>NC_092805.1:120676615-121026754 GCF_040954645.1 Diabrotica undecimpunctata
CGCGCTATCTCAGAGTCTAAGTCAATGCAAAAATAGTGAGGAATATTTTGAAAAAAAAAAAACAACTATTGTTATAAAGTGCAGACAACTCAAGAAATATTTCTTGATGATCAATTTAAACGCATGCAATTTTGTGAAACTATGATGGAGAGAAGCCATGCAAATAATAATTTTTTGAAAAATATTTTGTTTACAGATGAGTCCTCCTTTACAATTCACAAGAAACATAATCCATTCGTTGCACATTATTGGTTTCAGGAGAATAAGCATTTGAGTGTGTCTGTGTGTACGCAGTATCCACAAAAGTTGAATGTTTGGACTGGAATTTTGGGATACCATACGCGCTATCTCAGAGTCATTGAAGGCCATTTAAACGCAGTCAAATATCTCCAATTACTGCAAAATCAAATAATTCCTGCACTTCAACGTCTTCAAATTAACTTCAACGAAATTTGGTTTCAACAAGACGGCTGTCCTGTACATAATACATAAGTCGTTAGACATTTTGCGTTAATTTTTGCTGAACGTGTCATTAGTACATACCCATGCAATACCCATGGCATACCAAACTAGTTCTGTTTTGTATGAAGCTTTTTTATTGTGGCGTCAAAATGCAGTTTATTATTTTTATTGGGAATAAGGCACAATGTGACTTTAAAATAAGCTTATTTTGATGTTTAGATTTCCAATTCGGAAATCGTACTTAAAATACGAAACATTAATAAATTTTATTTATATAAAACGATTTCCCAAATGGAAATCAAAATGTTAAATAAAACTTATTATAAAGTGTTGTTATAAAGTATACAATTCGCCCAAATTTGATTATCTTAGAACATTATGCAAATGCTAAAAAGACAACAGGTTAAATAAAACCAATAAGTTTGGCAACGTTGAACTTTCCCTCTTCTGTTGAATTTATTATTTCCACTAATGTATTTTCGACGATATGAAGGGCGGACCTAATATACCTCTCTATTTTTAAACAGGTGTTTCATATATGTTTCATACATACAAACGTTTCTCACGTAAATATATATTATACTCCACAAGGAATCTACGTTCCTGTATTTGGCTGTATATCATATATTAAAAAATTAATTAAAATCCTTTATAAAAATATAAATATACTATTGTTTGTTGTATTTTTACAATTTATAACACAGAATTTGCGAAACCTCATTTTCTTCAATAATTACTTATGAAATATGCTAACAAAGTTGCAAGATTTCACCGCTACAAGTGCACGATTCCCTCCCCCCCCCCTCCCCCCTTCAACCCTTCAAGTACTTGCACACAGCGAATAGATCTTACATATACATGTTATATCCCTTTTTGTGGACGAACCTTATGCGGCTTTCACACCATTCTATCTGCATTTCTTCTCTTTGTCATATTTCATTTAGGTGATATATTTGTACCTGAAGTTGTCCCCTTTCTTAATCAGTTCCACTATGCCACGTGGGACCGGCGTTTTGTTCTTTGTTAGTGCCAGTAGTGCTGCCTTTACTTGCTTAAGCGCGGGTAACGTTATTTCGGGTTCTGGTGAGTGATACTGTTTATGCTGATATCTTGTTGTTGATTCGTCAGTATTTAACACTTGTTTGAAATACTCTCACCAGTCCATTATGTCCGTAGTTTCCGTAATCCTTTATAATAGTCTTTTATGAATCTCGGACTATTTACCTTATTGCCCTTTAGTGTTATTTCCTTATAATCCTGCCTAGACTGACCGGTTCTTTGGTTGCCCTCAAGTAGCTTTATCCAATTTTCTAGGTATTGTTTTTCCTTCCTTCTCAACACTTTCCTCGTTTCTGTTTTGATTCTATATGTTTGTGTTCTAATGTAGCTCTTGTAGCTATTAAATAAATAAAATAAAATAAAGAACTAAAAAGGATAACATAGGGAAGAATTTTAAATTCGTACATCAGAATTTTTTTTATAGAATATGACATGTATTAAAAATGTTCAGTTCACATTCTGGTTAAGAAACAGTTATTTTTTGATAATTTAAAATAAAAAGTCAAAATCTTGAGTTTATGAAGTAATTATATTGAACAGATTTTTTTGAACAGATTTTCTAATTTTTTGATAACCTAGTAATTTTTAAAGTACATTTCAATAAAACAAGCTCTATAATCAATTATAGCCTTGATTTTATCGTTTATGTCTAACTGTTATTCCATTTGTCATGCCGTATTTTTATCATATCCAATTCTATCAGTTGTCTTTTATATCAGATGTCACACAGTCATTTAAATTATACAAATTCCAAGACTCGGCAGAGTAGTTTCACGGACTTCACAGAAGAATGTTTAACTTTAAATAAAATATTCGCTTGTTTCCGGTATTTTTCTCAGTAATTGGAATCTTTATCAGACAAACGTGGATGGATGTCTTTTAAAATATTTATGGTTTTTAAGCTTACTCGCCAGTACCGTACTAAACAGAATGTATGTATAGTAGACTCGGTATTCGGCTAGAAAATTTAAACCAAATATAACAAAATTCAGTTTGGCAACATTGTGTGAAGAACAAGGATTTTTGGATATCAACAGGACCGTATTATGCTTTAAAATTTGAAATTACGTAAATTACTTACAATGTTTTATCAATGTTGCTCCAATTAAAATAAAAAGGTATGATTTGAAATAGAAAAGCCTGTATATGTACATTTTTTCTGTCATATCAAAATTGAAAAATGTAGAAAGTCATATAAGTATCAAATATAAAAATATATTAAAAGTATTAAACAGTAAATAAAGATCTATGATCTATTTCTAATTATTATTTACAAATCTATTCAGAATCACTGTTATATATCATACATTATATCACTCTCAGTACTGGTATTGTCCACAGTTATAATTAATTTAGTTAATGTTGGCAAATATTTAGCGTATTCGTTTTTCACCACCATACGTGTTCAATGACATTTTTCCAACTTGTCACTGAAATAACTTTTTTACTTCTTCTGTAATTAATTGGAGAACAGCCGATGAAAATTTAGTAGCCACATGTTTTCTTCTTATATTTCCTTTTAATTGCGCTCATATTAATTCTATTGGATTTAATATACAAAAATAAGGAGTTAGTCTAAGCACGGTATGTTCAATATTGAGAGCACTCATCAACAACATATTTCTTTTGAAATTTCTTAGTTTGAGTAACCTCTAGATGGAGAAGAGTTTTTTTAAACAAAGACAAAAAGAATTTTTTTGACAGATATCAATAGTGCGTCGTTGATCCATCGGTTTTCTAAACCGTAGTGTAAAATAATAATTATTTACCTTGATTGGATGATAATGCAACTGAACATTCTTTATTGTAGTTTATCCAGCCTTTGCGTGTCCTACCATATTTCATCCAAATATACAATGTTTCGTTTCACTTTTCTAAACTCCATTATATTTCGAATATATCGTTTCGCAAAGAAATTATTATGTCGCTTTCCATGAATGTCTGACGTTTATCTATAGTTGTTCTATACTTAAAATTATTAGCTTTAAGGAAAACGCAGTGAAAGTGTTGTTGCCGAACAAGAAACAATATATTTTCGAATTTGTTCTTGTCGAAGAGTTTCAATCGTGGGAAAAATGCTGGATGCATACATTTTTTATATTGTTGTACTTATAGGTGCAATCAAGTGGTTTTCTATTTTTCAGAACTATATTTTCTCTTTTTTCTTGATGTAGATGTCCCTCCTATAATGGCATATACGGTTGATTTTGGATCTTTTGTTAAAAAAAAACAGTTTCAGTTCAGTTCAGTTTCAGAACAAACAAGTTCAGAGCACAGTCCTTCAAACACAGTTTTCACTATGCCTTTGGCATCGTTAGAGAGATATTTAATATTTCGCTTGCGTTCTACATAGTCGCCCTGTAAATCTTCTAATTGATAAGAATCTTCTTCTATTGGCCCTTCAACTGCATGCTCGGAATTATTTTTCTCCTTCACGCCACATTTTAAAAGTATCTACCTACGTAATGTCTTTAATTTTCACTAGAACAAGCACACGCAACTCAACTTACCACAGGCTAAGTTTAAAATATAACTAAATAGCATTATTTTTTGCTTACAACTGTTTGCAGTGATAAGTGATAATATGAAAACATGGTATATCTGACTCACAAACTTTCCAATTCGGTTAAAGTGATTAGCAGAATAATAGGAATTTTCACTAAAAAAAGCAAAAAAGCAAAATGCTTTTAATTCGGACTTCCTCGTTTCTACCTCGTCTAAATATTATTTTTTGATAGTATGGAATTCAAAATGAAATATTTTTTAATATTCATTATAATGCTCTAACTTCGCTTTTACCCGTAATAGCTCCCTAAATCGCCTTTTTCCTATCTAAGATGCGGACCTGATTTAAAATCGCATGAGAATATGCTAAAATCACTCCTTGATCCAGGTCTGTTTTAAATAATTGAAAACTGCGGTAGTAGGTCTGGTTGGTGGCATATAAACCAAGTTGAGAACTGGATGCATCGATTTCATCGTCGTAAATAATTGGCATCATCCCCAGAGATCTCTATCGGTCCCGGATATTCCTGCTTCATTGCCTCATTTCGACGATTTCCAAGAATATTGCCGTACTTCTGTCATTGGCGGGATCGAGGAAAAGGTTTCAGAATTCTAATCCCCTTCCCACGTGAAATAAACGAGATCGTTCAACAATAGCTGCACATTCTGAAAGCTTTAACTTATTAACTATTCAGGGAAAGGTATCTACTATTAGACGAATATTTTTTCAGCAGCTATTTATCTACCCTTCAAATTTGAAACAGTTTAAATAAAAACACACAATAAACATTTCCATTCTTACACCAAAAGAATATTTTATTATTATGTAGCTATCTTTTACCAAGTTATCCAGGAAAAGCGTAATTAGAATATATTATGGAGTTTACATTTAAATGACGCTGGTTGGAAAGTCAACTATTTATAATTGTCAATATAAACGTTGTTTATAAA
The DNA here is from genome assembly GCF_040954645.1 of Diabrotica undecimpunctata. Taxonomy (NCBI): domain Eukaryota; kingdom Metazoa; phylum Arthropoda; class Insecta; order Coleoptera; family Chrysomelidae; genus Diabrotica; species Diabrotica undecimpunctata. Next base: position 120,681,593 of record NC_092805.1, read on the forward strand.
CATATACTGTTTAAAATTTTATTAAGAACATGCATAACTTTGGTTAAGCATGTACTGACAGATTTTTTAAACTTTCCTTATAAGTCAAGTCGGTGGTGTTCAGACCATATTGACAATTTTTCAAGAATATTTTTTTTTTTTTTTTTTTTTTTTTTTTTTTTTTTTTTTTTATTTAAAGAAATAAAGTCGCATCCACCCAAAGGTTATTAGCGACATTCCTGTATTTGTAATAATATTAAATTTAACATTTGTAATAATCAATCATTGTAACAATTAATTAGAATTTGTGAACAATAAAACATTTGTAACAATTAATTAAGTTAAATTTTGTGTAACATATTTATACATTGTAAGTAACCTAATAAATTGTTCGGAACTAAACTTTTGTTGAGGAGTGCTTTTAGGTTATTTGGCAAATTTTAAGACTGTCTTTGATTTACGTATTTAGGACAGTCTATCAAAAAGTGCTTTATACTGTCTACTGTATTGCATGTTTCGCATTTTGGAGGTTCATTATTTGTAAAGAGACAGGCATGAGTATACCTACAGTGTCCAAGTCGTAGATGTGGAATAATAGTTAGGCATCTTCTACTTCTGGCTGTGGACTTCCATGAAAAAATATCACTTTTGATGGTTCTGAGTTTCGAACTAGAGTCATTTCACTCCCGATTCCACGCACTTAACACCTTATTTTTGAAATAAACTTTTAGATCGCCTACGATACTCCGACACTGTGTTTCTGATGTGTCACTGGTGATAGCGTTACGCGCACTAGTATCTGCTTCTTCATTCCCTTCTATGCCTATATGAGATGGTATTCATAGGAAGTGGACTCTTCTGAAATTTTCTTGAGCTTTCATTAATTTGGCCCTGATAATTTTCTCAATGGGGTGTTTAGGGTATACAATTTGCATAGCTTTGACTGCGCTGAGAGAGTCAGAAAGGACTAGACAACAAGGGATGTTTTTAATTAATGTTGGCTTAACTGAGATGTGTCACTTTCAACTTCCGATGCCTCACTGTTAATATAATTATGGATTTTTTTCATTATGTGCCTGAATTTACGTTTTATGGATCTTTCTTTTAAATGAGGATAAACTTGACTGAGCATATGGGACAAAGCTGATAGGTCTGTGGTATATTTTTTAATTGTGGTTATAGGATCTGCTGACCCCATGATATTCATTAGGAGCATGTTAAGTTGATCAACGTTTAGAGGGAAAGATAGAGGGTGATTTTCTATGAAGTTTTTAGCAGGGTCAAGTAAGAGAGAAAATGAGCATTCAGAAGTGCTTGCTGAACTAATTTTAGCTTTTTTAGATTTTGCTTGGACTTTAGGTGGTGGAAAAATGTTACGTTCTTTTGAAGATGGATCTGCTTCAGGTGAAATAATTTCATCAAAGTTTCTTTTTGGTTGATTAATTATGTGACTGTCCTTATTTGATGAGTCTACTTTGTTCGGTATCTCCGGGATATTGGAAATAGACATTTGTTCACACTGAGAAGGGTTCGTGTCATTGGATGCTTGCAAGGATATATTTGTTGCGCTGGATACCGATGCTTGGTTGTTTTGGTTGGGATTTATTTGAGCTAGTGGTTCGGAGCACTGTGAAGCGATGTGCCCTGGCTTCTTGCATCTAAAGCAAACTAAACTGTCTTGAGAAATGAATATTCTATATGTCGTGTTGTCAAAAACAAGAGTAAATGACTCTGGTAGTATTAGATTGTGAGGATTGATATAGATTTGTCTTCGGAAACTAAGGATGTGATTGTACTCAGGCATAGAAGAACTTATTTTAAGGAAGGTCATGGAAGAGACAGGAACTATGCCGATTTTTTGTAACTCACTGATTAGCAAGTCGTGCGGTATTGAAGGACATACGCCGGAGAGTACAAGTCGTTCCGCTGGTGTAACTAACCTTCTTGCTCTGACAATTTCACCTTGTATTTCTATTTGACCGTGATTATTCATAAAATCGTCCACTATTTGTTTATTGGATAAATACATACATATGCGATTATTAGATAATCTAGAAGAGAAGATTATATTTTTCGGTTGAATTATATTTCCAAGTGGGAGAAGGTAGTCTTGAAGTTTGGTGTTTTCTAAGGCAGTAAATATAATTGCTTGGGACTTTAATGGAAATTGCACTCTCGACGCTGCCGAAGAGTATGACTGTGACGTGTTTATTCGATTTTGATGGTCTTGTATTGTAGAACTGTTGTGTGATTCCATGTTTGAATTCATTTCGATAAACGTTTGTGAAAAGTAAGTCCGACTCTGTACAACTGCTAAAACAGCTATATCGGTCTTTACTAAAAGCGGTTTTTTGCTGGTAAAACTGGATTTGTTTATTGACAACAATAACAAATAATTGCAATTTGCTGACTTTAATACTAATTTAACTGGATATTATGTAAGGAGTTTGTACACTTACAGTTTATTTCAATATATCACTAAGATTCACAATTTATAAATTACATTAAACTTTGTTAATGTTAAAAATATTCGGAGCCCATATTGAATACAACATTATAATTATCGATGCAGAACCGAACTGTTTTCGAGAATATGCTAATGGTATTTTTAGACAGAAATGAGTAGTTCCTGAGATATCTATTACAGGTAAGAGAAAATAGCAAAACTGACTAGTTCATCGAAAGACTTACAAAATCAATTATTGTTTAAAAAGTGAATGTTCGGTTTAACTTGATGTCGCTAATTATGTATCTGAAAGAATGTTTGCGATCCGAATTCTAGATACCGAGGTATCGACTATCAAAAAGTGATCCAAATTTTAGATAACGAGATATCCATAATCAAAAAATGGGATGTGGCACTCAGGAAGTGATCGAGAAGGGAAAGCATTTAATTCCATTCGATTCCAATCGATTCTATGTTTCCTCTAACTTGTTCTCGGTCTACCTCGTTTTCTCTTACCTTCTGGTTGCCGTTTTAGTATTTCATTTGATATTAGTCATCTGTGATCATTCGTTCGATTCCCATTATTTCTCTAATGTGTTCGTTGTTAATTCTTTCTCTTCTAGAACATCCTGCCATTTTTCTTCAAAAATTCATTTCCGTTGCTCTCAGCGTTGCCAATGTTCTTTCTTTTAGTGGCCATACCTCACAGCTCTATAGAGTAATACTTTTAACTATAGTTTCACATATCCTCTTTTTATTTTCTTTTCTGATGAATTGGTCCCATAACATAGTGTTTAACATTGTAATGGCTTTTCTACCTTTCTTCCTTTCTTTTTGTCTTTTAACATTTATTTCAACTCATATATACAATCATAAATAAATCTGCATATACATCAGTTAACATCTCAATCTTTAGTCATCAATAATTCAGAATTTTACACATATCTGCTTTCCAAATTTTCAGGCACCAAAAGTTGATTTAAAAGATACAGCCTTATTATTTAACTTTTCAGTTCATCACCGATAAATCAGATATATTTATTGATGTTTGCCTACGTTTGCCTTCTTCTTCTTTGAGTGGCTCTCCTATCAGAGATTGGATATCAATAGGGCGATTCTAATTTTATTTACTGCTGTTTTGAATAATTGGTGCAGCCAAACCACTCTCTTGAATTTCTCATCCAGGACATTCCAGGTGGCCTAAGTATTTTTCTTTCTCTTTCTCTTTTTTTTTTGTTTTTTTTACGTACTTTTGCCTACCTACAAACAAAACTTTTATCTAACTTAAATCCATAACAATGTCTCTTCTTCAATTTTCCAACAAACCTTTAGGGTAGATTACACTTTAATCTCAACATATTGATGGTTGCGACTGTTATAATTAATCAAATTTTAACATATTTAATTATACACAATGTTGGCTATAGTCACATTTAGACACAGACTGCCGCGCCTTTTACATTGGCTGCTTTATTCAGATATCCTTCCTAATGCGTTATTTTGAGCAATTGCTATCAACAGGTCCTCATAGACACTTCGTCTAAGGGTCTAGCAACCTCACTATTGGAGTCCTACGTTGTAACTTAAAATGTAACTATATTTAAAGGGTTTTTACACAGGTATTTAGTTGCTTCAAACATGTAAACGAAATCTCCTTCGTGCGAAATATTGATAGCTATATACTTTTAGTCGTAGCAGTGCTTTATCGTGGTTCTGTCCTCTAATATTAAGATCTTTTGTTGCACTCCAATGCACAAGTATTCGGTTTTCTTTGTATTGACTTTTAGACCCCATATATCTTCAAGTAATTTTCGGGCTATATAGTTTAAATCGTCATAATCTTGAGCCAATATTACTTGATCATCTGTAAAGTTGAGCGTATATATCATGATGGTGAGTGATGCCTCCATTTTTCTACATTTTTGTTTCCATCTTTTGGAGCTTTTTCGAGGCATATTTTAAATAAAATAAGGGAAAGGCAACATATTTGCTTCAATGCGTTTGATGTTACAAACCTTGTTGTTATTTGTTTCATCATTTTTAGTTTTATTATGAGTTGGTTTTTGTTGTAGGTCGGCAAACATACAGGTTATTACATAAGTAGGTGAAAATTGTGAATTTAATTTTTCTTTTAAATCTAGTTGTAATCAAAAATGAAGTAATAAATTAACACCATTATTAAGTAGATCTAATTTCTTAGATGGGCCAGTATCACATATATGCTTTTCATATGCACATTTTTCATGGTTAACAGTATTGTTTTAGCCCAAATAACGGTTTCCTTTATGATACTGTTTTTATTTATCCGCTGATTGTAGAAAAAAAAACATTGTTAATATTTTGATTTGCGTCTGTAGACAAACGTATTATTCTTTGAACATAATGCTGATGGAGTAGGTTCATTTAATTACACAGCTCATCAACAGGTTCATTTACTACCACGTTATCAATTGGTTCCACGTAATTAGTACTTTTATGTTGCCGCAATGGCCACATTTTTATAAACACATCCTTATATATTATATCTTTCACACTCACCTTTAATGCATTACTAAAATTATTATAGAAATTTAAACTCATCGGTGGAATGTTAATTGGTTTTAAAAAAGTTATATTTTATCCGTAAAATACAAATATGCGATAATCCTAGAAACATTGTTATAATTGTAGTACTTAAACTAACAAACACGGACCTGCTTTATACCTTTTAAACCCAATACCTTTAAAATGTCAAAATATAGTTTTGAAAAACAAAAATCTTTATTAATTTTGTTTTAATCAAGTGCTAAGATGGTGTGAACACAAGATTAAGACTCACAAAAATTGTATAAGAAGTTTATTTCACAATGTGATTATTTTTCTATCGTCCTTCCCAATTATTACTAAATAATCTAACTGAAGAACTCTTGGATCGCCGCCAATGAAGGATAACTGCCATATTGGCGTGCTTTGGAGCACTTTCCGGTGACCTTTTGCCCCTACTATTTTCTAATTTTCCAACAATTTCCCGTATTTCGGTTAATCGTTTTAGGTTCGAAGCGGAAATACGTTTAATCTCTTTTAATCTCTACAGCGTCAAGATTTTTTCACCTCTTTTCAATTTTTATTGCTTTTCTAGGGTTATTAAATGCCCAGCGTAGATACGACCAAAATTATTTTTATCGCTCTGATATGGCGTGGACTGAATAGGAATGAATCTTTTTTAACCACTTAAAATTTATATAAAAGTAGTTTGTTTTGGAAAAACTATTTATCAGTAGATTGCGGTCGAAAAATCATATTAAAATATAATTGCATATTTACTACGTTTCTTTCTATTGCATTACATGTCATTATTAAAATCTACAAGAAAAACCCTGATAATTCAACATCATCCACGGCAACAAAAAAAAAATCTTGGCCACTTTCAATTAACCGTAGGTTTTTTTTGAACTTTGAAACTTTTGGTAAGATGCGTTTGGACATTTACGATCATTTTTACGTTAGAGTATAATAGTTGTATGGTTGTAATTTGTTTTTATTTCATTAAGGCTCACAGTACAATGTATAGTCTTTTTGAGATATTTATAAACAGAAATAAAGTTTAGAAATATTAATTCTGAGTGAAGATCAATTTCCCCTCATACAAGTGATTGAGAAGAAATCACATACTCGCGTTTAGGAATTTGAAAGACAAATACCTTTTATATACGACGATGAGGACGATATACGTCGGCATGTATTTTATTTTGATGTCATGTAAGACCTAACAAAAATGTGGAATCTTTTAAAACACTTATTTTACTTATAAATTTAGGTTTATATTTTACAGTAAACGAAATATCCAAAATATCCAATACTGTAAAAAAGGAAACCAGCAAAGATTTACCTAAAAAATGACACAAAATCAATAGAAAGAAAAACATTTAAATGATGTCGGGAAAAATCTGAATATTTTGTGACAAATGTAAAGCTGTTCCGGAATATTTAAAATTTGCTTTTAAGTGATATTGGCCTACGTAGCGTAATAATACATCAGTCGGAATCATTTTGATGCGTGGTATCAAAACGTCTTCTCTTTTATACTTTCCTTTCAGTATAGTTGCTTCTATCACGTTGTTCAATAATTTTTTTATCGCTAACCGTGTGCCGTTGCAAAGACGCGGTTGGTTGATATTTGGTTGTTTTAATTGAAGATTGTGAGGTGGCAATCCTGGTAAATCCAGCGAGTTTAATAATTCAGGCGGATAGTTGACGACATCATCTTGGTTAGTAGCCGAATCATCTGATTTATATATCCTCAATTCGCCTGTAATTTGTTCTTGAATGTTTTTTGCAGCCAATATAGCCCGTTCGCTAAACCAATCATGGTTTCTGTAATTTTGAGCAACATCTGGAAACACCTTTTGAATGATTAACTGCTATAATACATACCTTAAAAGTTGGCATGAAATTTTCCCGAACTGCGTTTGTTGCCCCAAATAACGTCATTTGAAAGCAATTGTTATATTGTTGGATATTTGACAAAAAGTGTATGGAATCTGGTCCTATTCCTGAAACCAATGAGTACAATGGCTCTGGTGGTGGATCCAACGGTATCAATTTAACTTTCCCATTTGCGCAACACAATCCATTGGCTTCATTTTTGTATTTCAATGCCTTACCTTTCTATGCCAATAGTAACACATTGGTGGTTACTGTAGTCCATTAACAAATTATTAGTTGAATCTCTCTCGCTTCCCGCCTTCGTGATATACGAATTCTTTCACGTTCATTTCGGTCGTCACGTTCTTGTGTAGTATGATTAGATCGGTAATTAGTTTGGTTTGTAGCATTTCGGGTTCTTGTACCTAAATTACTTCATCTTATAGGAGGCATATCGAATATACTTAATAATTATTAATCACAGTTATTAAAACACTTTGCACAAAACACGATATAAAACAATCAATCAAAAATAAATCGAAGAAAACTCTAGAATTTGTTTCGTTTATCAAGTTGACAAAAGAAAACTGAGTAGATAAGGTAACAGAAAATCCAAGAAAAACAACACGTGTGTGTACACTAATGTACACCGACAAAAAGACAGGTTGTTGTTGTCTGTGAAATCTCTACTTTCTCTGTGAAAGAGAATATAATCAAAGAGGATAATACACTCGCGATCATAAAATCCGGGACACCTTGAAAATCACCGATATTTCATTTTTAACGAGCTTTATCATAATTAATAATAACACAAATATAAACTAATGCATGTTTCTGGGAATTGTTGTCGGCTTAGCGGTTTTATTTGCAACAAATAATTTCAATAGTGCCGATTTCGCGGGAAAGCGCAGACTTCCCAAAATGAACGGTACCTGTAACTGCCGCTTGTTTTAAATGTCTCATTTGTGCTTCGACTTTCTGTTCAAACGCAACGAACAAACGTTTATTATTGCTACCATTAGTGATTATTAGTGCCATTATTAGTGTTTATTATTGTTTATTTTTTGCCAAAAATACCCTTGACTGTTGTTGAAACGGCACAAATTGTTGCGCTTGTGAAAGACGGTCACACTCAACGGCAAGTCGCAAGAACTGTTAGCGTAAGCCTTTCTACGGTTCAACGAGTGCTTCAATGCTTTTAGGAGAAGGGTTTGCTATCCAAACGACCTGGCTCTGGACGAAGAAGAATGACCACGGTACAAGATGACCGTTTTCTTGTGTTTCAGGCTTTACGAAACCGGACCTCAACTGCGATTATGTATCGAAATCGTCTACAGGAAGTACGAAATCGCAATGTTAGCGTTGCAACAGTCAGGAGAAGATTTCGTTCTTTTGGACTATCTTCTCGGGTAATGGCTACAGGACCGGCACTTCGCCTGACGCATCGAGTTGTACGACTAGCTTTTGCTCGACAATACGCGCATTGGGGAATTAACGATTGGAACAAAGAGTTATTCTCAGATGAATCCCATTTCTGCCTAACTGGATCCGATGGACGTGTAAGAGTTTGGAGGAGAACCGGTGAACGATTTTCACAAGCTTGCATTGCTCCAAGAATGCCATTTGGTGGAGGCTCGGTCATGGCTTGGGGAGGTGTATCTTCCGCCTTCCGCACAGAACTACCCTTCATCGAAAATGGGTCCTTAATTGCACGAAGGGACATTACGGAGATTCTGGAAGAACATGTTATGCATACCATGGCAGGGCTTGGAGAAAACGTCGTTTTTATGCAGAACAACGCCCGAACGCACGTTGCCACGATCAGTATGCAATACTTGGACGAGGTTGGAATTACGAGGTTACCCTGGCCAGCTAGGTCTCCGGACCTGCATCCCATCGAACATATCTGGGACGATTTGAAAAAACGTATTCAACCCCTAACATCGCCTCCTAACAACGGACAGGAGCTTAAGGATCTGTTAGTGGAAGACTGGAATAACATACCACAACATGTAATCCGGAGAAAAATTGAGAGTATGCCCCGTAGTCTGCAAGAGGTCATTAGAGCAAGTGGAGGCAATACACGATATTTGTCATTGAAATTTCACTGATATTTTACCACGTTCTGTATTTTCCATTTTTTTCGTATGCCTGTTTTATCAACAATTTGGTTTGTTTTCTGCTTTTTCAATAAAAACAATAAAAAACCGTTTTTTTTTTCTTTCAAAACAAAAATTGATGACAAATAAAAAATACGTTAGCCTAAAAAAAAGGTTATTACTGCACTAGAGGCAAAAATATTCCAGAAACTTGAAATTTTCAAGGTGACCCGGATTTTATGATCGCGAGTGTATAACGCTACGTTTTAGTTTTTTTTAACTTTTTTTAAATTTCATATGACTTGGAGTCAAGTTCTTTAAGCCAAAACAATGTTGTATGTGTATAGAGTATATTAAATTAATAATAAATTAATTATTTATGATAATACACGCTTTTTAACGCAGTTTGTTTGACAGATGCAATGACGTGAAAATATGAATATGAATATATGAATGAATACATTTTTTGACTTTTCAATTTGGTAGGGATTGAATTTGAACTTTGTGCAGCGATAATAAAGCGCAAATTGACTTTTCGACGTTAGGAACACACCTACATTGTTTAGATAACAGTGAGTGCTTGTAATTTAATATAAACTTTATTGAATAGCAATAAAGTTCAAATTGACTCTACATTTAGTTAGAAAATATTTGTATGGGAAAAAGAAAAGAGCTGTTTTAGGGTTTTCCCGGAAATTATTCGAATTTTCTCGCCGTAAAAACCATCCTTAGACTTCAAGGAACATTTTAAAAAAAGAATTGTTAAGATTGGTCCATGCGTTGTTGAGTTATGCGCTTACCAACACATTTTGCGATTCATTTTTGTATTATAGATATAAATTTATTTTTTGTGCATGGTGTGTTTCTTTCGGATATTGTTATTGATTTATATTACTATGTGATTTATCATATAAACAGTGTATATGTGTCGAAATATTAATTGTGTACCGCACAATCATAATAACTTTTCTCTCATGGTTTATTTTGTTCTCGCGTGATTATCTTAACTGTACCTTTCTCGCTATCTTATTTTATATGTCGTAAGTTTCCCTGTTCCTCTAAAAATAGGGTGGTGCCCAATTATTTCTTTTCTCTTTATCTTCTAACTTCTCTTTATCTTCAGTACTTCTCTAACTGATTCTTTGTATTTGAGCTGTAATAAGAGCCCCGACCAAGAGACCTCTACCAGACTGAAGCCCAAGCCTAGTACCGTTCTTTGTGTAACTTCTACTCTGTCATTAAAGAGGGTACAAATCTTTATTTCTAACTCTATAGCGATATAGTCAGCATTGACCTTTCTGTTTTCCTATGAGCTATTTGCAGCGTTTTAGAAGTTGTAGCTGTCGATGTCAAAGTTTCGGCAAAATTTTACGTTTTAAAGAAATTGGTATATCGCTTTTAAAGATGTCTTTCGAGTTTTCCATAGGCTGTGCATGCTAGGTTTATTCTTCAGCTCTACTTTGTTGTCTCCAATATTGATATTTCCGCTAGGTACTAAGTTTAGTCTATGTCGTCTGCAAATTTCAAATTTGTTATCTTCTACCGTCAATGTTCAGGCCTTTCTCTTCCCAGTTAAATTTTTTACAAACGTATTCTAGTACTGCAGTAAACAGTTTAGGCGATAAGGTATCACTCTGTCGGACTCCTCCGCCGATTTGGATATAATCCGTGTTTTTATGTAGTTTCACCGACATAGTTGCGTTCTTGTAGCTATTGTAAATTAACCTTGTATATCGGTAGTCAGTGCGGCATGCTTGTAGTGCTTCCAGGATTTTGTCAAATTCTACCGTGTTAAAGGCTTTATGAAAATCTACAAAAGCCAGAACGAGTGGTCTGATATATAGTCTGGTATCTGAGATAGTCTTTTCTATTACCGATTTAATGCTCTGTAAGTGATCATTTGTTCCAAATCCAGTACGAAATCCCGCTTGCTCTATTGGCTGGTAGAAATCAAGTTTTTTCTCAAGACGATTCGTTACTATTCTTGTAAGGAGTTTGTATAGGTCACTAAAAAGACTTATAGGTCTGTAGTTTTCTAATTTATGGGGATATCATTTATATTACATTTGCCCTTTTGGCAGCAAGTCGCTGTGGGATGCACTATTGTGGGATATAAAATAGATCCTACTGGTTGCACATATTATGTTCTTGAGCTCGCCTTGTAGTGATGCATGATGGTCAAAAGAAATCATAGGGCATCTGCTTAAATCCTTTCAGGAGACAGATCAACGGACAACCTCACAAGAATTGGTGAAAACTTGCATGATCCTCTATCTAACTAAGTACCACGAGATTTGACGGTTATATAACGGAGCGGTAGCTCCTTCCTGCCTATCGCTCCGCACAAGAATGGTTACCTTACAAATCAAGTCCGGTGCAGGTGGGGTGGCGCGACTGGGATGCTATTACAATCAAGAGCGCATACGGAGAACGACAAATGGAAGTTATGAGCAAAACTGACGGGTCAGAAGGTAATGCTCGCTAAGAGCGGTCGGCTACGGTGAAGAGTAGTCGTCCGAATCCAACACACCTGGGACACCCTGACACCCTTCCCAGAGGTCTTTTGAAGATTCTCCCAAAAAAAAGGTACCACGAGATTACTTGAGATTTGAAGGATTGGACAGGCTGCAGGAAATTCGGCAGATTTCAATGCACTCCTCGAGCAGAAACAGCAGCATTCGTCAGCGAATTTGATCACTTGCATTGCGATTTCCGGACGTGAGTGATACACCATGCCAGATTAGGTTCTGCTGAGTCCTGCAAGCTATCTTTAGGCTTTTTATATTCCGCCGAAACATCGTAGTAGTCAATGTTCAAGTTTTTTTTCTTCAACTTTTGATGACATTACAGTATGAATTTAATTTTAATTTAACAACACTGACAACAGCAACGTCTTTATATGTATTACTGACAATGAAAACAAAATAAAAAGTACGTACAATACAGTCAAAAGATTGCTATAAACGAAAAGGATTGCCAAAATGAGAGATTAAAATTCGATAATCTTTTTATTTAAGTAAAAAAACAATGTTACGTAAATTGCGTTGTGGAGCAAATTAACTTGGAAAAGGATCTACAGTTAATTTGCTCCTTTTCTAACTTGGCTGCATCGTACTGATGACGACCAAATAGTCAGAAATACGTATTTACAGTTTGCATTCACGTTACGAGTTTTCTCAATAATTTTTCGTTATCTATGTTTATATTAGTACTGGCTTCAATTAACATCCTTTGTCATGTAAATTTAAAACGTTGAAAATTCATGTTTATTTTTATTAATCGATCAAATTAACGAAGTATTTTTAATAACAGGAATCTGAAATATTTTAAGATTTAAAACATATGATTACATGTTTTATGACTTCAGTTTAAAAAAATTCAGTCAGCTGTTAAATTACCATATTTTTGTAATTTTGTGACTCAGAAGTCCAGCTGTACATCCACATGTTAAATTATTACATATATTTAAATAAAACTCGACAAGACAGGTACAATTTCATATTAGTTATGGTGATATCAATTTTTCTTTTCATATGATTATAGAGAATTTTAGTAATTGATCTGTACTAAATATCTTTTTCTCTATTTTTTTATCGATTGACCTTCTAAAGTTGAAACAAAAGTTAATCTATGCTGTCTTTTAGTTTTTAAATATTCTTCGTACAATATTTTGTTTTACTAATAATAATAATTAAGTACATTATATTTAAAATATATGAGGTGATTCAATGAATCGGTACGATTTGAAACAACCAGAAAAAAAACTGATAAAAGATATATTTTTATTAAATTTACTAGAAAAACGTATACTACACAGATGAAAATTGATGTGTAAGTGAAGAAATATTTAGTTTTTGAAGATGATATTATAAAGGTGGCCTCCATTTTATCGGACATATTCTTGCAGCCGTGGTATAAAGCTGTTTACGACTTTGAGTAACATTTCTTGAGGTATTACTTCCACTTCTTCGCATATCCGTTCTTTCAAAGCCTGGATAGTTCTTGGAGGGTTACTATGAAATATTTTTGTCTTTAAATACCCTCAAAGAAAGTTGTCACATAGGGAAAGGTCCGGACTACGAGGTGGCCAGGGAATATAGAGGAACGGGGAACGATATTCTTAGTAAATCCATTGACACTCGTGATATGAAACATATTGCACCATCCTGTTAAAAGGTCGTGTGTTTATTTCTGTAATTTTTGATTACCGGAAGAAAAAAATTATTTAACATGTGCACGTAGCGATCAGAGTTTACTGTTACTGCGTGTCCATCCTCGCCTTCAATAAAATTAGGTCCGATAATACCTAATGAAAAAATTGTATATCACACGGTAACCTTTCCTGAATATTGGGGTCTTTCGTGTATTTGTCGCGGATTATTGTCGGACCAATAGCGGAAATTTTGTTTGTTTACATACCCATTTAAATGAAAGTGAGCTTCATCACTCATCAAAAGATTATGCAGCAAGTTGCCGTTTTCATTTATACGCTCCAAGATTTGTTCACAAAACCCTAGTCGGGTAGGATAATCTTGAACGTTAAGAGCTTGCACAATTTGGATTATGTACGGATGATACTGGAGATCTTTATGAAAATATCTGCTCGTAGTGGTATAGCCTAATCCCAGATTTAAGCTTCGTCATGGCAGAGATCTTTGAGGACTCGCGTGTAATGAGCTTCGCACCGATTTAATATTCTGTGATGTACGAGCACTTCTGACACTGCCACCTCTTTTCTGTGATGTTGAGCCGCTACTTTCAAAGTTCCTAACCCAGGTCTGAATAGCCTTGTTAGACGGAACTGGAGCGCGGGGCGGCAAATGGTCTTCTTCTTCTTCTTAGCCTTCTCTCGTCCATTTTAGGACATAAGCCTCTCTCAACTCCTTCCATCGATCTCTATCCTGAGCCACATACTTCCAATTTATTCCAGCTATTTTTTTGATGTCGTCCACCCATCTCATCTGTGGTCTTCCTCAACGTTGGTCTTTTTGTCTAGCAGTGTGACCTGAGAAGCTGCATTTAGAGCTTTGTATTGGTGCGGCAAATTGTAGTGTAAACGAAACGCTCGTTTTACACGCACAATACTTTAACCATTTTTGTAATAAGCTATCACTGCAAATGCGCGTTGTTCACCTGACCACTTCTCCATAATAACTAAACTTCCCACTCTCTAGATTTACGTTTACGTCGCAATCCCGTGGCTCTTCTATTTTTCGCCAGCAGCGTTGCCAAATCATGCCGTTTGACTAAATCAATTCGCACAATGAACATATTATGCACCTAGTGTGTGGAGCAAAAATCAGCATTCCGCAAAGCAAAAATTCCGCTATGCTGACGATATCGTATTATTGGCGTTATTAAGAAAAGAACTAGACAATACGATTACACTAGAAATGAAAAGGCACAGCAGAGACCATGGCTTAAAAATAAATATTCAGAAAACCAAAAGATAGAACAAAAATAAAAAAATAAAAATGGGAAATGAAGTAGTATATACTAAGTAGGTAGCCAACTTACTTACAACATGAGCAAAAGTGGAGAGTGTGAGGACAAAATACAATAGCACCTCCTTATGGCTAGTTTAGCTGAGGCAAAACTAGGCCTTGGGCATTAATTTTGCCCATTGCTACTTAGACCATTCAAAAATATATTTTAAATTCTAAACATATAATGGCTTTCTAAATGTGGGTTTACCGAAGAATTATACGAATATCATGGACAGCTTATCGCACTAATAACTCAATACTATAAGAACACAACATTATCAGCAGATTTGTTACCTACAACTATCAATCAAAGTTTATTCAGATACTTTGGATACATTAGTAGAAGAAAAGAAGATATAGATATAGAAACAACGATAGAACTGAAGGCAATGCAGCTTTCAAAAGATCTGTAGAAAGATCTCCATCGCGATGGTTAAACCAAAAATAAAGAACATGACTCGTTATTAATTCTCAGAAGTAAAACAACATGCACAAAGCAGAAATGAATGAATAGCAGTAGTGAACCAAATAGCATAACGCCACTATAGCCAAGAAGGATAATGGACAGAAATTCACGTGTTTGAGTCCTTAATTTTTATGAAATTTCTGCCATCAGAGGTTGTATTTAGTCGTATATTAACATTATTATTTATAATAGTGATTTTGCCCGTCGCCATGCAACAGAGATCCAACCAACTGCCATTTACAGTCACCCCACTCAATTTTGTCTGACTCTCTCCAATTTTTTCTTACTCTCTCTAATTTTTTTAGTAAAAGGGAGTAAATTCCTCATATCCTTCTCCAATAATTTCTTAATTCGGAGTAAGAGTAAACCCATTCACGGGAGTAAACAGACTCACACGAGCAAGTTCGTTGTACTTTGTATGTAGCATGCGTGAAATGCAGATCGTACGCAAGAATAAAACAAACGTGTAAAATAAAAATTACTTTTGCGATGGTGTATCCACAACTTTGACGCTTACGTTTGTCTTTTTTCTCACTTTTCAGCAAACAGAACTAACATAATGCTTTAAATTATTTTGCTAAATAAATCTTAACTTTAAATTAGAGCAACCAAGATTTTTGTCAATAATAATAAATATTCTTATTATTAATTATCTATGTAATTAATATGTATTAATTTATGTAATTATTATTGTTAGTATTTTTAATTGAACCTATCATTTCAAGAACAAAATATGAATGAAATGTCAGAAGTGAGTAGTTCTGCTTTTCTTTCCTAGATGGCGCTACGTTTTAAATCTAAAATAACGTAAATCTTTAAATTATTTTATAATAAATTCTACCTTAAAAATATTATTAAAATTAATTATTAATTATATTTCCGTCGGCCGTCCATTTATGATCAATTTTAACACCCTCAAAATCATTGATTAATGACCCCTATTAATGAATGATTTTCTATTAATGAACGATTTCATTATAGGCAACACAACATACATTGCTTGCATAAATTAATTAAACGCTCTGCGATTGGCAGTGACCTGTGGTGTAGGCAACCAAACATATACCTATTTATATTCAAACTAAAAAATTAATTTAAAATGAAGTAGCCGCTGTTAGTACTATCTGTCATTGTATGTCATTATTTACTTTATTGTTTAAAATTCTGTGTGTTTGAAAAATCAAAGGATGGATATTGACGAAGAGTTTAATTTAACTCCACCAGAATTTAACTTCTTCTATCACAGAATTTACAGAGGTCCAAGAAGACTTCAATATAAATTTGTCAAAATGCTATACAGCAGATAATCATTTATCAATATCTTCCTTTAATTTCAGTAATTGTACCATTTCGAATATTAATGTTTACTATAATAAAACTACCACTAAGGAAACTTTGAATAAAGTCAATGAAAGCTGAAAAAAATTGTTGTTTATCGTTAAGTAAATAAATATTTAAACTAAGATATCTTTATTTCTGAAAAGTACGGTCGACGGAAAAGTTTTGTAACGAACTCGTGAATTAAAATGGCGATTAACAATCTCGAACATTAACGCGCTCGCTTCGCTCACGCGTAAAATATCTCAATTGTTAATCGCCCTTATTAATACACTTGTTGGTTAAATAACTATTAATATATAATTATTACAGTATTATTTATTAAACGTATCGTTTCAACAATAGAATATGATTGAAATATGGTAGTTCATATTTCTTTCCTAGATGGCGCCGTTAGTTTACTGGACTTACAGTGTGACCTGTCATCTTAGCCTTTTATATATAGATAGATAATTTTATTCAGTGTACGTTCTTCTTTTCGTGAAGAATCTCCTTTCGGTATTTAATAATTACTAAATTAGTCAGATATAATGAATTAGTTCTACAAACTAAAAATTAAAAAAAAATTATGATTTTATCTTTTTCTTCTTCGGCTTTTTCTCATTATGAGTTCGCTGTTTTTGTCCTCCATAGTACCCTATTTTCTCAGTCGCCTTATCTGTCATAGCATATATCATAGCCATATATAGCCACATCATGTCCTATGTATGTTTTCCATCTTGTAGCAGGTCTTCCTCTCCGTCTTCTTCCCGCCTAATATTTCATTTTGGCCAGCTGTTCTCTTTATTTGTAAATGCCTGTACCACTGCAAGGCTCTATTTTCCAACTTTTTTGTAATTGATCATTCTACTTCCATTCTCTTCCATATTTCATTTGTTCTTATTCTATACACTCTGGTGATTTATAGACATCTTCTCATGAAGTCCAGTTCAACTGTTCTTATTTTATTAGCGTATTGATGTTGTCATTGGTCATATTTCCGCTCCATATAGGGTAATATCCATCACTATGATCTGAAAGATTCTTTTTTATTTGTTTTTCTTTGGTTAGAGTGTTGTTCCATATCACTCCATGGAGTGCTTTCGTGACTTGTTTTCCCCGTCCTAGTTTCATTTCTATATCTTTCATACAAGTACCATCTCGGCTTATAATTGACCCTAAATACTTAAGTCTTACAACTCTTAATAGTCTCTTCTTCTAAACTTAAGTTTAAGTCTGCAACCTCGGATTCAATACATAAGTATTCGGTCTTACACATATTTATCTTTATAGCTCATTCCTCATTCCTCCATAAATTTTGGATAGTGCCTTTCTCAAGTGAGTTATTTTTTGGTACACGTTGCCATACCAAATGGCATACCAATATGGCAAATTCTGTGGAGGTGCTGAAAATAAAAGTTTTCAGTATTTTATTGTTAGATCAAATGAATTTTCATCAAGTAACGGTCAAATCCATCTCTTATAAATGCCTTTATTGTAACATTTTGGAATGATAACATTTATAAATCTACCTAGATATTCCATTATTGTTGTCAAATTGTTGTTTTGAAAGTGTGTTGAAATATTTATTTGTTCGTTCATGAAATTTAGTGATGTCACTTCTTTGAATAAAGGCACTAACTAGTAGGTCTTCCTCTTCCTAAAAGTTTTATTTTGGAACCATTGAAGAATATTAAAGTTTAAGTTGCTCACGGTGCCCCACAGCTGGGTGCTCCGGAGCAGTTTATTATTCAACGCTCTCACAAAAGCAAACAATAGCAAACACAAAATGTAAGTCTCAATATTACTCAAGACTAGGAAAGACTTTCGAAATTTTGCCGGTCGACACAGAGAACAGGCAGAAAAAGTATTTGGAGAGAAAGCGATGGACGAATGCCTGGACTAAGTGATTTTTAAACGTAGTTTACAGGCCGAGTTTATTTCTCCGCCTAAGATAATTTCCGGTAATTTTGCTGCACATCAAGTGGGTATGCCGATTGTAGGATTTTCAAAGTCCTTTCTAGTTTTTGGCAAACTGTGCAATCAATTGTATTTTAATATCACATAAAATAATATCTAAGTTAAACATGCCACAAGAAAACAGTTTTAGAACGGTATATTCAAGTCAAAATTCGTAGAAAAAGTTAGTTGGAACAAGAAAAGAATCCTAATACAATTATCCTTAATACAATTTGGAAAAATATAGCTGGTATTATTAAATACTCCGATTGAAATATTTAGAAAATCTTAAGGAAACGGTTTGAAATTAAAGAGTCCTGGTAGTGATCAAACGACATCCAGAAAAAAATAAAGAAGAGGAACATATATAAAAATTTACAAGAAAATAGGTTAAATCTTCGAAACTATAAGGTCACAGTTTTCTCGTATTTTTCCATTTCTTTCATGTAGTTATTTCGAGAATTTCCTCTTTAATAATACTATCCGCTTCGAATATTTAAAATTGCTCATAACATCTTAGCTAGTCGACCTTAAACCGGCTCTGATATATAAAAAACTGGCGGCATAAAAACTGGCGACGTATTGTATTTACATCTGGTCACTAGCCTCGTTTTCATATACATATACTTACCTTCTGTTCCCTACCTGTCAATATCTCTATATAGAAATCTCGTCTATGAGGACCTTTACCTGCGAAGGGTTAAACAGATTGAATTTTTATACCGCGATTCCAGGTATGCATAAAAAATTTAAACATTAAATTGGTAGTGGTGAAGTTAATATTATAAACGATGGCTACTGTTTCAGCTTGGGCCATTAGAAGGGAGAAAACTACAATGTGGTCCCTCTGAGACACAATATTTACTTAAATGTTATAATAACCTAACATTATGCAGGATTTCGAAGAAGAGCAAATAATTTCATTTTTGATGGTATTAACCGATATATTTCAGTTGGAATTTGCACAAAACTAGCGTAACTTGGTTGGAACTAAACTGTTGTAGGAACGTGTGTCCGAAAAGTACGAAAATATGTAGAATTACAACTCCCCTGTCCGGTATAAAACTAATAAAGCTTTCAAGTATAACTCGTTAATTTTAGTGTTTATGTTGTAGATCCATTTAGTGACGATTTCGTCAACGATCCAACGTATAATAGGGATTCATCTCTGTCTTCGCCGAGCAGCTCTGAAAACACTATAGTGGTCTGAGTCCAATAAATAAATTACATAGGTGGAAAGAAAGCAATCCTAAAACTTGGAAATGTAATGTTGCGAGGAAAAGATGAAGTCAGGGTTTAGAATATGAAATTAAGCAAAAAACCGACTAGCTAAGAAAACTCAACCAGTTGAGGGTCAAAATTGTCGCTTTGAAAGTGATGTGTTTGGCATACTGGAAGCTTGATTTTGTCAGACAGAAAGATTTTGTTTTATGTAACAATACCGTAAAAAGTCCAGAAAGAAAAATAGGCAAAAATGATGACTCAGTTATTCGTAAAAATTCTAAACAATACCATTTTTAGAAGAATAAAGCCAAACGTCGTATATGCCAGTCTTTCTTCTTAAAAACACTTAACATTAGTAACTGCGTTGTTCTAAATGTCTTTAAACACAAAGGTCCATCTGGAAATTTTGTTGGCAGTGACAAAAGGGGTATATCGTCTCCTGTCAATAAAAGTAAGCCACATAGAAAGTTTTCCCACACTGAAATCGCATTACTCCCGACGAGACAGTAAAAGGCAGTATTTGGATAGCAAATTGTCTATATCCAAAATGTATCAGTTGTATACCAAAAAATGGGAAATGGAAGGAAAACCAACAGTGTCATTGATAACTTACAAACGAATATTTAGCCGAAATTATAATTATTCATTTTTTAAGCCGAAAAAGGATCAATGAAACATGAAATATGTGAAACGTATAAGCCAATTACAGCTGAAAATGTAAATAAAAAGACTCTACCACAGCATCATTTACAAAGATTTTTGCAAGACAATAATTTTGTATATGCAACCTTTGATTTACAATCTGTGTTACAGATACCAAGTTCAGATGTTAGCCCAATGTATTACTCTCGAAAATTATGTGTATACAATTTGACTATACAGATTGAACGAATTTAAAACGGAACATACAATTTAATATATGTCTGTTTGAACTGCATTTTAAATAGTTAACCAATATCAAACTTGGACAAAAATAAATCCATACCCGGTGATAGACATTGTATAAAATATCGTTCAACTATCTGTCTCCTTTAAAGGAAAGAGGAGCTTGCCTAATAGTCGGAGAGATAGAGCCGAAATTTTGAACTGATCAGTAATATGACATTTCTCTATTGGAATATATTCATTGTAACTGGGTTAAGCCTTTGCCTTACAGGCGAACGCCCCTCGTGGTACAGGGGGTGGCTATACAGGGATGAAGTTGTCATTTTTTTCGGAAAAATTAACGATCGATAATATGGCTGAAAATTTGCCCAGAGTAAGATCTTGGTATCACTAGACAAAATCCCAAAGGGCGGACGCGAGAATGGATACATAAGGGGTGGCGGACAGGGGTGAAGTTGCAATTTTTTGGAGAAAAATTAACGATAAGTAATATGTCCGCCATTTTAATGGCTCATTATTTAGCCCCTAAAAACTCTAAATCCAAAAGAGCGGACAGCTGGGTTTCTCGGTAACAATTTTCAAACTGATTTTATTATGATATTTTTATACCGATTGATTTGAAAATTTGTATGCTCACTTCTGTTACTATTCTGAGAAGCGTCAAGTAGAGTTTTCCTCAAAATTTTCCAAAAAAAACTTCCGTTAATGAAAATTTTCGTAATTTTTTGAGGTAAAATCTAATTTGTAGAATCCTTTCGATTTTCTGTCAGTTATACCATGATTTTTTTCCAAAAATTTTCAAACGATTTTTCCGATAAGAAAACAAAAATTTAGAAAAACTTTAAAAATTTCGTCATTTTTCTCACTCTCATTGATGTCATCACATTCATCATCCTCGTCACTTTCACTTTCAATAATATCACATTCATTATCTGCTTCATTTTCAATCACTACTTCTCGAACTGATTCTGGCATCTGAGGTCCACTAATAAACCATTTGCATTTATATGTTTCATCTTCAAACTCCCAACCATGTTCTTCAACAATCAATTCTGTTGGTACTTTTTTATGAGCATTTGTCCAAATATTTGAAATATAATGAGCTCGCAGTAGATGTTGGTGTAATTCATCTTGACATGGTGGTAAGCTTGAAGCATCGAAAGTTTTTAGTTTTTTTTTTAAAAGGCTCGTTCACATCATGCAACTTATACTGCCGGTTAAATAGTGAAAATCTGACATCGTTTACTTTTCTTTTTGGAATTTTTCTCTTCAGTCCTGTTCCATATAAGTGACATATGAAAGTTTCTAAGGTTTCAAAACCTTCATTACAACCGAAGTCAGTTTCACCAAGTTGGATAAAAGCATCTTGATACTTATTACATTTAGCGCATGCGTCTAGAATTACTGATCTAAATGGAACGCGCATCATTATTATTTTAATATTTTAAAATAATAATGATGCAAAATTAATGTCCAATCAGAATTTGTAAAATTATAATTAACTAATAAAAAAAAATTCAATCAATTTGAAAGTTAAAAAAAATATTGAAAATATTTACAAAGTAAATTTCAAAACTTAAAAAATTGATAATTCCACTATTAAATTGATTTTTATTAATAATTATTTGTAAAATGTTAAATGAATTCTACAAATTTAATTTTACCTATTGATAAATAGAAATAATATATTTTGTATTTGATTATTAATGTAATAATAAATCAAATTTTTCTTATATCTGAACAACCATTATTTATGCAATATAAATTTAAATACCTTTTTATTGTAATAAAAAATAAGTAAAATTACTATTTGTTATACCAAAAATATAAGATGATTTGTAAAGTAAATATGACCTTAGTTTGAAAAAAAAAACATTATCATAATATCATTTTAAAACTACAAAATATTCTATAAAAGATTCAGACGATGACGTAGAGTTTTATCAAATGTTTTAGAAAAGTTTTTCTAAATTTTTTTTTCTTATCGGAAAAATCGTTTGAAAATTTTTGGAAAAAATCATGGTATAACTTACAGAAAATCGAAAGGATTCTACAAATTAGATTTTACCTCAAAAAATTACGAAAATTTTCATTTACGGAAATTTTTTTGGAAAATTTTGAGGAAAGCTCTAATTGACGCTTCTCAGAATAGTAACAGAAGTGAGCAGACAAATTTTCAAATCAATCGGTATAAAAGTATCATAATAAAATCAGTTTGAAAATTGTTACCGAGACCTAAAATGCGCAGGCAAGTGGTACATTTGACCCCGTTTTATGGCTCTCTGTACCAACCCAGCTGTCCGCCCTTTTGAATTTAGAGTTTTTAGGGGCTAAATAATGAGCCATGAAAATGGCGGACATATTACTTATCGTTAATTTTTCCCCAAAAAATTGCCATTTCACCCCTGTCCGCCACCCCTTATGTATCCACTCTCGCGTCCGCCCTTTGGGATTTCATCTAGTTATACCAAGATCTTACTCTGGGCAAATTTTCAGCCATATTATCGATCGTTAATTTTTCCGAAAAAAAATGACAACTTCACCCCTGTATAGCCACCCCCTGTACCACGAGGGGCGTCCGCCTGTAAGGCAAAGTCTTAACCTAGTTACAATGAATATATTCCAATAGAGAAATGTCATATTACTGATCAGTTCAAAATTTCGGCTCTATCTCTTGGACTATAACTAAGCGATAGGTGGTTTGACAGCATAATAATTGCTTAACTGCTTGTGTAGTCTAGTTTTCACAGTGATTCTAGGCAACCTATTTGGGTGGAGTTTTGACTTGTTCTTGAATGAGTTCAGAATCCAGCAGCCCGCTGAAGTATTGGATTTTTATAATATAATTATTTGACAACCTTTTGTTGGCCAATCACCTAGAGCGGAGTTGACCCGAAATACATTGATTTCGTATGTTCCGTTTTAAATTCGTTCAATCTGTATACCAATCATACCAAGAAGCAAGTTGTTATTGCTGGACTGAAATAAATAGCAAACGAGGAAGTTCTAAATATATTACCCAGTTGTCTTCACAAGTAACTGAAATAGCATTTTGGTCTGGTACATGTTTAGGACAAACCAGAAATCAACATGTGGTAGCCCTTTTGTTCTATGCAGTGAACAATTCACATATTGACGTTATAGAACATAAATTTCTGGAGGGCACAGTCACATGGAAGCTGATTCCATATATAGTGCGATAGAAAAAGCAAAAAAGTATGCATTCAATGAACGATTGGTTAAATATTTTTCGGATAGCCCGATCTACGCGAAAATCAAAAAATTCCAAACCGTACAAAATTACAGAACTAAAGTACACAGATTTTTATGATTTGAAGCAACTTTCAAAATGTCTTATTAAAAGTAAATCTATAGACGAAACTGGAACGGTTGTTAACTGGTTACTAATTAAATGCTTAAAATACTCCAAGCAAGAATTAGGCATAATTCAATACAAGTATAGACATACCGACTCCTACCGCTCAATTTATATTAACGGAAAGGGGAAGCCAACAAATCAACAAAAAGATTTACCCATGATTTACAAAAAACAGCTACCTATCAGAATTCAGAAGATTGATTTAATTGTGCAAAAACATTATACCAGATGAATTTCGAGGTTGGTATAGGTCTCTTCCCACATCAAAACTGGTAATAGATGTCATACTTGAACCAGCTGTTGAGGACGGACAGTAATACCACAGAGGACATAAGGTGATCACAATTCTTTCGGAGTAAATGTCTGAACTTAACTCTCTGTATATCTGTTTTTCAATAATATAAAGATTTAAGACTTTTTTCTCTTTTATTATAAAAGGTTTTACCCCATAAATAATATTAATTTATAGATTTAAATGCTTCAACCGTTATACTAAATAGGTACATTCACTGACAAGGAAAATCAACTCCATATTTGTCACAGTTTTCATGAATAAAATAATGTTTTTCAAAATATTGTTACGTGTATGTATGTGCACACTACCTGTGGTTAACATCCTTCAAAATCATATCCAGCACAGGACCAAAACTTGAATAGCCAGTGTACCTGATTTTTAAGAGGTTTAAAATGCGTTTTTCCCAAGTTTACTTTTGTGGATTTTCCCAGTACGCCCACGATGTATTTTAATTTTTATAGACTTATTATTTCTATTAGTTGCTTATTTTAATCGCTGCATAGTAAAACTGTTTACTATGTAAAAACGTTCAAAATCTAAAGAATATTTAAAATATTTATAGGATCGATTTAGATTTTTATTATCAGCAATCAGCTACTGCCACAGGAATGGTGTATTAAATTGTGTCGTTCTTGAAATGTAACACAGACAAACAAATACAATTACACGCAATCTAAAGATAAATGACTTTTATTGCTTAATGTTTTTTTCGTTGTCGACAATCTCTATGTAAGACACGTAAATATTTTGATTAATGGCAATTGATAGGATAACCACAATTATTTTAGTGCAGGTCAAATAAATCAATCACATTAATTAGAGATGATTTGGATGACAGTAAATGAATTTATCTTATAAATAACATTATTTTAATCTTTGTTCAATAATCGTTAGGTAGACCTTGATGTATTCATTATATGCTAATTTTTAGGTAAAAAGAATGCATAAATAAAAAAATTAAAGTTGAATGCGTTATGTAATCATTTTCCATTTATAACTTGTTGAAAATTCATTGGACGCAATTATGAAATTTTCTAATTTTTAAATATGTACAGGATTTATGAAATTCTTCTTCTTCTTACTGTGCCTATCCGTTCCGGATGTTGGCGATCAGCATAGCTATCCTAACTTTACTTGCAGGTATGTGGAATAGTACGGTTGTAAACGTATTGAACCACTTTCTTAGGTTTTGAAGCCAAGATATTCTTCTTCTCCCTGGTCCTCTCTCTCCAAATACCTTGCCCTGAAAAATGAGTTGCAATAAGCTATATCTCCAATCATTTCTCATAACATGGCCAAGATATTCTAATTTGCGCTCTTTGAATGTGTTAGTGATCTCGCACTCCTTGCCCATTCTACGTAGGACCTCAATATAAGTCACACGATCCTTCCATGAAATTCGTAAGATGCGCCTGTAACATCACATCTCGAAGGCCTCGAGCTTTCCTAAAGAAGCTTTCGAGAGCGTCCATGCCTCTACTCCGTATAATAATGTAGAAAATACATAGCATCTGATGATAGAGATTTTGGTACTAAGTGGTAAATCGTGACTTCTGAAAAGGGACTTCATCTTTACGAACGCTGATCTTGCTTACCCTATGCGTTGTTTTATTTCAGTAGAGTGGTCTCATCAGTGACTGTTTATGTTACTACCAAGATATGTATAGCTGTTTACCCTGTCAATTTGCTGTTGGTTTACTCAAAGATGTGTATTTAATATTTCGCGCTTACTAACTACCATGTACTTTGTTTTGTTCATATTGAGATCCAGCCCATATTCTCGACTTATATCTGGTATGCGCGACATTATTGTTTATAAACCATCTAGGCTATCTGCAAAAACTACTGCGTCGTCGGCATATCTCATGTTGTTTAGACGCACTCCGTTAACTAAGACGCCTTCCTCTAGTTGTCCAAGTGCTTGCTCGAAGATACGCTCCGAGTACATGTTAAATAGCACTGGAGACAGATTGCATCCTTGTCTCACTCCTCTATCTATGGAGATTGTCTCTGTTAACTGGTCATCTACTTTAATGTGGTAGTTTGGTTGTATAGTCGCCTCGTATTTCGGTGAGACTGTGTAAAAATATATTTATCTGTAATAAAAGCAGACAATAAAAAATAAAATAAAAGTACTCTACCAGGAGTAGTTATTAACTGCAAAATTATCAATGACTAACATGTATAATAATACAAAGTTTTAATATTCTCATCGATATTTACATTTAGATGAGCCTGGTAAAATATGTACAGTCGCTCAGATAAAGTTATCATCGATGCATTTTCTGCGTAAGATAACAATTTTTGCCTGAGCAACCGAAACCATAAAGTAGTTTATCCCAATAAATTTCGTTTCGACCGTCCAGTGGTTTACAATTGGGTAGGCAGGTATAATATTTTATATTATTTTAAACTTTATTTTTAAACGAAATATTGTTTATTTGGATGAAACCTGGTATGGTATTCATGACACCGTGAAAAAAGTTGGACGAATAATAACAAAAAGTGTTCTAATTCATTACCGCCCAATAAAGGACAGAATTATAATTTTACATGTATATATATATATATATATATATATATATATATATATATATATATATATATATATATATACATACATATATATCGCACAAGAAGTTCGAGCGTCAATTATAATGCTTTCAGCTATCAATATGATGGAAATGAAGTATAAAAAAAGTTCAACTCAGGAACCATAGATGTAAACGTTTAATGTTTTTTTTGAAGAAAAAAACAGAAGTTAGTTTTTATAAAACTAACTTCTGCAGCTGAAGAGCCAGCGGAACCCTCTAATCAATTGGAATATCTTTACAAAGCCGTGTAGTAAAATGTAAGCGACATTTTCAATACCTCTCTGATGATACCATCCAAACATATGCTGAAACATGTTTATGAAGAATTGTGTTCTAAATTGTCTAAATCAGAAGCAATTGTAGAAACATATTTATCAGAGTGTCCAAAGCAATCTGCTACAAGACTATAGGAGAAACATCTTACCTACATGACAGGACAGAGAATTATAATTTTACACTGCGGTGGAGAAAATAGATGGATCGATGATGTATTATTAATACCTACAAAACAATATTAAAGGAACCTCTTCTTCCGAGATTACCTAAATATAGTGTGATTATCATGGACAACGTATCATATTATTCAAGATTAATGAGAAAATTCCAAATATTACTTGAAACAAATTACAAATTCGAGAATTTGTTTGAGAAAGATTTGTACTTTGAAGCATCATATAGTAAAAAGGAATTGTTGGAAGTTGTTGACAGTAGACAGTACCAGAAGGAATATGTTGTTGATAACTGTACTCGCAGTAATGGGCATACCGTGCTTGGTATGCCCAGTATTACAATTACTTCCTCCTTACTATTGTAAATTGAACCCAATAGAGTTAATATGGACACAACTTAAAGATAATAGAAGAAGAAGAAACGTGGCTCCTAAATTTTTGTCTACTGCTCTCCAGTTAATTAGAAGAGAAGTCACAAAGATCACAGCAACCAACTGGAAAAGTGTAATCAAACATGTAATCGCAGTGGAAAATGACTATGTTAAATATTTACCAGCATTAACCAAATGAACTATAAATATAGAAGATACAACTGATACTAGTGATAACAGTGATTATGAGTAGATTATTAAGTTCTTATTTCCAACTAGGTGTTAGTTGAAACCTTTATTTTTATTGTAATTGTACAAATTCTCGTTTTGCTTATATATCTTTGAAAATAGAGTACAAATACACTTCATGATAGAACAAAAACATACAACATAATTTAATTTAAAATAATCAAAGTACAGGTTAAGTTATTATAAAATACCTGCTAGATATATAAAAAAAGATGTTCATAAAAGTTTTAGACCTATTACCCATTTTTAAATTATTGAGATACTAAGTCTTCTCTCACACGGTGTCAAACCAAAGTTGTTAATAGAATACGCTGTATATAATTTAAAAAATTAATTCTTTATTTTTTTTATTACAATAACTAAGTTATCAGGGATAAAATGTGATCATAAGTTTTAAAACTTATGAGCAGTTGTGTTATTAAAACGTTCGTATACTAAAATACTTGTACATAAAAAATTTATTTAATTGTATGTGATAATTACTTTTATTAACAATTTTTTATAGGTATTGTTATTTTACAATAAGTTCTATTTAGCCGAGTCGATTATTGTTATCACTTCCTAGATATATCACAGAAGTTAACAACACCAATATTTTTTATTTAAACTTTATAGAAAATGAAACATTTTCTTAAATAAAAATAAAAACTTTTCTTTAATTAAAAATTAGATATCTACGATACTGTTCAATAAAGTAGTGGTAACTCTAACAGTGTTGCCATTTTAGTAGTATTTTACTCCTCTGGTTCCTATAAATTTTCTCACGAAATTACGTGTCGACTATAATATAAATGATATATAATTCGCAAGTCTCTATCATCCAAGCCTGCTTCTTTCAAGATGGATATGAGCCTGTTATGTTTTACTCTATTAAATGCCTTTTTGTAGTCGATAAAAAAATATATATACATCACAGTTGACATCCCTGCACCTCTGGATAAGCACTTGTATAGCGAATAGAGCTTCTCGGGTGCCTAAGGTATCGCGGAATCCAAATTGTAACGTAACGTAATAAAAAAAGCTAAAAAGTAAAAAAAGTCTAAGGAGCAATAAAGTGTAAGTCAAAATGATTTCATACGAAAGACCAATATAAGTTACTTACATACAGAAATTCCTAAAAAAGATATGAGCACAATAACATTATACTGAATGAGTCGACTAAAGCTACACTGTGTGCACTTCACAAAAAATGGTTAGCATGTGTCCAAATTAAAGGGGTAAATGGTTGAACGTCATCATCATCATTGGTGCTACAGCCCTATAAAAGAGCCTCGACCTTACCGAGTCTATTACGCCAGTCAGTTCAATTAATTGCCAACTGTTGCCAGTTTGCTGCGCCTATTTGTCTACCATCCTCATCTACACCATCCCTCCATCTGAGTTTTGGCCTACCCCTACTTCTACTTCCCACAGTTTGTGACATAAGGATTCTTCTAGGAGGGTTGTTCTGCTGTGATCTAGCCAGGTGTCCTGCCCATCTTAGTCTTCCTATTTTGATAAAGGATACTGCATCTTTACCACCAAATGTATGTTTATATCTGTGATATATCTCGCAGTTGTACCTCCTACTCCAAACACCATTTTCACAGATGCCACCAAATATTCTTCTCACATGGTTGAACGTAGCCTATAAAATACTTTATCATCTATCTCAGGAAATGGTAAATCCACGATGGTTTTATTGACTTTAAAAAGCTTTTAACAGATTAAACAGGAAATATGATTCTGAAGCTATTTTCTTGTGACATTTTTATTATTTACTATCTTTCATGGAAACTATTTACAATGTCAGTTGAAAATACGTATATTTTGACGTTTCGATTTCCGCTTATGAGTATCAGTTAAAAGCTAATCATTATTCTCTTTGGCATTATCTCTATGCGAGGTCGGCTTCCCTTATTACATTTCTCTATAAGTCTATCTTGAGTCATACCAATATCAATTCCCTTTAACCGACATGTCGTGCCTAAGCTGCTCCTAAACGTCTTCTTTGGTCTTCCTCTCCTACTCGTCACAGAAACCCGGAGATCCAGTAGTTCTTCATAACGGGTGATTAACATCGCGACGCTGAACATGACGAAACCATCTTAACCTATGCTCACTCATTTTGGCATAACTTGGTACCACCCCAATCTTCTCCTAATATACTCTTACCTCTTACCCCTATATATTCTTAATTTTATCCTTTTTGTCACTCCAGTCATCCATTTAAGCATTCTAATTTCTACCACTGGTATCTGTTTCTCCTCTTTCTTTTTAACTGCCCAACATTTAGTTCCGTCCTCCTCCTCCTCATTCGTTAAGCCCTTATATACTCTAAATATTATTAGCTTATTGTCTTCATTGGCTGCGATCCTGTGCCAAATAGACGGCTTCATGTAGGGATTTTCCCACCAGAGACTTCATTTGGTCGTCTGCCTATCCAGTTGGAGATCTTCCTCTTGATCTTCCCCTTCCCTTCTACTACCAATAGTTCCGTGGTCCCCGTTCTTTTAGCTATGTGGTCGAAGTAAATCAGGTAGTCTCGGTTTACTTTTTTTAATAGCCTATCTTTTATATGAAGCTCTTCCAGAATTGACAAGTTGGTTTTATGTTCTGTCCAGGACATGCGTAGACTTCTTCTATAGGTCTATATTTCGAAGGCTTCGATCTCACTCCTATCGATTTTTTTGAGTCAGCTGGTATCTAGCAATGGGAAAAATAAGGGCATTGATCAACCTGAGCTTAGTATTTCTTGTTATTGTTCGGTCTTTCCATATTTTAATCAGTTTAGCTATTGCGCTTCGGGTCATTGCTAGTCTAATCGACATTGTTGGTTATCAGGGAGCCCAAGTATACAAATATGTCTACTACTTAGAAATTCATTACTTGGTATATGTGCGGTAATTATTATTTGCTCTTTCTACGATTGTTATTTTTGTTTTTCAGTGTTGATCTGAAATACAAATTTTTCGCTTATTCGGCTTAGCCTTTTAATGATGGTAATCATTTCGGCTACATTCGCTACTAGTATAAGTGTGTCATCTGCGTATCGCAGGTTGCTCATTTTTTTGCCTCCTATAGTGATTCCTCCATTCGTCTAGTACTTTTCTTATTATATATTCAGAATATATGTTATATAATAATGGTGATAGTATGCAACCCTGTCTAGTTCCTTTCTTTGATTTGAACGCATCTGAATATATTCCGTGTACTTTAACTTTGGCTGAGTTTTTATCATACAGATTTCTTATTAGGTTAACTAGGTAGTTAGGTACTTCAGTTCCGTACATCTTAGGAACTCCAACTCAATATTTAAATGATCATTCCAAATACTGTATTTTTACCCTACTAAGTTTTAAACATTTTCCCCAAGAGCTTGTCTTCACAGTTCCAGTTTTTGTTCTAAATCTCTTTCACTATTTCTTACTAACACTACATCATCAGAATACTATGTTAAGCACCTGTAATGTTACCATGCAGTTTCGCTGATCCAACACTAATGAGAATAAATAAGGACTAAACACCGAGTCTTGTTGTAATCCTACTTTCACTTGAAATTTATCAGTTTCTTACACACCTGTCCTAACACTAGTTGTCACGTCCTCATACATGTCTCTCACAATCTTTACATATTATCCGGGGACTCATTTCTTATCGAGTGTCCACCACAGAATCTCTCGAGGAACTATATCATATGCTTTCTCAAAGTAATTGTCAAAGTAAAAAGCCAATAAGAATGGCAAAATTAACATTCCATAAAAGGGCGAATAGAATAAGGATAAGTGGTGAAGAAACTATCATCGTCGCAATTCAATATTATTCTTGAAAATATCATAAGAAAAGCAGAAATTAATAAATCAAGAATCTTATCCCAACAGAAACACCAGTGCCTAGTATTGGCTGATTTGTTTTAGTACTATCTAGCAGCAAACGGAAATTAAAGATAAGATAAGTAATACAAAGATCAGAAGAAAAAAAGTATAGAGAAATAGGCAAAGACTAAATATACGAAATAGACAAACCAGGCGTACTTACAAGAACAGTATCTGACAATACAAACAGTTGAAGGAAAAACATACACGTTTGAGGAGATAGAAAATTCGAATACCCAGAAGCCACGGTATGTAAGAACGTATAAGACAGTGATAAAGCGTTAGTTTTATATGATAACAAAACTTGGACCATGATTAAATCAAAACAAATTTTGGTTCAAGAATATTTGGTACTTGGTACAAAAATATTTAGAGAATATAAACTATAAAGGGTAAAAAGAACAAATGCAGAGTTGGAGAAGAGGTGAACGGGATATTTTCATAAAAGCACGAAGACTGAGATAGCTGTAAAACTAATAATACTGTAGTAAAATGAAAAAATATATATATGGAAGAACTAAAAACTACAAACAGCAAAACAAAGTAAGAAATAGGAAATAGTGGAAAGGGATATTCCAACAAGGGATCCTTACAATAAAATAAATATCGTCATTACTCGTACTACAGATCAATTTGCGCATATCTTCCAATTTTGCTGCTGAACATTTGCCTGAGATAATCAAAAAATAAAACCGGTTAGGTAACTAATCTAATAAATAAAATACACATGGAATACAATTTTTCTTTACGAAGTATGGCGGCTCAACAGTCTACAAATTCTAGAGATATGATTCTCCGGGTGCAAATCCCCGTGAAGCCACTTTTTTATTTTATTATATTTTAATAGTAATATCCAAAAAGAGCTTAGTAATATTTTTAATAAATCTTTTAGTACACGTTGGAACAGCATTTACTAAGTTGTGTGAACCATAATCTTTTTCAAAATAAGAATCAGTTGGCACTCGTAAATGAGATTTTGCCTTAAATATACTTCTTCAAAAGAATCACAATAAATGTGAAAGTATTTATGTAATTTTCATTGAATGTTTGGCTGATATCTTTGGCTTGACTTAGACGCGGACGCTTTACGGATACTCTTTCACCTTTCAACTCTTCACTATTGTTATATCTTTAGAAATTCACTTAAAATTCTTAATTTTTTCAGGAGAATTTTCAGGAAGACATCTACTTTAAGTTTGTCAGTTATTATGACACTCCGATCTATAATTCTTACCACTCGGAAATAAAATTTTGCTGAAAAAACATTATAGAAATGATTTCTGCTATTTAGTAGGGATATTGTGGTAAAGAAAAAGTTTTATTTAGTGTATAGAGCTTTTTTTTTATTTATTTATTTTTTGTTTAATTTATCTATTTTAGCTAACATATCACGCTTATTTGTCATCATACATAAAGAAGAAATATAGCTCAACTATCAAAAAAATATACTATAATAAATATATATATATATATATATATATATATATATATATATATGTATATATATATATATATATATATATATATGTATATATATATATATATATATATATATATATATATATATAAATATGATATCCTACTTTAATATGTATTATTAGATCTTTAATTTTGTTCTCATATTGAATTTTATCCATTATCACAGTTGCATTCCCCTTGTCTGCTGGCAGGATGATTATGGAGTCGTTATTTTTTAAAAGTTCTTATAGACTTTAGTTCCTCTTTGCTTATGTTTTGTTCAATTTTAATAGACCTTTCCAGTTCAAGTTTACATAATACTCTGTATTCTTCCTTTTCGTGGGTTGGTAAACATTGAGATGTTTTTTCCACTGAGCTTATTATGTCTAATTTTGGAATGGATGGCTGAGTAATAGCAAAGTTTAGACCGTTTGACAAAATTAAATTTTCCGTTGCATTTAAATGTCTATTTGATAGATTGACAACTGTCGCTAAAATGACATTATTTCTATTGAGGTTATCTAAAGTGTGTTTTCTTTTTTTTTCTAATAGAATATTAAATTTATTTAAATGTATATCTCTTTGTATATAATATGTATTGTTTAAATACTGTGAGTGTGAATTAAAAATAAACAAAAAATAAGAAAATACATACCCGATCCAATACCGTCCTGCTGTTGAAATCAAAGCCCTTTCAGTAGTTTTAAAGTCACTTCAACGGCGTAGGAAACAATCTGTAAAATGAAAAAATTTATTTTTATGTCTGTTCTTACCATCATAAATTCAAAAAAGCAGTTAAACTTTATTTGATACTAAGTGAGAGTAACAACTCACTGTCAAAGAACAGTAACAGTTTGAGCGATACATTATTAGTAAAAAATTTTGCAAATGGCGTCCCCTATTATCCCTTAAAAAATTTCCATCGACCTACCAAACACCCTGTATATATACAGGGTATCCAATTAAATGCGAAACCTTTTTATTTTTAGTTTTATGAATTTTGTTATATAAAATAATTATGTTACATAAAAAGTTTTGAATGATCTAAAACCTAGAATACAATGATCAGATATTTTTTAGTTGTATACGCGGTTGCCAAAAAAATGAATTGTGGATATTCTCAAGTCTTAATAAAATTCATGTTGTTTAACGAACCGCGTAAATGACTGAAGAATACTAATATCTGATTCTGATGAATTGAAGATCATTCAGAACTAGAGAATAAATTTTTTTTCATAAAACTAAAAATAAAAAATTTTTCCATATGGTACCGACTTAATTGGACTCTATACTAGACTATACATATATATATATATATATATATATATATATATATATATATATATATATATATATATATATATACTAAAAAAGCGATAAACGCTTGTAGTCAACGCTAATCACTTAGACTATTTGGGTGTGCAGCTGAAGATAGGACAAAGAAGTACTCTTTTTAGTCTACCAAGCTTTCGCAAATCTTTATCTGCATCATCAGGGTGCTACAATAAACAAAATTAGTACAAATTACAGAATAAAAATTATTTTGTATCTTACTCTAATTGAGGTTAGTTGTTATGATGTGTATAAAATTAAATGAACAACTCATCTGACTCCTACAAATAATGGCGAAAAGTAACCAAAAAATGTAAAAAAATTGCTTTTAAAAGCACTCTAATTGTGGAATTTTTGTACAAGTCATTGAAAGATAAAGTACAGGAAACTGTAGTTAAGCATTTTGATGCATTCTGTCACAATAAATACATTGCTGATTACTTCAAATTTAAAAATTTCCGCCAATGATGCCATAAAATGTAAAGCTTTGCACGTGTAAAAAATTAAGTTTCCTTCGACTTCAATGCAATAATAGCACACTCAAGTTTTTAGCTTTTCCTATTTTTTATGCATTTTATATTTACTTCCTGTCCAAAATCGTCTATTATTTTCAAGATAGTCAAATAACGCCAAAACAGTAAGACTTATACCAAATGTATGCTTAACAAATTATCTCGAGAATTCAATGAGAAATATAAAAATGCAATGAAAATCAAATAACGAAGATGGGACTACTTCCGATATAAACAAAAATAGCTCATGTTGACAAATATTTTCATTTTAAAGTTCACTATCGAAATCCTATGTAACTAAATTTTTAGATCTCAAAAACATTTAGATTGGCATATACATCTAATAGGCCACACCGTGAGACATATTAATATCTCAGTTAAATTTTAAAGCAACTTGCTTAAAATAATTCCTGAATTTATTAAATTATCACATAAACGAGAAGTATAACAGGTAAGAGGCAATCTTTCGCATTAGAAACCAGGCAAAAATCCCGGTGATGAGTTTACCTATCTGCGGTGATGAGTTTACCAATCTCTAAAGGATGCCGGTGATCAGTTTACTATATCTCCGAGGGTCTAATAATTTTATGGGGGGCTATATAGTGATGAGTTCGTACACGTCCTTCAATATAGCCTCCTTTTAGCTCAAGACCATGATTTCAGACATTCTCCAACTGCTTTATGCCGTCCGAATAATACTATTTTGGAAGCTCAGCAAAATAGGTGTTTGTTTCGTCAATTATCACTTCGTTCGAGATGACTTTTATTTACTCACCATTTCTTCAGATTTGGGAACACATAATAATCGGAGGTGGTCAAATTAGGAAAATAAGCCAGAGAAGAAAGCAATTTGAAGCCCAACTCATGAATTTTTGCCATTAACATAATGCTCTTGTGAGCCGTTGCATTATCTTGCACTATCTTGATGGAGAAACACCATTTCTTCTGCATATGGAACCGTTTCTCACTGAGTTACCACTGCAATGTATCCAATAATGCACTATAATATTTTTACCTATATAAATATATATATATATATATATATATATATATATATATATATATATATATATATATATATATAATTTATATATAAATAATAATTAATAGTTTTACTTTTTTAGGACAGTTAATTAAAATTATGCTTTTGCAATCTCAAAATACAGTGGCCATAACCTTTCCTACCCATTCAGTCACTTCTTTTCGCCTCAAAGTACTTTTGCCGGCTTGAGTCGACTGCTGTGCGTTTATTTTGTTCTATGTTGTGTAGCTGTGGATCCAGGTTTCAACAAAGGTTCACCAATCGACGCCAAAAGTCTAACGAATTGCGGTTGATGAGTCCAAACACAGCTGGGAATTGGTCACACGATAATGTATTTGGTCAATCAAACGCGACATCCATGGGCAGGATAATTTTTTCATATTCAAAACTTCCTTCAACATATGACTTCACACACCTTCACTTTACAATCAATTAAAAGCATTTGCTGGACTTTCTTCACATTTTCCGGTGTGGTAGCCTGTCCAGTAGGTCATCTAATGCCATAGGCCTGTCATCTAATATAGACATACGTCTACTACGAAATTCATTGAACCAAAATTTAACAGTGAAATCTGAAGGAGCATTAGTTCCATAATATTATTTATCCATTTTTTCTTGTATTTTCTTCAACGTTTCATTTCTCAAATGATGTTCATTGAGAGATCGAAAATAGTTTTTCTCCATATGCGTCATTTTCCAAACACGTCAAATTTATGCAACTGTGAAAACTATATTAATGGCTGCATTACGTAAAAATTTTACACACATGCCCAAAATAGATTAGACCACAGATCACCTATTAGACCTTCTATAACAAATTTTTTTTGAGATAGTAGTACCCTAATTGGCGAATGAGCTTACTTATCAGACCACTAGAGAAACTCTATGAACTTATATGTGACATGGAAAAATAGAGATAAAATGGGCTATATTAAAATATATTGTGAAAAATCTCTCTTAAAGAAATCAGTGCAGAAAAGTGGCAGAAACTTATAAAGCTTGTTAAAAAATGCAAAAAATGTGTAATCATTAAACCAAGGTACGCCAATGTCAGCTAATAATATAAATTTAGAAACCTATTCCTATTGTATTCGGACCTTTTACATGATGATAAAAATAAAGAAAACCATGTAAATTATAGATTCTTATAAAAGTTTTTTTGTCCACTTTGTAAGCATTTTACATACTTAAATGAAGTTTGTAACTCTCTCCCAAATACAAATAAAGTGTCATTGTATATTCTTGGACTTCATCAAAACTTTTTATAGATATTTAAATTAACTAGACATTCACGGCGTAGGAGATAATTTTTTTAACCATATAAGGAAATTAAATTTTTTATTGAAGTTAATGTTATTGGGCATATTTTATATGTTCCACCAACATGTAAACATTACATAAATGTGCTACTTAAATTAAATATCATAATTCAACTGGTTACTCGATTGGAAAATAAAATTTTTTCTCGGTGTATCGAATAAATAAGACCCAAACCATTGATGGTAACAGAAAAAAACCATTGTGTATTGGCCGGGTAGGTACTTTGAAAACGGGTTTCCGAAGAAGATTGCCATACCTGTACATAGTCTTCTTCTACTTATTCTCAATCGTAGTTGATGACCCTTCGACTTCGCGGAGTTTTCAAACCACTTGTCTTTTGTATTTCCGGCACAATTTCTGATCACTATCCGAGATGTAACCTTATTGAACTGTGCTTTAAACTTCTATTTACTTTCTACCATAAACTTTCAGCTGGGGGCAATAACGCTATTCGTTCTAGTGAGAGGATGAAAGTAATATATGATTATAAGATAATGATATTTAATGAATATGCTAGTATGTAATAATAATAATATTAAATATCTGCACATATCAATATAAAAGGAATACCACACTATTATTCCACCTTTTTTAATAAAAACCACTCGATTTGAAAACTTGTTCTCTACAAACCAAGGAATGACCTGAAAATTTATCTGTCAATTGCACTGTTTGTTTAAGTTTAAGTAGTGAATAAGGACTTTCAGTTGTAATATAGCATTATGTGATAATCTTTCCATCAAATTGCCATAGTGAATGTTTGAATAAATGTTTTTTGAATGTTGTAATAGTTTTTGAATTTATTATTTTTTAGATCTGCGCATATAATAGCTAGTTACATGTGTTGAAGATATTTAGTATTACTGAATTTTTCAGTAATGACAACAAAACTACTATTATTTACTTAAAATACGGGAAAACGAATATCTTTAGTCTTTTACAGAATAAAATCACTGACACCTAAAAAGAATAAAAGATTAGTAACCGTGATAAAAACAACAACAAAATACCTTGAAATACAGTAGGTAAAAAAAGAATTAAAGTTTTAATCAAACAATAAAACAACCTTAAAACTTAAACATTGAGAGTAAATATCTTTATACTTTGATATTCTTCTTCTTCTTCTATTTCTTGGAGATCTTTCGATCTGTTTAATTCTGAAGCAGCCCCTGGTCAATTTCCTGGAGGTACATTGCAACTATCCCTCTATGCTTTAGGTGGTCTTCCGGGAGGTCTTGAACCGGGCGGGTTGTTTTCTAGGGCAATTTTTGGGAGTCTATTCTCATCCATTCGTCTTACATGATTCTACCACATCCTCTTACGCTGCCTTCCCCATCTTACAATATCTTGAATTTTGCACTGCTCTCTGACGTATGTATTTCTCACCCTGTTCCTTTTTGTTTTGCCCACTATTGTTCTTAGGGTTTTCATTTCGGCAACCCTTAGCATCTGTTTCGTTTTGATGGTATCTTCGCGCACTTCTATGCCATATGTCATGATCGGTCGTATGCAAGTCTTGTAGATTCTAATTTTACTATCTGTGCGCATATACGGATTTGACCAGACTATCTCCCGCAGACATCCCGACAATGCGGATGCTTTGTTGATCTGACTCCTTAGGTCCTTTACTGGGTCGTGTGTGCTTAATATATCTATGCCCAGATATCTGAACTGCATCACCTGTTCTATGTTGTGCTCAACCACTAACTTACATGATATTCTTACCACAGAAATTCACGAACAACAAATATTACCAATCGGACAGAATGAATTTTCATAACCAAAAGTCCTTATTTACCTTTCAAACAATTAGAAAAACCAACATTTCCAATTTCTTATGGGACAACTACGCATGAATTAGAAATGTTTGGAAAGGTTTTCTATTTAATATCCAGTCTCTGTTGACTACAGGCTCACAACAAATACACAATATCATTATAGGTTTTTTTTAATATGGAATGAAGAAAAACAACAACTAAAAGAAAATACCAAAGAAAAGTTGCCAAAAAGCTAGTAGAAGAAAAACAACCGGGGAAATATGATACCAAAACGGTAAGGCAAAGGAATACGACCATGGAAAACGGAAAAATAAACACAAAAGAAAGGCAACAATCCAAAAATATAATAAAAATTGGAACTTTGAATGTAAGAGGTACTTATGAGCAGGGAGCTTTAAGAAACTTAGACCAAATTATGGAAAAATATACAATAGATAATTAATAGAAAAAATTAATAGAATTTGCTACAGAGAACAAAATGAAGCTAGCTAGCACAAGGTTTGATCACCAAGACATTCATAAGGTAACATGGACTCCTCCCGATGGAAAAATAAAAAATCAGATAGATCATGGCCTAATTGAAAGCAAACATGATAAGGCAATAATCGATTGCGGGAGTTACAAAGGGGCAGATACCAACAGTGACCATACACTAATAATAGCAAAACTAAAACAAGAACTACCAATAATACCAAAACCTGTTACTGAGATAGATTCAATTACCAATTAGAGCACCTTCAAGAGAAGCAGGTTGTAAACAGACTAGAGGAAGAAATAAATAAAAAACTAGAGAATCCAGTCAAACAGGATATAGATAAAGAGTGGCAGACCATACAGACAGCCATGTCGGAAGCAGCGGAAAAGTGTATAGGAAGAGAGCATATAAAAAGACGGCAAGACTATTTCGATGAAGAATGTAGGAATGTTTTGGCAAGAAGAAACAGGGCAAAACTACAAAGAGATAAAGAAAATACCCAAAATGCCGTCGAAAACTCTTTGGAAAGAAGCAGGGAAGTAAAAAGAATTTGCAGAAAAAAGAAAAGAGAACAGCTAGACAAGCAATTGAAAAACATAGAAGAAGCTTACATAAACAAAGAAGTAAAGAATTTCTATCAAGAAGTTGAGAAATCCAGAGAAACTACAAAGAATAATCCACAGTATTGCAGAAACAAAGAAGGCTTTCTTCTAAGTGAAACAACAGAAAAATTAAACAGATGGGCGAAATATTTCGAAGATCTATTAAATACAGACCAACAAGAGGAACTTGAGAGAAATGAGAATTGGCAAGAAGATGAAGAAGGGACGTGCGAGGAACCAACTTTGAATGAAGTCAAAGAAATAATAGGAGACTTAAAAAATAACAAAAGTGCAGGAGAAAGTGGTATCCCAGCTGAGATTTTTAAGGAAGATGGCGAAAGATTGAAGCAAAGGATATTTCACTTGACACTAATAATTTGGCAAAAGGAAGAAATGCCGAAATAATGGAATAGTGCTCTTATTTGTCCTATCTATAAAAAAGGACAAAACGGAGTGTGAAAACTATAGAGGTCTTGAAGACTATTAGAAGTAGTCTATAAAATAATTGCAAAACTTATTAGGAAAAGATTAATAAAATATGATAACAAAGTGATTGGAGAATACCAGGGAGGTTTTAGATCAGGAATAACAACTACTCGTCAAATAAGTATGTTAACATTAATACAAAATAATAGCTATGGACGAAACTTAGATTACATATTATATGAGGCCATGAGAACATTAGAAATAAAAGAAAAGCTTATAAGGCTAGTGAGAATGAGGCTTAGGAACACGATGAATACGGTAACAATGGAGGGAAGCTTTTCAAGACAGTTCACAGTGAATAGAGGTGATCAAGCATAATCCTATATGATTGTGTTGTTGAATATATTGTTTTGTTTTATCCATGAATTTTATTTCTCGACTCCTAATAAGTTGCCTAATAAAATAATACATCTGAATATTTGCTTATTACATTAAATTATTATTATACCTTCGACCAGGAGGAAGATCAGGCTGATTAAGTTTCGTAGGTAAGTAGATGGACAGAGTCCATCTGATATATTTATTATTTGTGTATGTAGTGTGTTGACAAAATTTATTTAATAATTAACTGTTGTTATCTTACCCTGGATTGGGTCTCAGAACCTAAAAATCTTTCCTTATCTCTTTTCGTTTCTAAGGTTTCTTAATTTTCCCCTTGAACCCCAAAAAGTTAAGTGGCGGCCTTTTTCTATCTTATCTTATCTTTGGTAATTTTACCCATCTTTGTGTTTATTTCTGTATCTTTTCTAATATGAATATATCCTGTCCTATCTTTACTTATTTCGTCCGTTGGACCCATTCCCGGTTCCAAAAGCTAGTTTCGAACCCACGACTCGCTCTCCACCAACCATCTGGTATCCACCATTCAAAAAAGGTTTCTGAGATTACAGCTTTTTAACTAAAAACTGAATAATGATATTATTTGATGAGTACTATTTGGTCACACAGAACGTGGAGCTACAAATCGAGATCACCTACCGAGATCCTTGACGTCTATTATTAAAGAGGGGTTTTAGTTACAAAAAATTAAAAAATTAAAGCCATAAAACACTAAATTTTGATTTGTGCGATATCACACTAACCCAAAGATACCAATATTAAAATATTCACCTTGCTTTCATGAAATTGTGAAATAATTAAATGATGAAGTAATCATGTATTTATGGGACACGGTTAATATAAAATATAATACATAGTTTCATGAAAGGAGTATATAAAGTGTTTAATGTTCAGTAAGATTAAAAATCAAGTTAAATTAAGTATCTCAGCATCTTGTTAAAGTGATAAATTAGTATAATCGGTAAAGCAAGAAATTTAATCCTATTTGTTGACAGCCATCATATTTCTCAATTCAAAATATTACTATGCTTTTAATGTGTTTTTAATATGCTTCTGGGTTAATCCTATAAAATATATCATGGATTTATTTATATTTCTATAAACTTAGTACATAGTGTGTACCAAAAAATAACGTAACTTGTTAACATTTCGTTTTTGGATTGGTTTTCAATAAACGGTTTTTTTAATAAATCAAGTTATCTGTAGGTATAAAATAAATTAAAAATATACCGGGAGCGCAGTTATTACATAAGAACGTTAAAAAATTAAGAATATTAGTAGGCACTTTATATGGCATTTCTTATTTATTCTCATGAGTGGTTAAAGTGTCAAAAATTTTTGATACGTTGTATGAGGTGTCAAAATATGACTTAAAACGAGCTATGTAAAGAGCGTTTTTTTTAAGAAGTATAGAACTTTGAAATGGAATGAAACAAAGATGATTTTTATCAATTGACATGAAATTTACTTTATTCCAAAGATAATATTTTGGTATTATCATTTAAATATAATTTCTGGCATATGATTGTCATGGCTAGCTCTGACGTAGTCTAATCTGGAGGTCCAATTTTCGATCATTTTTCCCATATATGTCGCCGTATTTCGGCAATAACGCGGCGAATGTTGTCCTCCAAGTGGTCAATCGTTTCATGCTTATCGGTGTAGACTAGCACCTTCACATATCATCATCATCATCATTTGGCTCTATAACTCTATGTGAGTCTTGGCCGTGTTTACTATTTCCCTCCATTGTTGTCGGTCCTGAGCAGAGATTTTCCCATTGCTGTATTCCCATGTTGCGTAGATCACTACTACGCAGGATCACTAGACGCTACTGCGTCCTTCCATCTCTTTCTTGGGCGACCAACTGACCTTCTGGCATGGGGCCTTTCCCAGAATGTGGCGTTCAAGAGTCTTTCGTCACTCGATCTTAGTACGTGGCCCGCCCATCTTATTCGGTTTGCTTTAATGTAGCGTACTATGTTTTCATCTCCATATACTGTCTGGAGTTCATTATTGTGTCTTCTTCTCCATTCTCCTGTTGTCTCTTCTTTGCAAGGCCCATAGATAGCCCGCAGTATCTTTCTTTCCAGTACCAGTAATTTTGTCGTTTCCCGCTGGTTCACATATCCCCCCACCTTCACATATCCCCACATAAAATAGTCTAGCAGTGTTAAATCGTTCGATCTTGGAGGCCAATTCACGGTCTGAAATAAACTATGCAGTTACCAAACGTTTCCTTCATTAAATCAATTGTCGCAAGAGCTGTGTGCCTCTTTGCACCATCTTATTGTAACGACAGCTCCTTCACATCATGGTTGTTCAATTAGAGAATGAAAAAGGCAGTAATCATGGCTCTATAGTGGTCACCATTAACTGTAACGTTCAGACCAACCTCGTTTTGAAGGAGTACGGTCCAATGATTCCACCAGACCATAAAGCACACCAAACAGTCAGTTTTTCTGGATGTAATGGTTTCTCAACATACGTTTGAGGACAATTTTGTTTGTTGACGTAGCCATTCAACCAAAAGTGAGCTTCATCGCTAAACAAAATTCGCTTCGGAAAATCGGAATGAACAGCAATCTCGTTTTGGACCCACTCATCGAATCTACGCCTTGCTAGATGATAATGTACCTTCAATTCTTGCATAAGTTGGAGTTTGTAAGCACGCAAAACATGATTTTTCCACAAAAAATCCATAAAGTCTGTCCATAAAATGGATAGAGACGTATCCATCTGCTCTGCACGATGACAAATAGACTGAGTCGCGTCTTTATGTATGCTACACTCTTCCGCAGCAACAAGTTCTTCTGTACGCACTGTACAAAAATGTGGTGCAATAACGTTACATGGTTAATCGAATTATTTGCACTGATGGACTAATATGTTGACCATAAAATGGATGTAGTGCGCGATACATCTTTTCAAACAGAACCACAATTT
The DNA here is from genome assembly GCF_040954645.1 of Diabrotica undecimpunctata. Classification (NCBI taxonomy): domain Eukaryota; kingdom Metazoa; phylum Arthropoda; class Insecta; order Coleoptera; family Chrysomelidae; genus Diabrotica; species Diabrotica undecimpunctata. The sequence goes on from NC_092805.1 coordinate 120,725,339, forward strand.
TAAAAATAAATTTGTAGAATTTGAAAGCGTTGTTCACTTGACAAATCACTTGACGTCTGTCAAAATGGCCGACAGTTAAAACAGTGTTATCAACTTACATTTCTATATCTCTAAAAAAAACACCCTTTAGTTATATTTATTTACCTTTAAAATTTCAATTTGTTTTGCCGAACAGGAAAGAATAAAGATTTTTATGAGGATATGTTAAAGCGTCTTATGAGAAAAACTGCAGTTTAGAAAGTTGTAAAACGTTCTTAACACGTTAAGCGCTACCTTGTTAAAAAAAACACAATTCTGAGTGCCACTGTGTAAAATTTATAAGCATGTATCAAAAATGCCCTATTTAACTGTATCTTTACGCAGAGCTACGCAGAGCGTAGCAGGCTTTGTAGAATTGGCAACAATTCTAAAAGAAAAAGACAACAAGAACATACCAACAATAGCGGATTAAAGGAAGTCGCAGGTATCATCTACAGTTATACACAATACATATGCAATACACTATACACAATCATATATATGACTTTAAACACACATAATACAAACAAATAAAACAGTAAAACACAGAAAACAGAATTTGATATTCCTTGAGTACACCATCCTGAGATTTTTGTAAAGCACAAAAAGGCTATTGCCTACAAAATCAATGCCAAATAAGGCAACCAATTAAAAAAGCCTACTAAAAACTTGTTGGTTATACATTTTCCAGTAATTTTTTAAAATAATTTTTTTTGCCAACTATTTCCGAAATAGAAATCGAAACGTCAAACGTTGTTTAAAAATGTAATTTTAAGTCAAATACAATGTTTATGTGGGATTGATCCACAATTGATTGTAATGAGAATTACATTTTACTTAAAAAAATTGACAAATTTGACCTTGAGAAATTCCCACTCCGGAAATCGTTCCCAAAAAAATATTATTAAATAATTGTATTAGAAATCGATGTATACCACTAAAATTATTGTTGACAAGGTTATGTCATGTCACTAAATTAAAGAATGATTCACATTTGGCCACGGTGTTATAGGCGAAGCCACATTGTGGCTAAACGATTTGTGGGTAGATCTTATACCTCATAAAAATTTCAAATTCTGATTATTCTGTGTTCGGTAATATTAATCTGTGCTGTAAAAGTTTGTATGCTGTGTTGAGTATTCCTGTTTAGTGTACGTGTGTGTACGATGTGTATATAGGGTTTCTTATTCTGCTATTGTTGATATATTCTTGTTGGTGACTTCTTCTTTTAGTAGTGGCAACCAAAGCCTGGTACCTTCTGCTAATGGATTTGCTACACAATTTTCTTCATTGAGTAAGATGAGGGCTGCTTCTTTGATTTTTTTCTTTTTCACGTCTGTTCATAGTCCCAGGCATGTTTGCATATCTGTGATCTGACAAAGTCCCTGTTTTTGATGTCATACTCGGTTATTCTCATACTTAGTGGTCTTGCGGTTTTTTCCACATAGTAGTTGTTGCATTCAAAGGGTATTTTATAAATGCAGTTCTTTTATCTCTCTTGTGTGTTGTTTTGGACAAGATAGATCTAAATGTATTGGTTGTTTTAAATGTTGTTGTGATGTTGTACTTGTTATCTATCCTTTTTAATTTTTCTGATAAGTCCTTTACATATATTATTTTTGCCATCCTTGAGTCCCTTCTTGTATGTGTTTCTAGATTGCCTGTTGTGCTTGCTTGTTTTCATTTTTCTATCTTCTGGAACTCCTTGTGTACTATACTTGTCCTTTAAATTTACAGACGTTGTGCTTTTACTTTAATCACGGGAATTTGTATTACTATATTATGTTACATATTACAAGAAAGGAGAGAGGAGAATATAAAAAAGTTAGGAAGTTAAAAATTATAAAAAAATTGTAATATGAAAAGATGTATAGTAATTTACAAACTAAAAGAATTAATAGAAGTCTACAGAAATCTACGAAGAGTTGACTGGTTGTTTTCTAACAAAATCTAGCTGATAAATGAGTTTTATGTTTCTCTAAATTTTACTTATAATTTAATTATCTCTTAAAATTAATAGGTCCTTTAACACATTTTATGCGTTCATTTGCTTGTGTTCAAAACGACACTTAATCATTCTTCAAATTGTTTTCTTGACAACAGAACATCCTTTATCTACCCTCGTCCGCTATTATCATACATAAAGGGCCAATATCTACATACATAATATCAAAAGCAACAAACCCAAATCAAAAGGGGAAACAATGGCCTGCTAACGACTGTCAAGGGTAAATCAAATGTTTGGATTGAAGTTTCCCATTTCCTACTAAACGTGTGGTCAGGGATGCAAGATTGTTTGAACAAATATCGACAACTACGTCTATTTAGGTTCGCGTGTGAAAGCTACAAAAATCTAGGATCATGCAAGAATTTAATTAATTTAAGTCCACATTAACTGATATGTTTACGAGAAGTTTTATTTTAATAGTTTTTTTTTTAATTTACTCTATACCAAATAATTAAGTGTTACAATTGAAATTGAGTTTTTGGATATTACAAAATCGAATCGAAGTTTTCGAACACGATTTGGTAAAATTTCGTTCCATATATTTTTGGAATATATTGAAAAATGTAGTCCCATCAACAAAATGTATAGTTGCCAATATGTTGCTGATAGAACCATGGCATTGTGAGTTGATGGTCACTTTTTTTAATAAAAAGTAATTTAGTATTGACTTGGAATTGTTAAATCTGGGTACATGGAAATGCTCTAATATTTAAACTAAAAGTAATGGGTTGTTTAGAAGAAGTAAAAGATCAATGATGCTGACATTGTCTATGTCAGTGCGTTTATTCAAGGAATTTTCATCTCTCTTGTAATGTGGCACATTTAAAGTAACGATCTTCTGTGAGAGTTCGTCATATAGTGAGTATAGGTGACATATATTGCCAAAAGGAGCTCTAAATAATAAAATGTCAGAACTTCGAGACTAGCGGCATTGCTAGAGGCAAAAATTACAGGATCCTAAGGATCTACTTGGGCTATTGGAAAAAGAAAAAACAAGACGCAATACTAAGCGAGCGGTTTACCCCTCAAAAGACGCTTAGAAACAGAATATACCGACTAAAATTCTTTTTGCATTTCTAATGCACCAAACCTTTTTTATTCGATTCTATATATTTTTCCAAGATGAAATGTATTTTTTTTTTAATTTTTACAAGTGGGCCGGCAATTGTTATTAACAAATAACTTATACAAAAAAGGAATTTTACCGAATTGCTTCGGAATCAACTTTTTTATGTGTATCTCATCAAAATAAACACTTTTTCTCTCTTGATAATTTTTCGAAAAATGCTTCCTTTTCGAGTTATTTGCATTTTTTGTTGAAAAAATGCCTTAATTAGTGATTTTTGGGATTTTTTTTCTAAAAAACTACTAAATGAATTTCAATTTTACAAATAGCTTTATAATCTTTAAACCGTCGAATACAAGTTAGAATATTTTGACAAGGAGAAATGGTTTCTATCTCGCTAAAAACGTGGACCCAAATATTTCGAATATGCCTAAAAAAATTACATTATTATAGCATTGTAAAAAATTGCCGGCCCACTTGTAAAAATTAAAAAAAAACACATTTCATCTTGGAAAAATATATAGAATCGAATAAAAAAGGTTTGGTGCATTAGAAATGCAAAAAGAATTTTAGTCGGTTGATGCTCTGCTTATAGGGGTAAACCGCTCGCCCCTTAGACGTATGAAAAATATATTATGACCTATTCTTAGACCTACCAAATATATATGTAAAATTTCTTAAAATCGGTCCAGCCATTTCGGAGGAGTATGGCAGCTAACTCTGTGACACTAATTTTGCTATTAAAAAAAGGGGTTAGTAATAAAGGGGTGAAAATTAAGGGATGTATGTATTTTTTAATGCCACATCGTAAAAAATACAAAGACAAAAATTTTGTCCAAAGAAAACATATTTGGGGTGAACCATCCTTAATCCTTAGGGGTATGAAAAATAGATTACAGTCTATTCTCAGACCTACCGAATAGACATATAAAATTTTATAAAAGTCGTTCCAGCCGTTTCAGAGGAGTATGGCGACTAACACTGTGACACGAGAATTTTATATACATAGATTAAGATATTTTGCCATACTCTTTAATTTTTGTACTTGATCTCTATCTAGTTTCTCCTTCTGTTTTCTTCTATTGATATAATTGTAGAGAGTAAGTTAAAGTTCACTAATTACTATATAGTTTTTTGGGTTTTCTGAGTTTAGATCATCAAATCAAAGTCATAAAATTCGTCATAAAATTATGTTTATCCAGAAATCTGACAGAGTGTTCTAAATTAACTCCCAAGCGAAGTTTTACGCAAAACAAAAAAGAGCAAACATGTATTATAATAAATAACGTATAAGATTTATCAACAAACAAAAATTTTGTAATAAAATCAATATATTAATAATCAATAAATCTGGCATCGACGCCTGAAGTATGTGATTTTTGGCAATAGAGTTTTGCAACTGCAAAATGTGAATTAATTTTAATCAGATTCAGGGAAACACCATCTGTTTGCCGCTCGTAAATGAATAAATTTCAATGAGATTATTTGGCATTATAAAGTTAGTTGAATGGATTTATATTCTGTATCTGTCTCTGGTCTGCTCTCTCTATGTCTTCCCTATTAATGTTATTACGTTGACGTTATTGTGCGACATAAACGTTTCGTTTATGTTGCACGCGAGGGAATATTAATTTTTGATGATTACTATAAAAAATGGTAGATGGTAGTGGATTGTTTTAAGTTTATTACTTTTCTTGGAAGTAGGTGTCATCACAAGATGAAAATTATAGTCTTAAAATATAAAATATATTAAAAGGAAGGTGCATTTCAATCGCAGTCTACATGAAAAATAAAAATGAAAAATTCAGACAATCCTATTACCTTTTTTGATAGATAAACAGACGATTTTGGAATCATAATATGACAACTATATAATTTATTGGCATTAAGTAATATGGCAAGAATAAAAGACGGCAGGAGGACAAAAAAATTGCTCGAGTAGAGACCAGCAGCAGACAAGAGAAGCTGGGGAAGACTCTTAACTTCACATAATTGTGACTAATTCGATAGCAGAACAGAAAAAGATGGAAATATCTGGAGGAGGCCTATGTCCAACTAATCAGGACTGATTGATGATGATGATGATGATGATGAATTAATATGGTATAACTAACATAAATAAATAAGGATACCATAAATACTGGCATTAATATTGTTGGATAACGTGCTGCATTAATTATATGATATGATGTAAATTTAAAATAAAGAATAAATACAAGATGCAACGTTGTAAATTTTGTTTCAATTGGCTTTTTTTTAAACTTTGTTAATTTTATGACCATTGGTTTCTTACTCTTGCTATTGATTTTCTTCAAGTGAGTTTTGACTCTCGCTATTTTTACTAATCTGTTTGCTGTCACCCGATTTATATGCTTATTCCACTCATTTGTAATCAAATTAAATGACTCTCTGGCTGGCGCAGTCAGAGATAGAATGCAATACGTTCTGACTTAGTTACGGAATAGACTTCAAATGTAAGGCTTAACATAAGACTGAATGGTACCAATCTAAATCTGATGAGTGAAATAAACTACCTTGGAGTAACATAATGACGGTATTAGATTTTTGTTTCGATACAGGACAGCGGCAAGCCGCTTATACATATTTCGACCTCTTTAGGTATCATCAGAGCGGTATATGCCACTACTCTGAATCGAAACAAAAGTTATCCCGTTGTAGACCAATAATTATCGAAATAACTATTTACAGGCGTAACAACGGGGTGTAGAGTTGTGTTATAGAGGTAGCACCTTTTATCGGAATGACCACATCGAGCGTCATGGGAGATGGTTCTAGATAACTGGTCCTCATAAGACAACTAACTCTCGCTTATGGCTCCACGTGCCACACCCCGGGCAACTGCATTGGTCTGCAGGCTAAACTAAGTCAGGGTAGCCAGATATGGCGAGAATTTCACCGAGTGATTGCCGGTATAAGCAATTTCCCATTTACCGACCAACGGCTTCGGGCGGATGAGTTAGTAAGTGGTAGGGCACTCTTTTGTCCTGGGGTTGAGAAATCGGCCTCGAAGGCGGATGAACAAAAAAAATGTCAACGGCATAAGAATGTAGAAGGCAAGGGGAAACCACTACATTAAAGATTCTACACAGATATCCCTAGAACAATTGTCATGGCTGTACAAAAAAGTAACTCTGTTACTGATCATGGATATCGGAGGCCAAGATCCGGCAGGGGAGGCAAATCACACATAGACCACAGGGCCTCTCAGGTCGATATCAAACGAAATCCCTGTGAAATACCCATTAGTAACACATCGTCCAAAAAGAAGACTAAAATCGACAGATAGTGTATGAAGATAGGCACGTGGAATGTTAAGTCAATATACCAAGCAGGTAAAGTCCATAATGTCATTCAGGAAATGGAAAGACTTGACATAAAAATATTAGGACTAAGTGAAACCAGATGGCCCAATTCAGGTGACATATTAGTAGGCCAAACAAAGATATACTACTCTGGTAATGACAATGACGCAAATCACTGGAACGGAGTAGCGATATTAGTTGACAAAACTACCCAGAAATTTGTAACTGGCTTCGTACCCATCTCGGATAGAGTTATGATGGTAACACTAAAAACAGCTCAATCTAGAGTCAATATAATTCAAGTATATGCTCCTACAGCAGAAAAGTCAGATGAAGAGTTCGAACAGTTTTATAATGAATTACAACAAGCTTTAGAAGTAACCAAGTATAGAGACGTTACAATAGTCATGGGAGATCTAAATGCAAAAATCGGTAGAGGAAGTCAAGGTGATTTCATTGGAAACTTTGGACTGAGCACCCGTAACGAGAGAGGAGACAGATTGGCTCAATTCTGCCAAGAGACCGATTTTATTGTCGCGAATACTTATTATGATCTGCCACCCAGGAGACTCTATACATGGAAATTCCCAGCAGATAACCAACATAACGTCATCAGAAACCAAATTGACTACCTTCTCATCTGCAAACGATACCGAAATTTCATAAAATCAGTAAAATGGTACCCCGGAGCTGATGTGAGATCAGATCACAACCCAGTTGTAGGAAGGTTTAGAATTAATCTACAAAAGCTTGTGGCTAAAACTAAATTAGACAGGATACAAGTATCCCGTTTGAGAGATCCATCAACAAAAGATCAAGTAACATTAAAAATTAAAGAAGAGCTCACCAAAATAGAAATTATTCCTACTGAAGATCCAAACAGGAAATGGTATATGTTAAAAGATGCTCTTATACGCACATGTGAGACAACACTAACGCCTAAGCTGATCAAGAACAACAATGAATGGATGACCGATGAGATTCTGGATCTCATGGAAGCAAAAATATCTTATAAAACCAAAGACAAAAACATGTATAATATTATACACACAGAAATAAGGAAAAAGATCAGAGATGCAAAGAAAAGATGGTATAGTGAGAGATGCGAAGAGATTGAACAGTTGGTAGAGAAACATGATAATTTAAACCTTCATAAAAAATTAGGGAAATAACAGGCAATAATATTAAGAAAAAATCAAACATACTGCTGGATAAAAACGGCAAAATAATTATAGATGTCGGTGAAAGGCTTAAAAGATGGCAGGAATATATTCAAGAGCTATTTAAAGACGAACGGACTGAGATAGTACTAAAGCAGGAAAAGGTCGACAACGGCCCAGACATAACAGAAGATGAGGTATTAGAGGCGATAAAGCGAACAAAGAACAACAAGGCAACAGGTCCTGACGAAATACCTGTAGACATAATACGGTTAATAGAAGAACAGCAAATTGGAATATTGGTCGACTTATTCAATACAATATACAGTACAGGAATCGTTCCCAAAGATTGGCTGATGTCAACATTCATAACACTACCAAAAAAACCAAATGAAAAAGAATGCCAAGACCACCGGATAATAAGTTTAATGAGTCATGCGCTCAAAATATTTTTAAAAATCATACACCGGAGAATACACAACAAACTTGAGCAGGACATAAGTGACACACAATTTGGATTTAGAAATGCACTGGGAACGAGGGAAGCCTTGTTCGCTCTGAATGTACTTGTGCAAAGGTGCATGGATTGAAAGGGGCGTCAGACAGGGCTGTATCCTGTCTCCTACTTTGTTCAATTTGTATTCAGAGGAAATAATCCAGGAAGCACTAGAAGAACTAACTATGGGAATAAAAGTAAATGGCCGACCAATCGATAATATACGGTTTGCCGACGACAATATTTTATTAGCGGAATGTCTTGAGGATTTACAACAAATGGTTGACAAAGTGGTAGAAGTCTGTGAAGAAAACGGACTGTCCCTAAACACAAAAAAGACACAATTTATGGTAATTACAAAAGCCCAACAGCGCCAAGAAATATGGAGAACAAATTAAAAAAGTTGAAAAATATAAATATCTGGGTACAATAATTAACGAAAATAATGAGTACCTACACAGAAGAGATTAAGGCAAGAATAGGACAGGCAAGAATACGAAAGGCAAGAAATTCTTTCAACAAACTGAAAAAAGTACTCTGCAGCAGGGACCTTACAATTTCTTTAAAGATAAGACTTCTGAGATGCTACGTGCTGTCCGTATTATTTTATGGCTTGGAGGCTTGGACATTAAAGAAATATGTTTCGGACAGATTAGAAGCCTTCGAGTTATAAGCCTAGAGAAGGATATTAAGAATAAGTTGGGTGGATAAAGTCACGAATGTCGAGGTGTTGAGAAGAATGGGAAAAGATAAAGAAGTTTTAAATACAATTAAAGTCAGAAAACTGCAATATCTGGGACATGTCATGAGGGACGAGCGTTATAACTTATTGCAATTGACAATGCAAGAAAGAATACAGGGTAGAAGGAGTCGCGGAAGAAGACGCATCTCCTGGTTAAACAATTTGAGAGCTTGGTTTAACTGCACTTCTGCTGACCTCTTTAGAGCAGCGGTATCAAAAGTGCGAATTGCCATGATGGTTGTCAACCTTCTTAGAGGAGATGGCACATGAAGAGGAAGAAGACGTAACAACGCTATCTAAAAACAAACAAGAGAAATCATACGATTTCCTACCTGGCGAAACTGAATTCAAATTTTTACCACTGTGCCTTCTACAACTTGCAAAGCAAACAGCTTGATGAATTACGTGGCGAATTAGTTTCGCCAGGTAGGAAATCGTATGATTTCTCTTGTTGTTACCTTGGAGTAATATGTACGTAGAACCAACCAATAGAACCAATATGTCATCGGCTTTACTGCACTTTGACAAATATTGGGAAGTTCTTGAGGAGAAAAGTTATGTTAGCAACCAGAAATCAAAATGGAAACTATTACAGTAATTGTTTGTCGAAAATAGGTACTTGTGATGTTATATTATTAAAAGTTATTTTTATTTATTGACGAGGCATATTTTTAAATGTGTGTTATTTATTTAATTTATTAATTGTCTTTAGAGAAGACAGCACTGTAATAAAGTGAAATAAAATAAAATAAATTCGAATAAAATGAAATAAAGTAGAATAAAATAGAATGTAATAGAATAAAATGAATTAGAATAAAATAAAATAAAATACAATAAAATAAAATAGAATAAAATAAAGTAAAATAGAATAGAATACAATAAAATAGAATAAAATACAATAAAATAAAATATAATAAAATCAAACCTTAAATTTAACGACTAATTCAATTGTTTGGTCTGTATTTTATTTTTTTTTTATTTTAATTTATTATCAAGGCATAGTTTTTTATGTGGCTTAATATATCTTTCGTAAATAAATGTTATTCATTTCCTTTGTGACTTTATGAAAGAGAACTTTTCTAGATACTTTGATAGAAGCTGTGAACATTGGATCTGGTGGAATTTACTTCCTTGATACCGGTAATGGACAGAAACATTACTAATTTTATTGTTATTGGCAAGGATCAGATCGCAGTAGCCCTACCGTTAGCTTAATCTGAAATATCTGCAACTTTATTGGAAGGCGAACGCATTTTAAAAAAATTGTCTTGAAATTACGATTAAACATATAAATGAATAAAATACCAGATTGCAACATAGCCAAAAATAGAGCAATAGCAAAGATTTTACAGGTATACAAATTAATTGTTTAGGATGAAAGTAAATTGACCCACAAGAGGTCAATAAAGGGACTGGACAGAACGTTGAAGGATATTTATGACAAACAAAAATATATATTTTTTAAATTTTGATCAAATGAAAGGCAAATATCGAGCACAGTTTATTAATTAAATCTTGCCCAAGTACTTTCGCTTCCTAGAGCATCTTCAGGGTCATTTCATCAATTTCGATCTATCCAACAATCTGTTGAGAATTATCTCTGAAGAGAGAGAATTATCTCTCTCCTGATGCTAACCGGTGCAATTGTGTTTTCAAAGCAGTTGTTAGATATAGAAAATGGTAAAGTCACTATTGACAACTGGGCCTGATAAATGGAGACAAATCGAACCCGTAAAACTGCAGACGAATTAATTTATTAAACACAACACTAAAATTAACACCCAATTGATAACAAATAAACTGAATGAAATTTAACACTAGCAGAAGAACAACAAGATTTTAGGTCGGGAAGATCATGCACCGACGCTATATTTATTATGAGGCAAGTGCAAGAGAAATCATAGGAATACAACAAACCGGCATATCTATATTTCGTGGATCTTAAAAAGGCATTTGATCGGGTCAAATTAAAGTAAGGTCATCCACTTATTGTACGCAAGAGAGATACCTTTAGTAATAATTAAAAAGATCGAAAATATCTACCCAAACTACAGCTGTTTCGGCTGATTGCCTTTCTCAAGTGAAAGGCAATCAGCCGAAACAGCTGTAGTGATAGGAATTTAAAATAAATTTTGTGGAAGTTTTGAAAACAAAGTTTTCAGTGTTTTATTGTTACATAAAATGAATTTCCATCAAGTAACGGTCGAATCCATCAATGATTTTGCCAATATTATTTATTTATTCTTACATCAACAACTGATTTACACAATGATTCAACAATGTCTATTTTAAATATTTTGCTTCTTACAACATAGTTCAGTTTACTTAATATGACCACATTTACAATTCCACTACAAGAAGAAGAACTGTCGTATATTAACATAACAATTTATATTGACAATGTCAGATTTGGCTCTCATAATATTGGCATAATATATATACAGATTGAACGAATTTAAAACGGAACATACGAAATCAATGTATTTCGGCTCAACTCCGCTCTAGGTGCTTGGCCAACAAAAGGTTGTCAAATAATTATATTATAAAAATCCAATACTTCAGCGGGCTGCTGGATTCTGAATTCATTCAAGAACAAGTCAAAACTCCACCCAAATAAGTTGCCTAGAATCACTGAAAAAACTAGACTACACAAGCAGTTATTATGCTGTCAAACCACTTATCGCTTCCTTATAGTCCAAGAGATAGAGCCGAAATTTTGAACTGATCAGTAATAGGACATTTCTCTATTGGAATATATTCATTGTAACTGGGTTAAGACTTTGCCTTACAGGCGGACGCCCCTCGTGGTACAGGGGGTGGCTATACAGGGATGAAGTTGTCATTTTTTTAGAAAAAATTAACGATCGATAATATGGCTGAAAATTTGCCCAGAGTAAGATCTTGGTATAACTAGACGAAATCCCAAAGGGCGGACGCGAGAGTGGATACATAAGGGGTGGCGGACAGGGGTAAAATTGCAATTTTTTGGGGAAAAATTAACGATAAGTAATATGTCCGCCATTTTAATGGCTCATTATTTAGCCCCTAAAAACTCTAAATTCAAAAGGGCGGACAGCTGGGTTGGTACAGAGAGCCATAAAACGGGGTCAAATGCATTATACCACTTGCCTGCGCATTTTAGGTCTCGGTAACAATTTTCAAACTGATTTTATTATGATATTTTTATACCGATTGATTTGAAAATTTGTATGCTCACTTCTGTTACTATTCTGAGAAGCGTCAAGTAGAGTTTTCCTCAACATTTTCCAAAAAAATTTCCGAAAATGAAAAATTTCGTAATTTTTTGAGGTAAAATCTAATTTGTAGAATCCTTTCGATTTTATGTAAGTTATACCATGATTTTTTTCCAAAAATTTTCAAACGATTTTTCCGAAGAAAAAAAATTTACGAAAATTTTCATTTACGAAAATTTTTTTGGAAAATTTTGAGGAAAACTCTACTTGACGCTTTTCAGAATAGAAACAGATGTGAGCATACAAATTTTCAAATCAATCGGTATAAAAATATCATAATAAAATCAGTTTGAAAATTGTTACCGAGACCTAAAATGCGAGGGCAAGTGGTACATTTGACCCCGTTTTATGGCTCTCTGTACCAACCTAGCTGTCCGCTCTTTTGGATTTACAGTTTTTAGGGGCTAAATAATAAGCCATGAAAATGGCGGACATATTACTTATCGTTAATTTTTCCCCAATAAACTGCAATTTCACTCCTGTCCGCCACCCCTTATGTATCAAGATCTTACTCTTACAACTTCATCCCTGTATAGCCACCCCCTGTACCACGAGGGGCGTCCGCTTGTAAGGCAAAGTCTTAACCCAGTTACAATGAATATATTCCAATAGAGAAATGTCATATTACTGATCAGTTCAAAATTTCGGCTCTATCACTCCGACTATTAGACAAGCTCCTCTTTCCTTTAAAGGAGACAGATAGTTGAACGATATTTTATACAATGTCTATCACCGGGTATGGATTTATTTTTGTCCAAGTTTTATATTGGTCCACTATTTCAAATGCAGTTCAAACAGACATATATTAAATTGTATGTTCCGTTTTAAATTCGTTCAATCTGTATATATATATATATATATATATATATATATATATATATATATATATATATATATGAAAATCACTAAGTTCTCGGGAAGAACCGCGTTGAGAATTTATTGCTCGACGTTTCGGCACCCACTTGGAGCTAACTGTCACTCGACACTGAGAAGTAGGCAGATTGAGACCTCAGTGCCGTTTGACGGTTCTTGTATTTATACAGAACACGATACTGGTACGTCACGAGTGAGGGGAGTAGGCAGACTGAGACCCCGAACCTGAACAGAACCGTATCACTCTTGAAAATGGCTCCAAAATGGGTGCCGATACGTCGAGCAATAAATTTTCAAAGCGGTTCTTCCGGAGAACTTAGTGATTTTCATTTATCTGACCGCGGATATCTATCTTCTGAACATAAAACAGGACAAACTATAAGAAAACAAGAAAAGCATCAATCATTGGAAGAAGCAAATTGTAGCAAACAAACGAAAACACCAGAATTACAGACAGAAATGAAATAATACAACTCGTGACTAAATTCTACAGCGAACTATACAAAGCCTCTGACACACTTGAAGAATTAATCAGTAACCAAGAAGATGTACTCGAAGTCCTTTCGGAAGAAGTAGAATCGACAATTACAAAAATGAAAAGCGGTAAAGCAGCTGGAATGGATGGTATAACAGTAGAACTGCTTAAATACGCTGGCAATAAAACCTGGAAAATCTTAACAGGCATATTTACGAACCGCCTAAGATGGAGATGCATACAGCAAACATAATTCTCATTCATAAGAAAGTTAGCAAAGAGGATTTCTAAAACTACCCCACAAGATATTCACAAAGATCATCAACAGATTAACAAACGCATTAGATGCTGCACAGCCGAGAGAGCATGCTGGCTTTAGAAGTGGATTCAGTACCATGGATCATATTCATACACTTGGAGAACTAATGAGTAGAGCTAAAGAATATGAAATACCGCTAGCATTAACCTTCATAGATTGCGAGAAGGCTTTCGATTCTATATATCCCAAGGCAGTAATAGAAGCTTTAATCAACCAAGGCTTTGACAAACCGTACATAGAAACTTTAGCAAATATATACAGACAAGCAAAAGCTAAGGTAAAAAATTATGAAAACACTACAGAGTTTCCCACTACCAGAGGCGTCCGACAAGAAGACGCAATACCACCAAAGCTCTTCACTGCAACTCTAGAAAATATATTTATCAAAATAAACTGGCAGAACAAAGGTTATATATATATATATATATATATATATATATATATATATATATATATATATATATATATATATATTGTTATGATGTATTTTTTGTTTGAATGATGAGCAATGAGTATTTTTAATAATATAATATATAGGGTTTTTATCGCGGTTCTCAAAGAATTAGCTTGTAAGTACTTTTTTAAATTATCTTTATTATAACTATTATGAAACACACATATATATCTAACTTAGCCAATGTAAATTTAAAATAAACTATCTTTAAATTGATATTCTTATAAAACTAATTAAATTCTATAGACAATGTAAAATTTAAACAAACTATCTTCAAAATTGAAATTGTTATGACACTAACTAAATTATATTAACAAAATTTTGTACCTTTCTTTCACTGAATGCCTAAATGAACTGTTTTCCACTATATAGATTCTAATCACCACTGAATGTCTTCGTACTTCAGTTATCCTTGTTTTTTGTGAAATTACTTTTTCCAATTATCAGCTTCTACCAATTTAAGATATAGTTTTCTTCACCAGCATTTATACACCACCAACCAAACCAGCAAACAGCATTTATATTTATTCTTCTTTTTAATATACCAATATCCAATTATTATAAGTTGATTTATACTAATCTCCAACCATAATATAATTTAATTTCTTCCAATATACTTTTTTTAATCTTCAATAATTATTTGTGTATAATTATAAATGTGCATTAAATTATATGCATAATTTTTAATCTTCATTTAACTCACTATATTAAACAATTGGACTATCTCCAACTAACTTTCATATTTCTTATTAAACTGCTTGACTGACTTACTAAAACTGTGAACAATTGACTTCACTAACTAATCTACTAACTTTCATAATAAACTGCTTGACTTCTGACTAAAAACTCGCCATCTTGAATCCAAATCACGGGTATTTATATCTTTTTGGATATTCTAGAACCATCTGGTAAGAAATCATGTTCCAATTTGTTCTATTTCTTCGATATCGATGTTCTCGAAAAAAAATATCTGTTCCATCCACCGACATAATCATTATTCCAGAATGTTCGACCGTAAACAATGGTCACACTCTGCACTCTGGAGAATTCGTTAATGTTCCATTGATAATTTTGTTGACATTTAGGCTTTTCAGATCAGAATAAACATTCAAATTAGTAACTAACACTCTAATTTAATAAAATACACATTTCAAACAATATATTATTATAACCCCACTTTATATTCCCTATAATTCTTAATTTCTATCTGTCACTTCGAGAGTATTTTTGGTTGCCTATCCACATGGCTCACTTAAACATATTTACAACATTAAAATACAACTTTTTACAATTATTATATGATAATTTCTTAAAAATACCCTCACATAAATAATTTTTATTAAATTCTCTAGTATATAACTTATTTAAAACAACCAAATATCTAATATTATGTAGTATATAACTTATAAATTATTTTCTATAAACCCTAATCGTATCAATACCCCAAAATAATATTTAAAATAAATAATTTACTTATTATTTTTTTAAATATTAATTTTCTCATACCTTATTAAATTTAATAAATTAATAATTCAATTTTTTTTTATTATTTAAAATGTGTTAAATACATTCCTGTTCGCTGTCTATGTCAAAGCAGAGAACAACGGAGCACAGTTCGGCTATTCTATGGTCAAACTGTCATGTCAAATGAAGCAATGGATGCTATATCAGAGAATAAAATATAACCTTAATTAAAAATATAATCAATATGGTGTTCTGTTTATTTATAGACAAAATCTAGGAATTATTTCCATTCAAAATAACTTTCATCAATATAAATTGGTAAGTTTTTCCACTTTATTATATTAGAAAGACATTTTTATAGCAATTATAGTATCAATTTTGTGTCTAACCCCAAATTATGATTTTTTTAGGGTACAAATTAATTTCCATATATACAAAATTCAACAAGTATGATGTCAAATTTATTCACAACAATGAAATCTACCATCTATTTAACAAATCAAGTCTATTGAATAAAATGGATATATCAGTAAGCTGTTAGTGTTAAGTTTATAACCTAGATATATCACTACCTTTTGAAAAATTGTACATTTTTCTTGATTTATTTTTAGTCCAACTTTGTCTAATCTATTTATTATAATTTTTAGGTGTTTCTCATGATCTTCAGCAGTTTTAGAAAAAATTAATATATCATCAATGTAGTGAATTACAAAATGTTCATATTGATCCAAAATATCATGAAGACATCTACATAAAGCACTGCAAGATGATTGAAGTCCAAATGGTACTACTTTGAATTGATATACTACTCCATCTATCTGAAATCCTGTATACTGTCTACTTTTTCTTTCTAGAGGTATTAACCAGAAACTATGCTGTAAATCGATTTTAGTGAAAAATGACATTCCTGTAATTCTTCCTAATATTCCATCTATACTCATTGGTGCTTCAAATTGCTTTTCAGTAATCTTGTTAATATTCCTTGCATCCAAACATAACCTGATTTCACCTGATCTTTTTCGTACTACTACTATGGGGTTAATAAAACGTGTGTCTGCCTTCTCAATGATCCCATCTTCTAACATATTATTAATTGTTTTGTTTACTTCTTCTCTGTATTTATATGGTATTGGGTATGATTTTGTTTTAAAATCTTTTTCTTCTTTAACTTTTATACTATGGATATAATTTTGTGCAATTCTATTTTCTTTATTGACAAGTCCCTTGTGTTGCTGCAATATGGAAATGACTATTGATTTATATTCTTCAGGGCAATTTAAAACTTTCATCATATCTTCTTCTTTACAAATCACATTATTCTTCAATATGTACTCATTATTCCTTGCTTCCAATTTTACGCACTCCGCCTCGTAGGCATCCATCTGCTTAAAATTTCCATTCCTTAAATATTCACTACAATAATTATTCTTTACATTCTTTTTTTCCAATTCATCATTTCCCATTAATATATCAACACATAAATCCTTGACAATAAATCCTTGCATATTAATTTCTTTATTAAGAATATTAATTTTAAAATTGGCTAGTTTATCAATTTCACCCAACTTCTTATTATTTGCACCAACAATTTTAATTTTTGGAATCTTTATTATATCTGATAATTTTAATGTATTAAAAATAAAATTCTCCGAGACTAAAGTACTTTCTGAACCAGTATCTATCATAATCTTAATCATTTTATTTTTGGCCAAAGCATTTATATAAATTAAATTAATAGAGTCAATAATTTTATCCTCATCTAAAGAAATAAATTCAGAAGGTTTTTCATAATAGCAATGGCCTAACTTGTAATTCAGAAAGTTTACTGCACAAAATTTTGATTATTAGAATTGTCAGATTGTATCTGACCACTTGGATCTGATGTCCTATGTCTTTCCCTACTATGACTTCTACTCACATTTTCTTGCCTTGTACTATTTCGTTCCCTGTCTTCGCAGCTTCTATTCCTTCGAACACAATTTACCTGTCTGTTATAGTTAGGGCGCTCTGTATTTCTTCTATTGTTAAAATCTTGTCTATTATTATTAGTACTGTTATTAAAATGTTGTTTATTATAATTACTGTTATTATTATTAAAATTTTGTAAATTATTACCATATCTATAATTATTGTTATATGATTGTCTATATTTTTGATTATCATTTTTATTATATTGAAAGTTATTATTGTTTTTCCTGTTGTTATTATTACTTGTCATATTGCCTCTTTGTATTCTTTGAATAAAATTAATAAAACTATCTATTGTTTGAATATTTTGTACAGTTACGGTTTGCACAACATCAGCATCAAAATGTCTAGATACATTTAAGACTGTTTCATCCTCTCTAAGTGGTGGTTCTAAATATTTTGCAACTGTTATCAATTTCAATGCATAATCTACCATATTTGATTTTAAATTTTGATTATACTTTCCAAAATATAGAATTTCTCTAAACTTTGCTTGCTCTAATTCACCCCAATAATAATTTAAAAATTTATTTTCAAATGTTTGAAAGTTATCTAAATCATTTTCAATACTAGCAAACCAAGTTGCTGCATTGTCATTTAATGTCATTCTAATATAATCTTTAATATCATTAATATTATTCACAAATCTTAATTTATGTTTTAAACTATTTATGTATACTCTAGGATGCAAATTTTTTATATTACCAGAGAATTTAATCCCAGTCTCATTTGTTAAATTTAAGTAAGGTCTTCCTATGTCTCTCATTTGTGAAATATCATCTATTCTCTGTTCCACATTTCTTATTTGATTATTATTTATTTGGATATTTTGTTGTATATCGTCTAATTTTTCTTCTGTGTTTCTCCTGTCTTCGTTAATTTTTACTTCTAAGTTACATTTCTGTAACTCTATTTTCTGTTCTATATCTATCTTATTATCTTGAATAATCCTCTTTACTTCTCTCCTCTCATTTTCTATCCTTTTCTTGTAGTCATTCCGTATAATTTTTATTTCATTTGCTACTTTTTTCTCTGCAGCTTCAAGTTTTTTATCCATTTGTTTTTCTATTTGTTTTACAATTTTATTATTATTATCTTCTATTTTCTTTTCTAATTTTCTATAATTCTCTTCTAATTTCTGTTCCATTTTTTTCATGTCTTCTTTGACTTGTTTTGAATTCTCTTCCAATTTTTTTATGTCTTCTTTGACTTCTTTTGAATTCTCTTCCAATTTTTTTATGTCTTCTTTGATTTCTTTTGAATTCTCTTCCATTTTTTTTGTATTCTCTTCCATTGTCTTGTTCATCTGCATCATTAATGACATCAAAGCTGCCATATTGACATTTTCCTCTCTTTCTGGATTCATTTCTGCAGTATCTTGTGGAACTTGAACTAAACTCTCCTCTTGTATAGGTTGTGTTTCTACTTCCACATCTTCTTCATTCTTTTTGCTTCTTGTACCTTTCTTTCCTTGAGAGATTTTGAGACTTTACTTGTTCAAATATAATTAAAAATAAATTCTATAATTTTTGCTTTCTAATGAAAATTAATTTAATTATATGAGAGCACTTATCTTCCCAAACTAATTCTTTTAAATAGAGAGCCACCGCGTTGGGTGCCAAATTGTTATTATGTATTTTTTGTTTGAATGATGAGCAATGAGTATTTTTAATAATATAATATATAGGGTTTTTATCGCGGTTCTCAAAGAATTAGCTTGTAAGTACTTTTTTAAATTATCTTTATTATAACTATTATGAAACACACATATATATCTAACTTAGCCAATGTAAATTTAAAATAAACTATCTTTAAATTGATATTCTTATAAAACTAATTAAATTCTATAGACAATGTAAAATTTAAACAAACTATCTTCAAAATTGAAATTGTTATGACACTAACTAAATTATATTAACAAAATTTTGTACCTTTCTTTCACTGAATGCCTAAATGAACTGTTTTTCACTATATAGATTCTAATCACCACTGAATGTCTTCGTACTTCAGTTATCCTTGTTTTTTGTGAAATTACTTTTTCCAATTATCAGCTTCTACCAATTTAAGATATAGTTTTCTTCACCAGCATTTATACACCACCAACCAAACCAGCAAACAGCATTTATATTTATTCTTCTTTTTAATATACCAATATCCAATTATTATAAGTTGATTTATACTAATCTCCAACCATAATATAATTTAATTTCTTCCAATATACTTTTTTTAATCTTCAATAATTATTTGTGTATAATTATAAATGTGCATTAAATTATATGCATAATTTTTAATCTTCATTTAACTCACTATATTAAACAATTGGACTATCTCCAACTAACTTTCATATTTCTTATTAAACTGCTTGACTGACTTACTAAAACTGTGAACAATTGACTTCACTAACTAATCTACTAACTTACATAATAAACTGCTTGACTTCTGACTAAAAACTCGCCATCTTGAATCCAAATCACGGGTATTTATATCTTTTTGGATATTCTAGAACCATCTGGTAAGAAATCATGTTCCAATTTGTTCTATTTCTTCGATATCGATGTTCTCGAAAAAAAATATCTGTTCCATCCACCGACATAATCATTATTCCAGAATGTTCGACCGTAAACAATGGTCACACTCTGCACTCTGGAGAATTCGTTAATGTTCCATTGATAATTTTGTTGACATTTAGGCTTTTCAGATCAGAATAAACATTCAAATTAGTAACTAACACTCTAATTTAATAAAATACACATTTCAAACAATATATTATTATAACCCCACTTTATATTCCCTATAATTCTTAATTTCTATCTGTCACTTCGAGAGTATTTTTGGTTGCCTATCCACATGGCTCACTTAAACATATTTACAACATTAAAATACAACTTTTTACAATTATTATATGATAATTTCTTAAAAATACCCTCACATAAATAATTTTTATTAAATTCTCTAGTATATAACTTATTTAAAACAACCAAATATCTAATATTATGTAGGATATAACTTATAAATTATTTTCTATAAACCCTAATCGTATCAATATATATATATATATATATATATATATATATATATATATATATATATATATATATATCTATTGTACAGACAGCACCCTAATATTGGTAATTTGTAATGTTAGCATTTAGTTTACCGTACCGGAGACCTGAGGATGCATAGTAAGTTGTATTATGCAAAACCGGTATTCCGTGGTAGAATAAATTGATTGTAAGACTTTTTATTTATTTCTCTTTACATAGATTTTTATTCTATTTGGCTCAATTGTATTTCAATCCATAAATGTTTGTTAATATTTGTCGCCCCTTATATGTTACATTGAAATTCAACGTTACCATAGAGCCGAATGACAAAGTCAGAAAAATGATGCAATACAAGAGATACACAATATGTTACTCTAGTTTTCAAATTATATCAGTATTAAACAACAAATTGTAACTTTCTTCTGATTGTAAATTAAGTTGTTTATTACTATGTAGTACTCATCGAAATTCAAATCAAAAATCTTTAACAACAACTTTCCAGATCTGAAAGTTAAAATCTATTGTACAATTTGAGACCAAAGTGACTAGATAAATATTAAGATTTTTTTAATACTACGATATTCAATTTTAATTTGAATGCAACATCGCATAAAACATCATATTGCATGTGCTAAATATTGTAGCTTGTTTAGCCCTGTGCCTTTACGCCAATGGAGACGCGGTTGAATATGCAGTCATCATTGTCAACCGTAAAGTTTGAAACTTTCGAGCTTTGCGGTTGTTCTGTTTTGGTTTACAAATGCATTTGGTTTGGCAGAAACTTCCTCTTCAAACTTCTAGAAAATATAGTGCGAATTAAGTGACTACTTGATCGAACATTCAGATAGAGGAAGCATGTACAACGTACATTTGAAATTATGTATGATGTATAAAATAAAACATAACAAGATTTTTAAACTAACATTAAAGATAAAAAGATCGTACTAAAATAGATAAAGCGTACATATACTGTATTAACTAGAGATAGAGATATCAATTAAATATATACATATACATATATATATATATATATATATATATATATATATATATATATATATATATATAAATCAAATGTTCAATAAAATGGAGACGAGAATAATAGGGAAGGTCATGTTTCCACTTGGGATGGTGATCAATGCGAAACGAATAGCTACACTATTTGTCTGAAAATATTTTTTTTATTAATCATTTTTATTTATTATGTATAAAAAATTAGTAAAACGAATATCTACACTATTGTTCTGAAGCTATTTTTTTATTAAATATTTTATTTGTTATTTTTAACAAATTAACTATCAAAGAACATTAATTGCACCTCATTATAGCAAGAAACCTCATTTGTATGGAGTACCGAAAGTTTAAAAGCTAATACACCACTTAGACCTATTTGTAGTACCATGTATTCTTCTTGTAGTGAACTGTGAAATTTTTATTAAATATTATACAACCATTTGCAAATAACATTGAAATACTTTTAAAAAGGATACACAACATTTTTAAATAAATTATCGTATATTGAATTTAATTCAAATAATATTTTAGTAAGTTTTGACATCATTTTTTTACATATTTAAAAATGTGCCATTAGATATAATCAAAACAGATTATTGATTATAAAAAAACATACAGAAGTTAAAACACTTCACCATTGTATTTAGGTATATAAAATAAACATGAAGTTAAAACTTTTTAAAACTTTTACAAGTGTCGTCAAAATTTATACAGTAGCAGCATAACGTTTTCGATCTAATCAGATCATCTTCAGTGCCTTATGTACTTGAAGCTAACAATGAAATTAGATTTCTATGACATCCATATATGGGTTACATCTTTCCAAACTTAAATTATGTGTTGACTCTAGGTCGATGACAATGGATAAATTAATACTTGAGGTACTACATGTCTCTATGCTCGGTTTTTAACACGTGGTTCTTATCAGTTAAGACGACACAGACCAACTCTTAGTTATACAACAAGATTTATAGTATTTACTGATTAAACGTATTTACTTTCAAGCTATAACCAAGTATGCTATAATTTCATTATTTGGTAGAGTGATTCATCGTTTAAACGCTGAATATCCTCACATTTAAATGTACACAGCGGCCCTCGAAAACTACCCGTTTTCTCAATTGCAATTTGCATTTTCTCATAAGAAATTACACAATATATAAGTAGTATATTCATTTGTGCTTCTCTATAGAAAAATTGACCAGAAGTTGTCGTACGTTGTAGCCAATTCTTGTTCACAAGTAGTAATTATGTTCATACAAAACCTGTATTATTCCACGCAGCGATTATTGCCGTCATAAAAATACCAAAAAACATGATTTTTTCAATAGTAAAAATTAAGCACAAAATTGTAATTAAATAAATTTTATTTACATGTTCCGTTTAGCGACGGAACTCCGTTTCAATTCCGACCAACAGAAAGCCGTAAAACTAGTTTTTGCCGAGCAAGTATCCATCAACAATAGTTCATTTACATTGGCGTTTCTAAGGGTAGTGCATGTGTTGCATTTTGTGAATATATTTTATGCGATAAGTTTGTATTATTGATAAAACGTGTTATTGATAATACGAGTGTTATAGTTTGTCGTTTTATAGTAAATTTTTAGTTATATTCTGTGATTATTTGGTTTGAGTTTTATTGGAGTTGGACGAAAAACCGAGTTGTTCCAAGAGAAGACAGCAAAATTCTGATGTTGATTCCAAAAATGAAAAGCCGCAAAAGAGACGGAAAATGTTAACGTCCGAAGAGAAGGTAATGATACGAAAAGTTTATGAAGGAATTGTCTGCAGAAAAATGGCAATAAATGTTAGCCAAGAGGTCGACATTTGTAGCAGTTTAACAAAAGTATCCGTTAGCTGTATTTATCGTGTACTTAAAAATACATCGGAAAATAAAAAGCAAGAAAAAGGTAAAACTAGAGGTAGGAAAAGCATTGTTTTGGATGACGAGACAAGGAATATTATACGTCGAAAAATTCATTCATTTTATTTTCGGAGTGAAATTCCAACACTGAAAAATATTTCTCAAGAGCTCGAAAACGATGACTCCTTACCCAAGATATCTCATATAGTCTTAATCAGGACCATGCGCGAAATGAACTTTCGATATGTAAAACTCAACAGAAAAAGTATGCTATTAGAAAAAAATAAAAATATTGTGTGGAGAAGAAAATATTTAGAAGAAATACGCAAAATTCGCAGCGCTGGACGCAAAATATGTTATTTGGATGAAACCTGGATTAACGACGGTCATACAGTTGGAAAAGTTTGGCAAGATTTAAATGTCAAAAGTAAACGCGAAGCATTTATAGAAGGCTGGTCTACAGGATTAAAAGCTCCATCAGGAAAGGGACAGCGTTTAATCATCACCCATATAGGAAGTGATACAGGGTTCCTTGATGATGGTTTTCTTCAATTTGAGTCGAAAAAAACAATCAAAACAAAAAAACAAAATCAATGCTCAAAATTTAGCTACTTGACATTACACGGTTAAGGAAAAGTGAATATCTTAAATATGCTATAGATGAAACTGCAAAAGATTATGGTGTCAAAGTTCTGCGTCTTCCACCTTATCATTGCGAACGTAATCCCATTGAACTTATCTGGGCGCAAGTGAAAGGAGAAGTAGCACGCAATAACAAAACGTTCAAATTAAACGAAGTTAAGGAACTTTTGATTCAAGCAATCCTCCATGTAACTCCAGAGAAATGTATAGGCCACATAATTAAAGAAGAACATCGTATGTGGGAACTTGACACTCATATCGAAGTTTTACTAGAGCCAATTATAATTACACCAGGTGGTGAAGATAATGACAGCGATAGCAGCACTGCATCTTCAGATTTAGACAGCGAATAATATTTTCTAATAGTTTAATAAGAACATCAATATAAAAAAAACCAAAAACAAAAAAAAAACGAGAAGAACATAGTAAATGTGTATAGTGTTTGTATTTAAATAGAATAGTACAATGTTTTGTTACATCAAACATTATTTTTATTTTGTTTTTATAGAATTTTATTTTGTTTTATAGGATTTTATTTTGTTTTGTTTTATACTGTTTAAGTGTTTTGTTCATTTTATTTAATAAGGCAATATGGCTCTTGACGAACACCTATTTAAAAAAAGTAACGCGCCACAAGACATACCTCTGGGGTGGTGTGGAAACTGACTTAAAATTTGTTTTAGAAAAATTTCATTGTGTAACTCTTTAAGGACGGGTCACGTCAAAAGACGTTTTAGCGTAACTTCCGCGACAGCCGGGTGGTATCAGTAAGCTATCTGCAAAATTACTTATTTTTTATAGCTTTTTGTTTGTGGCATTCTGTATTTTTAGGGAAATGTAGGGAATGAGCCAAAAAATATTTTTCATATGTTTATTTACTGACGTTTCGATCTCTATATCCAGAGATCGTTTTCAATTATACAAATGATAGTAATATTTATTTTCTATGGCTTTTTGCTTGTCGTTTTGTATTTTTAGAAATAATGTTGGGAATAAGCCACAATATATTTATTCAAATGTTTAATTTACGGACGTTTCGATCTCTATAAAGAGACCGTTTTCAAACATACAAATGACAGATATATTTATTTTTCTATAGTTTTTTGGTTGTGGCATTCTGTATTTTTAGGGAGAAGGTTGGAAATAAGCCACAATATATCTATTTACATGTTTAATACACTGAAGTTTCGATCTCTATTCCGTTTTTAAAGATAGAAAAAAAAAGAAAATAAATAATATAAGATTATAAAAATATATAATAATAAAAATAAAATAAATATAACTATCATTTATATCTTTGAAAGCGGTCTTTGGATATAGAGATCGAAACGTTAGTAAAAACTTGTAAATAAATATATTGTGGCCTATTTCGAATATTAATATTTGAAAAATAAAATATAATTAACGTTAAAATAAAAGTGAGTGTATTTGTATGTGACTGGATTTTCATACCCCTTTCCGCATTTCTGCGCCTTTAAACGATGAATCACTCTCCCAAATAGTGAAATTATAGCATAGTTGGACTGATGGAACAAACAGCGGGTTTAAAAAACCCAGCTCTAAGGGCTAGCATTTAATCATCGTGGGTACAGAGAATGAAGCAGGCTTTGTCGGTAAATCTTATGTAAGATGGAAGTCTCAAACAAAATCGGGTGATTACAATGATGATATGAATTTTGTCATTATGAAATTAAAGACCGGTCAAATCAGCTTAATATAAAGAATTTATATTAACTGAACATTGTTAAATAATCATTTAAAATTTACAAATTTTAAATAATTACATGCAACTGGTTATACACTCATTATTTTGCAACAATGATTCATGTAAACAACATTTCTGTATATACAAAGAAATCAGTTAATATTTCAATCAGGAACCGTGGCAACCCTGTAATTTAAGCCATAAATGAATTCTGTAACGTCTCTTGCTATCCTGGGCGTACAATACCTACGAATGAAATGTTTAAAATGTGATGTTGGATTATGTATAGAACAAAATATACCATACCGGTCTTTATAGCGGTCTTATTTTTTTTTAAATAAAATGTGTTTCTAATAAAAATTTTTATTAAATATGTTATTTTACATTTCAGCATATTCATTAAAATAACAAAAACAAATTTCGGCGTTAAAATCTTACATATTACTAATCTTTCATGAAGTCGCTATCTTAAAAAAAATACTTCCATTGCTACACTAATTTAAAATACACTCAAACTTTTATTAGGCACATATCTCGCATTTTTACACGTTACAAGGACCTATATTAAAATAAAAAAAAATATTACAGGCGAATTCAGAAAACTCAGGAGTCCGACCTCCTCTTAATATTGCAGAATGTTGGAAAGAAGCCAAAACTTACTTCACTTTACCAACGACAAGTAAAAAAAAAGTAACACTCGAGTTCATGATGATGCAAACCAACCGAGTTAACCGACGTAGCATTAGGTTCCAAGTAGATAAAAACGACATAATTCGTTCACTTCTACAAGGAAGGCAATGAAATGAATGTGATGTTGTTTTTTACTAATCACCATAAAAATGCAGTTCAAGAACCTTAGAGAATGTATTGATTTTGTTTTTAACAATAAAGTGTTAAACGTCCCACAATATAGAAAATTTTAATTTGCAATTACATATCTGCGAATTAAACAACAAACATCATCATTATGTCACAACGTATCAATATTTTAAATATAATTGACCCATATTTTTGTATGTAAACTTTTATATATCCAATAAATAAGAAAATTATAGCAATACAAAAGGGTATTTGTGTACAAATTATTAAAAACTGAAAATCAGCTAGAGAATTGCAATTTTTTTTTGTGGGTTATTATGTTAGTAATAGCCATCAACGTTTAATACTATGTTAACAAGACGGTTAACATTAATATACGCTGGAAATTCCAGTAGTGGTCAGTTCTCCAAATAACAATTACAAAACATTTTTTCCTATAAAAAATTAAGTGTAAGTGTTGGTAGTCACAGAATTTTAATATATTAATTACTTTTGGTATTTTATCGACACTTCTTTGTGCTGCAGCCTTAACGTATGGTCACACCTTGTCCCACAAACTTACAATTTTAAAGGAAACATCATTGAATAAAAAAACATTGCCGAAAGAGCCAATACAATGAAATGTTTTAGGGGATATTTTTTTAAAAATTCGGTTAAAACATATCTACTCTTTTAAAATCCCTCATTGTTTAATACCCCAGGAGATCTCATAATTTGTATAGGCTTTTGAAAATAGTAGATCTATGTGTCTAGTCTACTGCAATAAACCACCGAGAAATGCGAGAAATGCACAGTATACAGTGATGAGTGTCTTACCACCCGGCAAAATAGCGGAAAGGATAGAAGACAGATTAAGTTGTGATATAGAACGAGATAAGGCTAGTTATTAGACGTGTCTATTTGACTTCAGTCATAATTATACGGATGACCTCGAAAATATTTTATTTTAATAATTTCTGATGTTAGAATAAATGATTAAATATATTAAGATATATTATAGTAAAAAACATTAATTAGTAGCGATTTTAAATTATAAATCTTTAAGTTTATTTAATAATAAAAATAACTCAACTGAAATATTTGACTAAACTAAATAGGTATGTTCAGTCCGAAAACAATTGTTGTATGTAGAGTTGGCGTAATAGTTAGAGACGTTGTCTATTGATAAGAAGACTGGGGTTCAATTCACACCAAGGGTAAAATTTTTGTTTTACTCAATCAAAAATAATAGAAAATATGATACATATTAGGTAACAAGTTTTCGAAAAACTCATTATTTACAATTTATTCTTATTTCAATGTTATAAAATAGAAATACAAAATATTTCAAATTCAATTCCAGTTTTACAGTCTTCAGTTGTGAATGGAAAATAATCCATTGAAGACTGTTTAATGTCAAATCCATCACTAAATTCTCAGTGTTAATATCAATTCCTCTGTACAGGTAATGATTTTCACAACAATTGACGACATTGGAATGGATGCGCGCGAACAGCTACCTGCTTTATAGCTAACCAAATCATCAAGCCTTCAAGTTATCAAATAATAACACATCGAGAAGTGTTTTTTACGGTAAACAGAAACTTTTTATTGAAAAAACAATTCGTGAAAAGGATTTTAACGGTCGAGGAAAAAGTGCAAATTGTTGTCTGGCATGTGAATGGATTATCAGACAACATGATTAGACAACAATTTGTAAATATGTTTCCAAATAGGCCGGCTCCAGCACGATCAACAATTCAGTCTATTATACGTAATTTTTTTACTTATGGATCCGTGTTCGATCCAAGAGGAGTTCGCAGACGAAGGGAGGTAAATCCAGATTTGGAACTAAGGGACACTTTGATTTGTGCAAGTATTGAGCAAAATCCTACCCAATCAACACCTCGTCTCGGAGAACAATGTGGAATTCCAAGATTTAGAGTAGGTGAAATTTTGTAAAGACATCGATACCGTCCCTATAAACTTCATAAATCCAACGAACAATTCCCTGGGGATCAATATAGACGTTTAGAATTTTGTCAAACTGCAATGGAAATGTCACATCAAGATGAACATTTTTTAGAGAACGTTTTGTTCACCGATGAATGTACGTTTTCATTGCATGGCCGTCACAATTCAATCAATGCTAGGTATTTATCTCGATGAAATCCTCGTCAGATTTATGTCGCTCGTACCTAGCGTCTTCGAAAAGTAAATGTTTGGGGAGGCATAATAGGGAATCGTGTCATTGGTCCATTTTTTATAGACGGTATGTTGACTGGTCGGAAATACTTGGAACTTCTGCAAAATGAAATTGTCCCAGCCCTTTGTAATTTACCAATACCTTTCCATTCCATATGGTTTCAACACGATGGTTGTCCTGTACATAATTCTCGCATCGTCAGTGAATATCTCAGTGCGACTTTTCCTAATCGATTGATTAGTGGCCACGGATATTTTTTTATTTTTGTAGAATTTTTACTTATTTAAACATTCTTTAAAAGTTTTTACTTTATTTTCGAAAGTACGACGATACTGTTTTGTCAATAAGATTTTTTGTTTTAACTTTAGTTTTTGTTTAGTTTTGTTTAGTGATTCAATAGACTAGGCGGGATCTGTAGAAATTCAGACCATAATGGACATTTTCCATAGGAAGCTATTTTGACGTGACAACGTCTTAAATTAGGTTGTGGCTCGGAGTCATTTAAGAAAAAGTGTAACGCCCGCTCACGTCTGTTACAGTGAGTCGCCGAACGAGAGAGAGGCCCGCCGGACCGGCGAATGCCTTGCGTCTCCCACTCAAACATGATCAGTCCGCTGCGCGCGGCACTAAAGAATTAGGCGCGTTGAATCGCTAAAGTTGAAAATCGTTGAAAGTATCGTCAGCTGTGTCTGTAGTGAAAATGTGGAGTGCTTAGATTCGTCATTTACAACAACTACAACAATAAAGGTAAATAATTGTACACTAATATTTCATTATCGTAAACTATGATTGATTGATTAATTGTTAGATTGACACAAAAGTTGAGAAACTGAGTTTATAGGTTATGTCATACTATTGACAAATGTTGATAGTGTTAAGTAAATTATTAGTTTAAATCACTCTGCAATCAATCGTAATTCAGTCGATTGAGAAGAAACAGCGCGTATTTCTAGTCAAACATTTAAAATAACAAATTATAACTTCTAACCTGTCAAAACAGGGCGACCAAACAAACGAACTAAACCGACCAATCACCACGCGCGGAGTTAGAATTTAACTGTGTTTAGCAAGAATTTCAAATTCCAATTTTAGTAAATGTTTTAATTTTCAACTTTACCATTTACATTTACAAATTTTAATTAATTTCAAATTTATTTAGCAAAAATTTGAACCTTCGATCTGAATAAGTGTTTTGATTTTCAAATTGATTCTTTAAAATTAAAAATATTAAAATATATATAATCAGAAGTGAACGTCACATAACATTATCTGTACTTATTATTATTTAATATGTAGGCAAATACATGTGACCATACTTGGTAGACACAATTGGAAATAGTAATTTTTTATAACTGAAAAAAAATAAATATATCAAATACTGGTAGCAAACAATAACTTCAATGATCGATATCTCCGCAACTAATTGATATATCGAAAAAATTTTCAAATAAATTTTGTAGAAAATAATAAGATCAATAATATAATATAAAATAAATAATATATAAAATAATATATAAAAATATAATATATAAAATATAAATAATATATAAAATAATATATAAAAAAGACGTTGTCACGTAAAATCTTCGCCCGTAAAACCGACTTTACAGGCAACCGATTTTTTTTTGCTAGAATCCCTTCAGGATGTGCCCAATATCGATAATCACGATATGCGCCAGTTGCAAACCCTGTGCTAAATTTTTTATTTAACAAAATCTGAAAACAATTGAAAATTTCTCATTTTTTTGCTCCTATTTTCGTTTATAATTCGGAAAATATTGATCCTAGAGAAAAAATTATAACAAGTTAAAAGTTTCGTTATTCAATTTTACACAATATTTCGTTAGCTAGACATTGAAAATTTAATGTTTATTGTTGAAAAAATAGCAATAATTGGAAAAAAAGTACAAAAAAATGAAGTTAATCCTTTAAATGTTTTCGTCTTTCTAAACTTGACTTACAAGCTCCATATTCCGCCTAGAAAAACTTTTTAATATGTTTAAAACGTGTGCTAAATTTTGTTAAGATCGGTCGGATAGGTTTTGCATAATAATTTTGCAATCCAGCCTACTGGAAAAAAATCGCAAATTTTCAAATTTATAGTAGGCCCTAAATAAGTCTTTCAGATACTTGCAAATTTTTTTACATATAAAGGAAAGCTCAAACTTTCAAACCCTTTTTGTAAAATTCAAATAGGTTCACTAGGAGAGCCTAGAAATTTTTTTAAAGTTTTAAACATTTTTTAGGCTTATAAACAAATTGAATAACTTTACGAGCTTTAAACATATCCTTCCAAAAAAAGAAAAAGACTTTAAAAAAAGTTATTGAAGATTGAGTCAAAATAAAGTTTATTTATGAAAAAAAAAAATTTTTTTCGTTCGCCTTTGTTTTAACAATTTAAATTATTTATTAACAATTTATAAATACATATTTGTTTACTAAAAGTAACAATGTACTTCAATGTATAAATTGCAAGCTGAAAAAAAATGCATGAAGAAAAAATGCAAATACTTGTTTAACATACAATTGTTTATTGCAAATTTCCCAATTTGCAATTAAAAATGGTATTTGAAAATATAATATTTATAATCCTTGTCGTCTGAGACAGCGATTCAGAAAAAAAGAGCCAAATTGGTTAACAAGAAGCCGAGATAATGCAATTTTTAGCGCAGGCTATGATTTTGCGCACATTTCGAGTGAATGTCCCCCACCACCACCTCTCATGCATTCCGAGCGACATTTTACGCGAAAATGGTTTTTTATTTGTCTTTTTATGGATGTTGCCATGAAGCGCATTACGTAAAACTTTTGATATAAAAAGTACTTGACAAGACGACGGTATTTGTTTATAAACGAGCCCTCTATCACTTACGGTTACATGGCAAATGTATGCCAACTTTGACCTTCAATTTTTTTTTAAAGAAGCATCTTTTTAATGTTCTTTAAGTGTATAAATTTTGAAATTGAAATATTTAAAGCTCGTAAAGTTATTCAATTTGTTTATAAGCCTAATATATATATAAAAAATGTTTAAAAAATGTTTAAAAAAAATTTCTAGGCTCTCCTAGTGAACCGATTTGAATTTTACAAAAAGCGTTTGAAAGTTTGAGCCTTCCTTTAAGTGTAAAAAAATTTGCAACTATCTGAGAGCCTTATTTAGGGCCTACTATAAATTTGAAAATTTGCGATTTTTTTCCAGTAGGCTGGATTGCAAAATTATTATGCACAACCTATTAGACCGATCTTAACAAAATTTAGCACACGTCTTAAACATATTAAAAAGTTTTTCTAGGCGGAATATGGAGCTTGTAAGTCAAGTTTAAAAAGTCGAAAACATTTAAAGGATTAACTTCATTTTTTTGTACTTTTTTTTTCAATTATTAAAAAAAAAAAAAACCACATGTGGGTTTTGAACTCTAATCGTCTGCGATGTCTGTATCGCAATGTCGAATTCTTTCCACTAATCCACGAAGGATTTTAATTATTCCGTGACAAGAGTGTATGAAACTCCTCAAATCATAGTAGAAATTATTCTTGGTTAATAATTTAAAACTTTAGATTAAATAATCACTATTAATTAAATTATTTTATTCACATTTTTGCTTTATTGTGGTCAATCAGTTTTTACTTTATGCGAAATAAAAAATGGAAATACGTCACACATTCGACGTTACTCATAATAATTATGACCGAGGTGATTTAGCTCGTATCTAAAGTCTAAAGGTGTGAGACTATCGATAGTGGTAATGTAATGTAATGTAAATTATAGGTTTTTCCGATTATTTCTCACCTCTACGAGTTTCATCTCTTTTTATTTCACAAGGTAACTGTGTTTTCTATCTCTTACGTTAAAAGCCGGGTGGTAAGACACTCATCACTGTATAAGAAACAATCCATAAAATCTTACTTCTACGTCCCCGTCGTAATTTCTGCATGATTGGAGTACAATATGTGTGCTTCGTGTAACTAACAAAATAGGTTAAGTTCTGTTGTTACAAAAGAAACAGAGTTTCCGGCTCTTGAAAATTAGAACCTATCGACTAAGAGAGACAATTCCAACAGAAAAGTCAGGCAAATCTATAGGTGTAAATATTACATTATATCTCTTAGGTACTCAGTTACAATTGATGTTTTCTAATAAAGAATTTTTTTTAATGGAAAAAAATAAAAATGCTTATAATTTTTATAAGAAAGAAATGGGAGGAACTAAACAAATACGGACAAGGCGTGTGAAGAACAAACAACTTTTGAACAACAATTATAAAGTCGATAAAAATTTTAAAGTTAAGAAAGATTTAAGTAAATATATTCCACTGCGACCTTTTAAGATCTATTGTGCTCCTTTATCCCTAAATTACATTCTCCAGCCTGACCCTTTTTAAAAAGTCTAATACTTTCGAGACTCAAACTTCCATGTAGCTTTGTGTCGCTTGCTTTTCTTCGCCTAATGCAAAGAACCGCACGTTTGCCAGGCTGTCATACTGATATAAAATTTGCTCTAGTTCTTCTTCTAGGTGACAGAACCCGACATAAGTTATCATCTGCCAATTCCATTAGCTTCAACTACATATTCGGCTTCCAGTGCCCTGTTAGCAGACGTACTATGGCTTTGATTGTTTTTCTGTCTTTGCTTATTAGGTCTGCCGTAAACTTTGGCGAATGTTCTGTAACGAACTGTTTCGACTACATATTTTGTCCTAGTAAATTCCTCCGCCATTTCAGAGATTTGTAAGCTACCCACTTTCTTGTAGCCGTTCTTGTTTCTGCCTTTACAACGCCGCAGAAGAGTTCCGGTCTAACGAATGGCATTGATGAGCCTTATTTAGCCATTTTATCTGCTTTTTCCCACGGTGGGCCACGTTATGCGGATGGATGAGAGGGATCCCACTAAAATAACTATGCTAAACAGGCCGGTCGGAAGAAGAAGAAGGGGGCGACTTAAACTCAGATATCTGGACGATGTACAGGAAGATCTGAGGGAGATTGGAGGGAGGCTAGAGAAGACAGACACTCGATAGGGAAGGATGGAAGAATGTTTTGAAGCAGGCCAAGGCTCACGAAGGGCTGTAGCGCCAACTGATGATGATGATCTGCTTTTTCATTGCTTTATTAACCCTCGTGCACCGGTTCCGAGGATACCGTAACCTCGCTACGGTCTCTAGTTTATTTAGGGCACCCACACAATCCCATACTAGCTTAGAATTGACTTCTAGCGTTGAGGTAAGTTGGGCAGTTCAAGCCTAAAGCTTGTGGGAAAGTTTTGGCATGTTGTTATTAACTTGGATGTTATAGTGCGTGGTAAACAAGGCCACGATGGAAATATTTGCAAGTATGCTAACTCCAGTATTTTGTTAAACTTCTACGTGTGTCCCCGATTCTGATTAAAAACAATTCCAATTAGAAGAATAACGCAATGTAAAATATTACTTCGGGATACTTTATAAATTATAATATCATAGGAATAATATCACATTATATAAAACGGGCATTGACACAGTATATTATTATGTTTAATTGTTAAATTATGTTGCAAGCTCCACAGCTCAGCTTTTCGCTTTTTTTAATTAAATAATTATGTGATTACTTTGTATGACCGAGTTATGATTATTTTTTATCTACCCAACGTAGGTAATACATTACATGCCACTATGGAGGATTTTACGATCCTGATATCGATTTTTAATGAACACTTTAATGTTACTTATATTGATATGTCTATAATTTGAATCTCTTGCTTGTTCTATGAAATTTCTATTAATCTTTCCATATTATTAACTTTACGCTGAAATGAAAAACAATAAGCCACATAATATAGCAAGATAATAATAAAAAATAATATATTTATTTTGTCAAGAAATGCTATG
Source organism: Diabrotica undecimpunctata (assembly GCF_040954645.1). Classification (NCBI taxonomy): domain Eukaryota; kingdom Metazoa; phylum Arthropoda; class Insecta; order Coleoptera; family Chrysomelidae; genus Diabrotica; species Diabrotica undecimpunctata. The sequence goes on from NC_092805.1 coordinate 120,760,096, forward strand.
TTTTACGAACGAGCAAAATCACCATGGGATAACTTCTGTAGCAAAAATCCCAGAGCTTGATACATATATTCCTCCTAGTTTAAGAAAGAAATCTATTGAATTTTGTGTCAATAGATTATTTCTGTCATATTCTTTTGTCTTTTCTTTTTTTTAGGAAAAGTCCTAGGATCCTGAAACTTGATATGTAAAGAAGAATCCCACTGAATTTGTAGTCAGTTGGTCTTCTTCATCTCAGTGGCGCACCCAGGGGGGAGGGGGTTTGGGGGTTAAAACTCCCCCCCCCAGGATCCTATTCCGACACTGTTACTTACACATTTTAAGGACTCAAAATGGAGATAACATCATAAAAAAATTTTGGTGACCAACCAAAACTCCCCCCCAGAGGCAAATTCTAGGTGCGCTACTGATTCATCTAATCGTATTCGTAGGCCTTTTCTTTTTCTTGAAGGAAATGTAGTAAAATTTTAACTTGGTAAATAAGAATCTCTTGCTATCGGCAAAAAAAGAATTGGATTTCGGGCCAATAGTTCTTCTTTTTCTCATATTCTTACGCCTTCTTGTTCTTTTTCTGTATCACCGTCTGAAGGAAATGATCCAGGGTCTTAAAACGTGGAACGTAAATCGATCTGCTTCTTTTACCCATATTCTTATACCTTTTCTATATCTTGAAAGAAAAGTCCTACAGTCTTAAAACTTAATATACAGAGTGTTAATAAATAAGCGCAACAAACTTGAGGTGATTCTGCATGAAAAAATAACAACAGGTTGTTATATAAATGTGTGCCCGCAAATGATTTGTTTTCCGAGGTAGGGGTGTCGAATTTTTTCTTACAAACTGACCATTTATTCATTGCTATGAAATCGGTTGGAATATGCAAATGAAATTTGGTGGGATTTAAGAGGTAAAGGTAATGTTTTAAAGAAAAAATAGTAAACCACTGATATATTTTAAATTAAAAATCATTTTTGAATTCCTCGTCTAATTTAGAAAAAATTCTCCTTTCCCTTTTTTCATATTATGGTGCGCCATTTTTATACAAAATAAAAATTAAACATTTTAACGCGTATTTTTCATTTCTTTAATAAATTATAAAAAACTATCTAATACAATATTAAACCAGAACAATAACAAAAATTAACACTAATAAAATTTTAAATAGACGCAAAGCTACAACAAATGTTTAAAATGACCTCCCCCAGACCTGACACAAGATTCAATTCTTCACCTCGTTTATTGTCGTATTTACGCAAATATTCCTGGTGTATTTGTTTTTGTCTCAGAGCCGGCTATAATTCGACTCCTTAGGTAATCAACATTTTTGACAGCACTACTAACAGAAGACCACATTGATATACTAATAGAATTATACAATTAAATTTATTATACCGGAAAAATTCCCAAAAAATGGCTAATATTTCAGTTAATCCCAATACCTAAAAAACTTAATGCAACGAAATGTGAAGAATATAGAATGAACAGCTTGATGAACCATGTTTTAAAATTCTTCTTGCGAGTGATTCATGAACGTGTCTACAAAAAACTAGACGATAGAATAACAGGAAACCAACTGGGATGTAGAAAAGGCTTTGGCACTAGAAAGGCATTATTTACTAATGGTCATATACTAAGAAATGAAAAATATGAGTTGATGCGATTGGTTATACAAGAGAAACTGGAAGTAAACAGAGGACCAGGAAGATGACGCACGTCCTGATTGAAAAATTTAAAGCAGTTGAGAGAAAAAACAACAATAGATCTCTTCAGAACTGTTGCAGATAGAGTAAAATGGGCTGTTATAATCTCCAATGTCCTTAAAGGATAAGGCACACGAAGAAGAAGAGGATTAAATTAAATATCATCAAATAATATCATATAAAACCATTAAATAAATATCCCCGGTTAATTTGCGTCAGATGCGCCAATGCATCCATGGGCCTTTAAGGAACAGTTTAGACTTCGTCCTATTGTTTGCTAGGTTAAGGTGTAGATACTTTAGGACGACCCTGGCTAAAGTAATTTACATATTAACATCCAATCAGGAGATAGGGGTTAGCAAATACCCACTAATCGACCACAATACTCTCTTCAATTCTTTGAAAGATTACTGGATAGTTAGGGTGGTATAAAAGATTACCAACAATAATTCAGATTCAAATTAATAATTTATAAGTTAAATATCTGTAGGTGCGAATACCTGTACGGATAACAATAACAACAATTAAAGACTAAACACCTACATTGTGAACATTTCTAAAAAATTTCTAATCATCTTAAATAATACGCAAACAGTTTGTAAAATCACTTATACCTGCATAAAACAAAGGTATGAGACGAGGAATTGTAAATAATCATGAGCTCAGCACAACTAAACAGTACTTAATAACTGTAAGTAAGATGCTAATCATGAAATGACAATAGTATTATCATCATATTGTAGGGTTTTTCTTTGTTGTCTAGGGTTTAATAATTATTGGCCACGGGTCGATTCGAATTGAAACAAACACTTTATTGTTAAACTCGTAAATTACAGGAATGAAGAATGAATATAAAACTAAGTAAACAAGTAACTACTTATAACTTAAAAAAGGTCCGCGGCTTAATAGCAAAAATATTAACGTCTTTCGTCGTACGTCGTATAGAGATGAGATGCCGTCATATGCATATCAACTCTTCGTCTTGAGTGCTCTACTTACACTGTGTACTCGACCCCCCGTCGAGCTACCATCATACCGCGTTTTATGTTTTTTCAGCCATGGTACTTTCGGCTTTCGGCTCGCGGTTCGTGATAAATAAAAGTTATTGGTAACGGAAATAACGGAAATGGAGTTTATTTGATGACGAATGTAATCCTACACTCGGCCATCCTCTTCAGAATCCGACTCGGATTCGTCGCTTTCATTGTCGACCCACGGTTTAAGATACTCAGCACACGTTGATGTTCGCATTGGTCCCTCATGCTCACCAATCTTAACAACATCGTAACGATCGTTATCTTTAACCTTGACAATCTCGTATGGACCTAAGAACTTTATCTTGAGTTTAAGTCCTGGGCCGAACTGGGTTCTTTTTATTGCAACTAAATCTTTTTCCTTATAAATTTTTGCACGTTTTCTTCTAGAATTATACCCTTTTTTGTTTTCAGCTTGTACCTTACATATTTGTTCTTTACATCTTTCTCGAAGTTCTTTTCTTTCTTCATCATATATTTTAATCACCTCTTCCTCTATGAGTTCTCTGATTCGAATATCATCTTTATTTTTCATTTTTACGCCAACCAATACTTCGAAAGGTGTAGTACCTATACTTCGTTGATAGGTAGAGTTCAATGCATTTTGTACCCTGTCAACATTTTTATACCATTTCGTAGGTTCTTCTAAACTCAATTTGGTAAGAACAGGGATGATTGTTCTATTCACTCGTTCAACCTGACCGTTTCCTCGTGGTACTCCAGTTGTCACTAGAACATGTTGAATGTTTTCTTCTTGGCAATATCTTTCAAATTCCTCTGATCGAAATGCTGTACCTCGGTCGGTTATCATTCGAGAAGGGTTTCCAAATATTCTTCGTTGCTTTTCAAGACAACTTATAACTTCTTTCGTCGTTGTGGACTTCGTCGGGTAAAGCCAAACAAATTTGGTAAAATCGTCTATAATTACAAGTATATGCTGATAATTCTTACTTGTAGACTGCAATGGACCCAAATGATCCGCATGGTATGTGTGCAGTGGACCGTCTAGTTTTGGTATGGGGTTAAGTGTCCCTTCCTTTTTTCCTTCCTTTTTGCTTCCCAGTATACATGCTATACAGTTAGAAATAACATTTTTAACTTTTTCTTTTATCTTTGGTATATAAAAGTCTTTAGCTATTACTTCCTCAGTTTTTTTCTCAGAAAAATGTCCTACCTCGTGACTTCTTCTTATTATCTCAGTCTGCATATTTCTCGGTACAACTAATAGTTTTAATCCATTGACATACTTGTATAATATTTCGTGCTCTAAGTAAAAATCTTCATATGCTTCTGTCAAAAGTATTTGTTTTATCGCCTTAATGTGCTCATCTTTATCTTGAGCCACTTTAATTCGTTGTATTACACCATTTTCTTCTGTAACCGTTAAAACTTTTGGATACCGGCTAAGGGTATCCACGTGAGACATCTGAGCACCTTTTCTATGCTCAATTTCATACTGGTACTCCTCTAGCATCAGTGCCCATCGTGCAACTCTTGTTGTAAGGTCCTTCTTGTCCATAGTTCGCTTAAAGGCGTCACAATCTGTAACAATTTTGAATTTGTTCCCAAGTAAATATATTCTAAACTTCTTTACCGCTCTTATAATAGCGAGTACTTCTAGCTCGTAACTGGTGTACTTTTCTTCTGCAGGTGTGGTTTTTTTACTCATGTAATATATTGGGTGGAGCTTGGAATCGTCAATTGATCGCTGTAGTAAACATGCTCCATAACCATGCTGGCTGGCATCAGTATGAAGTTCCGTATAAGCACCTTGTCGATAAATGTGTAACACCGGCTCACTTATTAGTTTTTCCTTTAGCGTTTCAAAAGCCTTTTTTTGCTTATCTTCAAACCTAAATTCTTCATCTTTTCTTAGTAAGTCACTTAACGGTTTTGCAATGTTTGCATATCCGGCTATGAATTTTCGAAAATAACCTGTAAGCCCTAAGTAAGATTGAACTTGTTTCTGAGTTTTAGGTTCAGGAAATTTCTTTATTGCTATGACCTTCGCATCACCTGGTTGAATTTTTCCGTCTTCCACAATAAATCCTAAAAATTCTACCTTTTTCTGCAGCAATTGGCATTTCTTCTTTTTAATTTCCAGTCCATATTCTTGTGCTAATTTCAATACTAATTTTAATCTATATATCCCTTCTTCTATATCAGAGCTCAGAATGATAATATCATCCATATAATAAATTACGTATTTTTTAGCCGTCAATTCTCTAAAAATGTGAGCAATAAACCTCTGAAATACTGCTGGGCTGTTACATAGTCCAAATGGACACTTGAGGAATTCAAACTGTCCGCTGGGCGTCACAAACGATGTGTACTTAGTACTACTAAATTCTACGGGAACATGAAAAAATCCGTTCTTTAAATCAATAGTGCTAAAAATTTTTGCACCTTGTAAACAGTCAAGCACGTCTTCAACAAGGGGAAGTGGGAATCTGTCTCTTATTATGTTTTTATTTACTTTTCTATAATCGCAGCAAATTCTTGTCCGACCGTCCTTCTTCTTTACCAATACTATTGGGCTGGCAAAATCTGAACAACTAGGTTTAATTATACCTTCGTTTAACCATTCATTTATCTGACTGTCTACCTCTTCTTTTTCAGAAACAGATAATCGTCTGGGTCTTTCATAAATCGGTTCCTCGCTTTTAAGGACAATTTTCATTTCAATTTCTGTCGTCTTCGTTTTCTTTGGTTCATAACTTTCCATTAACTGTCTAACAATTTCTCTGTGTTTTTCGTCTTCAATGTGTGCTACTTTTACTTCATCTTCTTTATCTTTTTCGTCAAGCATAATGTGCATAATAAAGTTTTCGTTCGTCCTCTTATGCATTACTATCCCATCATCTCTTATACTAACATATGCTTGTTGTAAAATATTATTTCCAATTATTGCTTGAAAAGATGTCGCGGCTTTTGGGATAATATGAAATGTTAGATCAAACTTCTCTTCGTTAACGTCAGCTTGTGTAGAGAATGATCCTAATGTGTTAACTTTCGCATTTTGTCCTAAGCCTTTCAAAATTATGGTGTTGGGTGTTAAACAAATATCGTTAAAGAATGTATCGTAAACATCTTCTCTTATCGTACATATATCACTTCCTGTGTCAAATAAAGCTGTTAGTGTGATCTGATTAATTGTTAGCTTAACCGCTGTTTTTGGCTGAACCTCAATTACATTTAAAGCTGTGTTTTCTGTAGTAGCCTTCGTCGAATTTTTATTGGGACATTTACTTGAAACATGCCCATATTTGTTGCAACCAAAGCACTTCGTTCCCTTAAACTTATCTGGGCAATCCTTAGATTTATGACCTCTACTTCCACAATTAAAACAAGTAATGTTGTTTTCTCTTTTCACGTCGTTCTTCTCTCTTTTGTCCTTTCTAACGATGTCTTCGTTTTTCTTAAATCCTTCTTTATTTGCTCTAAAGACTTGAGCTTGTCCAGTAGCCTTCTTACCGCGTATCCTCTCATATAGTTTAATTTTCTCCTTAAACTCTGCAAAATTTTTTGCTCCATATAGCACTAGTTTATTGGATGATTCGTCTTGTATTCCATCAATTATGTATTGCATAACAACTTCTTGTTCTAAGTAAGCTCTATTAGCTATTTCTCTCATTTTAATCATGTATTCTTGTACAGTCTCATCAAATTTTTTTCGTCTCGCCATCAACATTTTATGTATCTGCGCACTATTTACCTGTTCTCCGAATTCTTCTATTAGACGTCTCTTCAATTCAGGCCAATTTCTGATGCCTTTTTCTGACTGTACAAACAATTTGGCGAGTCCTTTTAAACATTTTTTTGCATAGATTAATTTTTGTAGGTTGTTCCACCCTGTTATCTCAGCTACTTCTTCAAATTCGATAATCCACGTGCGAATAGGATATTCGTCTTTTCCATCAAATGATCTTATGCTGTCCTCCACGTCTCTAAAACTTAATGCAAATGATTCTTGTCGTCTTATACCAGTCGCTCCAGTATTCACGGATCTAACTTCAGCGTCATTTCTTGCGCTATAACTCCTTTGTCCAATTTCTTCATGTATGTAAATATCTTCGTCATCTCGCCTTTCTTCGAATTTTCGTCTCTCTTCGTCATTATTTCGTTCATATCTACGTCTTTCATCACATATTTGTCGTCCTTCGTCATAATTTCGCCCTTCGCGTCTTCGTCTATCCTCGTCGTTTCTTCTCTCACGTCTTCGTCTTTCTTTTTCTTCACGTCTTTCGTTTTCCGAACGTCTTTCATCGTCTTCCCGTCTTTCTTCTTCTAATCGTCGTTTTTCTTTTTCGCGTCTTTCATCGTCTTTCCGTCTTTCTTCTTCCAATCGTCGTTTTTCTTTTTCACGTCTTTCATCATCTTTCCGTCTTTCTTCTTCCAATTGTCTTTTTTCGTCCTTTCGTCTTTCGTCGTCTTCATCTATATCTGATACGTCATCCTCCTCTTCGTCGTCTTCAGTTTCGTCGTCGTTAATAAAGGTATTCAAAAAGGAACAAATACGGACAACCACGTCATGCTTTTCATTTTTATAATTTAAACCAAGAATTTGGCATACCGCAATTAAATCAGGAAGATCAAAATTTTCACTTACGTCTTGACATTTACTCAAAAATTGTTCGGAAGTGTCGTCAAGCCGAAATCCAGGAAAAGCACGCAAAGCTTTTCTAGTTTTTCGAGGTTCACCATCAGTGGTAAAACAAATATAATGTAAAATTTTAGCAACTCTCAATTTAGCATGAGTAATATTATAGCCAATATTACCGATAGAACCCAAAGTTGCCATAATAATAAAATATTTTTTTAAAAATATCCAACAATACCGAAAATATATGTAACTACATATAAACTATAAACATGCAAAAAATTAAACCTTTTCAAAAATGATTATTGTCTTTTAATAACCATAATAACGCATATTTGTGCTATCAAACCTACATAAATTATCGTTTTCCTAATTTAAAACAGAAATATATCGTCGACAAAAAATAGGAGTAATAAAATTTTTATTATAATTGATTTCTATTTATTACGGAATTCACTCTTAAGACTCATAAACGTTTAAAAACCGGATACCATAAATGTTCAAATGTATGAAAATGTTTTTATTATAGTCACAAAATTAAATCTAGGTCAAGTCAAATAAAAATAGTTCATTCATATAAGAAACATGTGCGTCTTTACTGAGAGTTCATCTACTATACTATTAATTCTGTTATATAAACAAAAGCAAAACTTTCAAAACACAAATGTCATATAAATATAAATAACGTTATCTTCTTCCGTCTTTATTTGCTTGGTAGAATGTTGAAAAATAACTCTTACCTTAGCAAATCATCTTAAATAGTTTTTTAATTCGTTACCATCTTTCATCGGTTGAGATTTTATCCTCTTTGCTCCTGTTTCTCGTTCTTGACACATCTACTTGAGTTGGTATTGGTAAACAAGGCGTTGTTCTGTCGTCAATCATATAATATCCTGTTCCTCTATCCTTTATCTGCTATCATCCGCTATCTGCTATCGTTTATCTGCTATCTGCTATCCGCTATGGTTTATCGTTCATCTGCTATCTGCTATCCGCTATCGTTCATCGTTTATCGTTCATCCCGGACGAGCGCCCAAAATGTAGGGTTTTTCTTTGTTGTCTAGGGTTTAATAATTATTGGCCACGGGTCGATTCGAATTGAAACAAACACTTTATTGTTAAACTCGTAAATTACAGGAATGAAGAATGAATATAAAACTAAGTAAACAAGTAACTACTTATAACTTAAAAAAGGTCCGCGGCTTAATAGCAAAAATATTAACGTCTTTCGTCGTACGTCGTATAGAGATGAGATGCCGTCATATGCATATCAACTCTTCGTCTTGAGTGCTCTACTTACACTGTGTACTCGACCCCCCGTCGAGCTACCATCATACCGCGTTTTATGTTTTTTCAGCCATGGTACTTTCGGCTTTCGGCTCGCGGTTCGTGATAAATAAAAGTTATTGGTAACGGAAATAACGGAAATGGAGTTTATTTGATGACGAATGTAATCCTACAATATTTTGTTTTCTCATTAGCAGTTTTTCTTTTGTAAATGCTATTCTGCTTATTCACCATTGGTTAACAATAGGTAACAAAAACTGAGAGGCGTAGAAGCCCACAGAACTAAACATATACAATACTAACAGACGGCAGGTAAAAGGTAATAAATTATCCTAAAAAATAGTAAATCAATTGATAAATTATTGATTGCATTGATTGAATTAATGATTGCGTTCTTATAATATTCTTCTCCTCCTTCTTATATTAGGTCTGTTCTTGTTCGATACTAAGGCGTATTTGTGACTTTGACAGCCAGCAACCTCGCTATCTTTTAAATAGTCTTTTAAGTGACCTAGTGCTTTTTGGTCTTAAATCTCTTGTTATTCGGGCTAGTCTCTCACTATCTTGTATAAAGAAGAAGTTTTTATATGCCAATAAAGGAGTCAAATGGTATGATCTACAATATTGTCGATATAAAAATTTTCTTAAAACATTTCTTTTTAGACATATCGGCATATTGGTTTTAAATACCGCACTTCTTAGTATGCCGAAAGCCGCCCGTGTTAATTTTATTTGTCATTAATTTCGCAGTTTCGGTTATTTCGACCTATTTTATAATCCTAGCACAAATATTTATTGTAAACAGTTTTTATAAAGCCGGAATCAGACGCCGAAATGGCGCTCTTCGCTGGTTTACGTCAGCAAAGAGAAACAGAAAATTGATATTAACGATCAGAAAAGAGACAACGGTTGGCATCCCATGTTACTATCAAATTAGTACCTAAAATAATCATTTGATTTTTGATAAATGCCCTCGATCTACCCCAAAATATAGTCGGATCATTCCAATGGTGAGTATTGAGGGTTAGGTCTGTTGTACACCATTGGCATCGCCGTGTTGTAGTGTTGGCGGTAAAAAGTACACCTTACACGAAACTTATCAGGATGGCAACACCGTATCACGCGTGTAATTATAGGTACCTGTTATATTTCTTAATTTATTATATTACCTATTATAATTATATATACATTTTTGGACATCATTTTTAAGGGAAATACCTATATAAATAATAAAAAATTTTATTTTTAGGGACCGAGTGAAAATAAATAATTTAAATAGGCTCACAGATGTTCATCATCTGGCTCTAGCGCTAGTTATATTCGACGAGAGTTCTGTAGAAGAAGTAGGTGGAGAACAAGATGCCTCGGACGAAGGTGCCATAGAAAATAGTGAATACAGCTAAGCTTCAGAGCAGGAATACGACCCAAGTCAAAACATGGAGGTGTTAGACAGCGATAGCGATACTGAGAACGAGCAGAAATATTTTATAGGAAAAGACAAGGTAACACTTTGGAATAAGCGTCCAATTAGTAGTAAATATTCCAAAACTGAGAAAAAAAGTATTGTAACAATATTTTATGGCTCAAAACAACATGCTCGAAATATTACCGATGAAAAAGCACGTTTGAGAAACTTTTTACCGATGACACGCTTAAACAAATTATTGAATGCACCAATATAGAGAAAGTACAGTCAAATTACTATAGACCTCGAGATGCAAAGCCTATATCTAAGAGTGAGTTATTAGCATTTATAGGATTGCTATATTTATCTGGAATTTGAAAAGAGAATCATACCCATTTTCTAGAATTGTAGACAAAAGATGGAACTGGATCGATAATATTTAGGGCTATTATGGGTTTTAACAGATTTTTATTTATTCTTAGAGTACTTAGATTTGACAATAAGGTAACGAGACCTGAGAGAAAGAAAGCAGATAGACTTACACCTATCCGTTTTATCTTTGACCGTTTTGCAGATAAGTGTCAAAATAATTACTGTCTAGGTGCACAAATGACAATAGATGAAATGTTAATTCTTTTTCGGGGCAGAAGTTGTTTTACTCAATATATACCAAGTCAGCCAGACAAATATGGTATTAAGGCCTTTGTTTTATGTGATGCGTCAACTTTTTACGTGAGTAATATTGAAATGAAACAGTCCGAAGGGCCATATCAAAAATGCAATACTCAAACTGCTATTACACTGCGCTTGATAGAACTATGGGCAGGCAAAAACAGAAACTTAACTTGCGATAAATGGTACACAAACTACCCTTTGTAGTATAAGCAAAAGACGTTTTAACAAAAACATAACAATGGTTGGAACAGTAAAAAAGAATAAAAGGGAAATTCCATTGAAACTATTACCAAATAAAGAAAAATCTACAGGATCATCTAATTTGGGTTTCAAAAGGATGTTTCTATTGTATCGTATGTCCTAAGATGAAACAAGGTAGTAATTTTGCTTTCCATAATGAACAGCGATTCTTCTATCGATCCCAATACCAACAGACTAAATATTATTTTAGACTACAACTCTAACAATGGTGGAGTTGATACTGTCAATAAAATATGTGGGTCATATTCAGTATCTCGTCGGTCTAGAAAATGGCTATTAGTGATATTCTTTCAGTTAATGAACATAGCCAGTATAAATAGTCAAAGTTTATACAACGCTGTTCACCATGGAAATCCACAGAAATACCGACGACGTTACCTAAAAGTGTTAGCTATGTCTCTGATGACACCATATGAGAAAAGGAGAAATGAAAAGTTTTCCATCTGATATTCAAAACTTTCTTTCTAAATATAGAATATCTCAGCCACAGATTGATGAAGAGCCACCAGCAAAAATAAGAAAAAAGTGTTGTTTTCGTGAGAGACGAGCAAACAGAGTAACCACAATTATTTGTAGTACCCACAGTAAGTCTGTTTACAAAGAACATGCAATTACCAAATTTTTCTTGTCCAGAATGCAGCAATTTACCGTAAGTTTGGCATTATAAGGAATATTTTGGTTCAAACGGCCAACATAAGCTTTATAACAATCTCTAGTCAAGTTTTTGCATTGAGACCGTAAATTAGAAAAAAAATGTAGTTGTTTTGGGAATGGGAATTTTTTAAGTTCGTATGATTCTTCTATAGTTAAAAGAATCAAACTTTTTAATAGGAATAAAATTCAATTCCTGATAAAAAAAGTTTTATGGCTGTTTCAGTATTATTCTCTACATAAATATATCCCTAATCAAAAATAATCATTAAGAACGCCATGATCAGCATTTTAAGTATGATTTAGTGTAAGAGCCGGTAAGTAGTACCTAAACAAATATCATATTCGATTGCAACGTGATGAACATTATTCTCCAATATTAAATCAGATGATAGTATAGGAAACCATCTTTATCAGGTGAAGTCCACAAAGCCAAAGGCAAGTTATATTCTCCAATTAAGTTGAGCGATGAATCAGGGTTTTGTGTGGCAATATTTTCAATCGTAGTACAGTGGGTCAAATAGATTTTAATGTCAGATCTTGGTTGAACATATGTTGGACTCAAGATAATATTTTTGCCACTAATATTAAGCTTAATAAAAAGGTGCTCCACAGTTGGCTGATGCGCAACAAAACAATGTTTGATGGCCACAAATACATCTCCTCTTTTAAATAGGAACTAGTGTTTGGATTACGGTTGACTCAGAAGATGATGTAACCAAGCCGTCTAAGCTCTGTAGTAGGAATTTGTTCATTTAAACATGTTTCCACCAATATTATAACAACAATGTTACGTGCCAAAACTTAGGATTTAAACATTTAATTTTTGTTCTAATGCCACCAGAGTTTTGGTAGTAGACATTTAACTTCTCTGAAAGATATGTTTCTCTTATTAGTTTTTTTTGGCCACTGCTTTCGATCTTATTTATACCATTGATAAACTTAAGCATGAGGTCATTTTCCTTCCCTGTTCTTTTCTAGCTTTAAGTTAATTTAAAACCTTATGTAGGTTTTCCTGCTGAAGTTTTGTTCTAGTCATAGCCACCCAAACAACACCAGTTGTAAATTTATTCTTTGACTTTGATGTCGTATCGTATTGATACACATATGATGTTCTGTCCATGACATTTTAAATAGGCTTAACTATGTAAGTAGTTAACTAGTATGTTAAGACCTATCCAGAAAAAGAGTGTAATAGCAACCATCAATTTTTATCAGCTGAAACAGTCCAAAAACAGGAAATACAACAACTAAATGGCATCTAAGATATAACGATCCGCACAAAAAAGCCGCAATGCAAAAGCTATGTGACCTCAAATAATCATTAAATCCAGAAGATTCCTCAAATAGCATATGGACAAAAACAAAATCCATATTGCATAATGCTGCGAAAAACATTAAGAGTGATAGAGAAGAAAGAAGGAAACAATGGATAACAGACTCCACGTGGACTAAAATACAGGAGAGGAAGTGCTTAAAAGCCACAGGACTGAACAGTGAAAGTGATAAAGAGGCCTATAAAGCGCTGAACGGTCAAATAAAACGACTCTGCAAAAAGGACAAGAACAACACAACAAAATCTGCATGGAAATAGAAGGGCATAAAACCAAAACTGAGACCAGAGACATGTTTAAAAAAATAAAGCAGATAACACGTTCCTTTACACCAAACTACCTTGCTATCAAAGATGATAACGGAACTCTACTCACTTCTAAAAAAGATATTTTACACAGATGGAAAGAATACTGTGGACGACTGATGATGGAGGAAAGCACAGACGCCCCATCACAACAAGAAGATGCCAGTTTTGTGACGGAACCTGACGTACTCAAAAGTGAAGTTGAAGCAGCAATTATGAGGCGAAAAAGTCAGAAAGCTGCCGGTCCAGATAACATACCTATTGAAATGATTTGGCCCTAGATGACGTTGGAGTGGATATAATACATCAAATTTGTCAAAGAGTGTGGGAGACAGGTAAATGGCCCGAGGATTGGACACAATCACTATATATTCCCATACATAAAAAGGGAGCGAAAGATTTATGTAGCAACTATCGCACAATTGCTCTAATTGCGCATTGCAGTAAGATACTCTTACACATAATTCTCGAGAGGATAAAGCCCTTTTTACTACCTAACATTGCCGAGGAACAAGCAGGTTTCGTCCCCGGACGTGGTACTAGAGAATAAATTTTAAACGTACGGCAGATTGTAGAAAAATCCAGAGAATTCAACATCACAACATATTTGTGCTTCATAGATTATAGTAAAGCTTTCGATTTGGTCAACTGGAGTAAAATGTTGCAGGTTTTGTCTGAAATGGGAGTCCCCAATCCTCTGGTACTGCTAATTAAAAGCCTGTACAATAACAATTATGCCAGAGTTAGAATAAATGGGGAACTAACCGATAGTTTCAGGGTCACAAAGGGCGTGAGACAAGGCTGCATACTAAGCCCAATTCTATTTAACATCTATGGTGAATGGATAATGCGGAAAGCTACTGAGGACTGGAACGGTGGCATCACCATTGGCGGGAAGAATATTTGCAACTTGAGATATGCAGATGATACTACTATCCTCGCTAGTTCTGAAGCTGAATTGATTCACCTGCTACAACGGATGGAAGACGTAAGCTTAACGATGGGCCTTAGAATAAACAGAGATAAAACGAGAATCATGATAATTGACAGAGCTAACAACAATCAAAATCATCTGGTCATGATAAACAATATCGCTGTTGTAGATAAATTTGTGTATCTGGGCTCATTAATGACCAACAAAGGAGGCTGTATTGAAGAAATAAAGCGGCGGTCAGCAATCGCAAAAAGCGCTATGGCAAAATTAACAAAAATTTGGAAAAGCAATGAAATAACTACCGATACAAAAATGAGACTAGTAAGAAGTCTAGTTTTTCCAGTTTTTACTTATGCATCGGAATGCTGGACCCTTACTAAGAAAGACAAAAAGAACATAGATGTATTTGAGGTGTACTGCTGGAGAAGAATGCTGAGAATACCATGGGTGGCCCGAAGAACAAATTAATCCATACTGGACCAGCTAAACATAAAGAAAAGACTAAGAACACAAATATCAGAACAAATAATAAGCTATTTTGGACATGTGCTTCGAAGAAATGGTCTTGAAAAACTTACCATTCAGGGAAAAGTAGAAAGCAAAAGAAATAGAGGTAGATCTCCCACACGATACACGGACCATATTGTTGCTACCATTGGCGCTCCATTGTCAGAATGTGCTAGAATGGCAGAAGATAGAAAAACGTGGAGGAACATTGGGAAATTTAGCTAATAGCTTCATGATATCACGATACCTGTATCAGGTCAACGACTAAGAAGAAGAAGAAGATGTAAGTAGTATTCATTGCTAATATTACGCGTAAGATTACTTCAATTAGCTACATTTTGAGACCTACAATGATAAAGGCTTAAAAAATTAAGTTTAAATAGTTGTGCCATCTGTACCGTAACTTGCATATTCAATTGTAATTTTCTACTCTACACTGATTTGAACATTAAATTCCGTAATTATTAATAATCTGTTACATCTACGTTAATTACCAATAAATGTAGATGATGAAGATGACTAAGTAATAGATTACGGAATCGAGGAATAATCAATAAGATGACAATGAGGAATATTAATTACGCGTTTCACCGTTTCAGGAAAAGGTGAACCTTTTCATGGGTTGTTGCATGTAATACTGCATGCATCATCACACATTATTTTTACTTATTTTTTAACTCTTATGAAAGATAAGTAGGTAAACCGCGGAAACGATAAAAAAAAACGATTATGGCGAATGCATATTGCAGGAAGGCTTCAATATAAAAGTCTAATAAAAAAGAAAACCACAAAACCAACTGCATAAGACAAATGTAAAAAAAGTACAGAATGTAATTTGTTAATTTTATAATTAATTTTTAAAATCATAACAGGATATTAGAGTTATTAAATCACAACGTTTTCACACAATCAATCCTAAAATTATCGCGAAACCAAAGGAACTGTCATCTGAATATTAATAATACATAACGTCGCAATCAGGTAATTAAATAAGTAAACAGAATACGACAATTAACGACTAAAACATAACCACAACCACCGGAAAGTGAATAACGGACGTGGTGACAGTCTCGTATATACAAATTAATAAATGATTCCCAATCGAAAATAGTGTCCGCATTGTATGACACTGAATAAAGGATTATGAATTACTAAAAAGGAATGATAGGAAATGTCCAAAAACCCTTTTCAAGACTGTCTTACACATTTTCAACGACTACTATACAAATATAAATTTTAATAATAATTACTGATTATCCCACGTCAGTAGAATGTGACAGTAAAATATATCATCACTCCCCTACTGTTACAGCCATAAAGTAAAGCCTTGACTTTCCATAAAGTATAGTCTTTAATTTTAATTTTCTTTGAACTCATTCATTTGTAACTTTATGTTCGATTTCTCATCAACTAAACGTTCTGTCTAATCTTTATTCTTTATTTTATATTATCACTTATTTTTTACTCGTAGATCCCCCGTATTAAGACGCTGTAAATAGGTTATTCGATAGACATATATAAAATGTCTATGCTCCACTTTAAGTCCATACAAAATATTTGTCAGTTGGCAACTCTTGACATCTGTCATGTCCGTTTTACTTCAATGGAAGTGGAATGTTTTTTATAATACCTTTTGTCTATTTAAAGTTTTGTTTTAGTTCCAAAACCCATTTATATTCTTAAATCTCTTTTGAGGTGAGCACATATTGATTTCCTTTCATATTTGTAGTTACTAATTTTGTATATATCTTTCTTATAATTCTTTTTTGCCATAAGCTAACCAAGTCACATTTCTTTTTAACCTAATCAAGCTTAATAATAGTTATATTCATTTAATTCTTACCAATTACTAAGTATTTTCTTAAAATTGTAATTTTGGTAAAACAAGGCATGTTTGATATTATGCTGTTGCTAACACAAAGTTTCTTATTTTAGTTTTTTTGACCTTTTCCTATAATATAAATTTTCCTTTTCCCTCTATTTGGATGGTATTATAAGAAGCACGTGGTGCACTACACAGGGAACGCACATGGGATATAACATGGCTGGTACTATGGAGATCTCCACACTGAACTGAAACATATCCAAGATTTATCTATATTTAACTACAACCACACTACAACTATTTTTTTTTCAACTGCAACTGCAAGATTAATTGAAAAATTACTTTGAATAATTGTAAAAAATAAATGAATTATTTCAGTGTTATAAAGTGTTATGTGTATGTAAACAAAAGTGACCTCTTTTATCACACACTATATTAGAACTGACTGGCCTACATTAAAAAGGGTTTTAAAAAATTCACATTTTTTTTAATTTTTAAAAATTACAAAAGAGAAAAAGAGTATTTAAAACCGTCTAAGGTATGTTAAATAGATGAATAAAAATATTAATATAAAACTTACAGCTACTTGTTACAAATCCAAATCAGATTCAGAAGATGAACTTTCAGAACCAAGATTTATAACAACTGGCTCGATCATTTTATCAGTAATATTGTCCAGCTTCCACATTTTTTCCTCTTCTTTAATAGTGTGATTTACTGCCTTTTCCCAGTTTTCAGGTTTTACATTATTTACGGCCTCCAAAAACAACTGTTTAACATCATGAATTTTAAAAGTGGTATTTTTTCTTGAAACTTCACTCTTTATCTGTGCCCATACCAGTTCAATCGGGTTTAATTCACAATGATATGGTGGGGATCTAAGTACTGTCATTCCACGATTTTTGGCAATTTCATCAATTTCGTATTTTTTAAATTTTTCTTTATGAAGGGCACACAACGAATAAAGTTCCTTTCTTATAGATCCGGGATGGTACGTAATATTTTTTGAACTCAGCCAATTCTGCAAGTCTTTTTTTAACCACTTGGTTGTGGGCAGTCCTTCTATAAGTCTGGAGTGATAACTTGCATTATCCATTACTATTACACAGTTCTTAGGAAGAAGATCTATCATTTGTTCGAACCATTCTTGAAAGACATCAGCGTTCATGTCTTCATGGTAGTCACCGGTACGAGTTGATTCAAAAGTTAATAAACCACCTTCAACAAAACCGTCTGAACTGCCAATGTGTACTATTATCAGCCTGCGCCCCTTTCCTGATGGTGGGTTTAAACCAGTAGATAAGTTATTTACAAAAGCGTGCCTTTGACTTGTAACAGTTTCATCCTGCCAAAATTTATTTGGTGTATGACCCTCGTTGATCCATGTTTCATCAAGATAAAATATTTTTCTTTTTTGGTTTCTCGTTTCCCTTATGGTTCTTAGAAAATGTCTTCTCCATATGACAATATCGCTTCTTTCTAATAAAATAGTCTTTCTGGGATTCTTTTTCCAGCGGAAGCCTATTTCTTTTAAAAGTTTCCATAACGTACTTCGACTCATTTCTGGGTAATCCTTATCATCTCGAACTGAGACAAGAACTTTATCCAATGTTGGAAATTCTTGTCTAAAGAAGAATTCATGCACTTTCCGTCGAAGTCCTTCTTTAAAATGATATTCTATTTGAAATTTTGGTTTCCCTGGAGCATTACGTGGCATTTGAAAATTACCACATTTCTCTTCTTTAATAACTCTGTAAATCGTAGATTTCCCAACACCAAGTGTACTGCTAACTAACTCAACGGTCTCATCAACACTTTCACATAAACGTTTGTCTGTAAATGATTTAAAACAATTAAATATTAATGTTTTTTCATTAACTGTTAAAGGACCAATTTTTCGGCGTTTACACGGCACTTCCAAATTTTCCATAACACTAGTATACACAATAAACTGCACCTTGCAACTGAAGTACCTACTTTTAGTGAACTGTTAAGAATTTTGAATACTTGAGCCATTTGGACCTTCCTACAAAATGGAAAAACCCACTACCCACTATTTAACCCACATTTTCTGTGGAATAAGTTTAGAAGGTAATTATCTAGTCAATTACTGTCGTAGATTCCTGGAATTAAAGAATTAAATGTTTGATTGTTGAAACCCTTACTTCGTGGAATGCACTCATTTCAGATAAAATAAAACGTTTTATTTTATCTAAAGAATTAAACTTTATTTTGCAAATAGGTAGGTACTTATTAAACTTTTATTGGTTATATATAACCAATAAAATAAACATCTTACATTTCTTGCAAATTCATTAGTACCTGTTAACCTCCATCACTCCGACACTGGCAACCTTATTTAGGGATTAGTAAACCTCACAACTATTGTATTCTATTCTGCTCCAACCTTTATACCTGGTGGTCATAGTCAATTTAAAATTGTTTTCCTATATACTTCTGTAAACTTGTTGACAAATATCTGTTTTTCATTGAGTCACCCGTATCAACAGTTTAGGGATTTGCATACATAATTTATTGTTTTATTACTCTCTCATACATAAAAATACACTATAGTCGAATCCTAAACAATTGGCTCCCAACATTAGTTGGAGTTTTATTATTACATTAATGTTTTGTATTTTGAGAATGATTTCCGAAGTGCAAATTGAAACGTCAATAAACTTATTTAAAACTTAAATTGCGGCTTATTCCGAATCAAAATAGTAATTGTTTTATTAATAATATGTACATTAGTATTGGATTTTGTAGATAATATTACAACTTTTCTTTTAGTATGAGGTTATACATATGTATATAGCATGCTTCGTTTAGTAGATATTTAACAAGAACATAGAACAGATTGTAGAAACATACATTAAAATATCGAAGATAAAAATAAAAACGTATTAGCTGAATTTATTAATCCATCATGTTAAATTAAAAAATAATATTTACCATACTAATAAATATAATAAAATTTAAATATCCATTTGAAACAAAAACGTTAAACGTATCTGTCAAAATATTTATTAAAATAAGTAGTATTATCTATTTGTGTTAGAAAAGCTAGTAATATTTTGAAGTTGCATTTTTTGTAACAAATTTTTATATTTTAAATATGAATTTTTCAATTGAAGAATTTGTAGCCATGACATTTGCATTGAACGAATGTCTTAGAAACTGTTTACTAGCTTTAAAAGTGTATAATCAGAGATATCCACATAGATGACATCTTACAAAAAGGCTTCGAAAAACATTTAAACTGCTTTGTTATCATTTGAATCATATATTATTAGGCTTTACTTCTTCGATCTAACTGCTACCGATAATGAGTGCCTGATCTAACTGGCTTTTTAGAGTATGTTTCCTTGGGGATTAGTTCAAATATATGGTTTAAATATGATGAAGCACCACCGCATCATACAATAAATGTTGGTCAGGTGCTAAATAATAACTACACCGACAGTTGGATGGATACGGTGGTACTGTCTAATTGCCACAAAATCACCAGGACTACTTGGCGGGGGGGGGGGGTACATCGAGAATATTGTATACAACGATTTTATTTTAAAATAAAGAAGAACATGCCACTGAATGACAAATAATCTTAGAGAAAGAGTGAGTTAAATATTACACATGTGGGAGATATACAGATAGTATGCGAAGAAATAGAAATTTGGTATAAGTCTCCGGTACATGGCGAATATGCAATAAGTTTTTGAGTACAAAGAATAGAAAAATAGATAAATAGCTTAAGAACGAATAGGATATAAAGATATACTACTAAGCTTCGAATTGACTGTCATCAAAAAAATGGTACTATACGCACTACTATGACATCGAATGGCTCGAATATCCAATTGGTATCAATCGAAAGTGATGTATGTATAAACATAAGCACGCAACCACAAATCGCACGACCACTTTTTATAGAAAACGACGTCATCGAAGCGGTGAACGAACTTGTATACCTGGCAGCTCCCTTAACACTGAAAATAGTTTTACCGCAGAGATAATCCGCAGAATTTGCACGGCCAACAGATGCTATTTTGGGCTTAATCTCCTCCTTAAATCCACAATTATATCAAGAAATGCAAAAATAAAACTCTACAAAGCAATAATACGCTCAGTCCTAACATATGGTTCAGAGACCTGGACTCTAACAAAAAATAATGAAAACATGTTGGGATGTTTCGAAAGAAATGTACTAAGGAGAATCTATGGAGCAGTGAATAACACTGGAGTGTGAAGAATACGATACAAGTTCGAACTTTATAGAATATACTAGGGACCTGATATCGTAAAACATATTAAGATAGGACGTCTAAGGTGGATAGGGCATGTAATGCGAATGGAACAAAATGACCCAGCTAGAAAAAAGCTCCTTGGTCGACCCATTGGTCAAAAAAGAAGAGAAAGACCCAGAACAAGGTTCCTTGATAACATAGATGAAGACATGAGAAATATGGGAATACGTGCTTGGCGGAGACTGGAGACGACTGGAGATAAATTCTTGAGAAGGCTAGACACGCAGGATTGTAAAGCCGGAATGATGGTGATGATGTACCAATAGAAAGTAGATTGCGTATAATTAATATACAAAGGTAAATAATTACGTCAAATTCAAGTAATTTAATACCCATTATAGGTCTACAAAAATAAATGTTTGAAAAAGTCATCTTTGGTTTGGGTTTTACTTTGATATTTTGTAATCTTATAACCTGTTACTTTATTAGTGCGGGAATACAATATATATGTCATCTTTTCTCCATTTTCTCCAACAGTGTCTCTAATTATTTGTATTCGCCTATCTTACGTTTAGTTACAAATTAAAAATAATTTTAAAGGCTTAATTTTTAGTTCCTGAACAATCTCTTTTTTAGAAATATGAACAATCGCATTTGGTCTTTTAAGAGTTTTATTATTTATTAAATAAGGCAGAACCTCTGTATAAACCTAGAAAGTAGGTTAACTACAGGAAAACCCACTTGACCTTTACCTCCTCGTAAAATTCAGAGATTGGCCTACGTGACAGTTTGAGAAGAATGTACATTTTTGCACTAGCTGGTCGCTATGTATCCAAGCTGGTAGGATGATACTTAACATAAATAAAGAGCCCGCAAATGCTCAGACATTTCCAAACCAACGCAGATGGAGCACAGTAGTGTCATCTTGGTTTTAATTGCGTGATGTATAATATGTGCCGAGTGGCGGAATGTAAAAATCCTGTTTATATGCAAAATTACACCTTTTAACTCAATTAATTAGGTAACTTCTTTTATGTAACGGGTAGCAATAGGCGTGATAGTTCTGAAACTGTTTTCTTGAGAAAAATGGATGATTTAAAACCGAATTACCAACCAGAGTTTTACTGTTATATTTTTAAATATGACAGAAAATACTTATTCGATAAATACTCTCGAGTAGAAATATCGTATGTCTCCAAATGTTTCTTTTTAAATAAATTCTTTAATATCTGAGACAACACTTATGGTACATGTATGATGGTGCACCAGCCCATTTCAGCATTAATGTATGTAATCACTTAGATACAGTTAATTAAAATCGTTGGATAGGTAGGGGAGGTACAAAACATTGTCCTACTCGATCGCTGGATTTAAATTCTCTATATTTTTGAATTTTCATAACGACATAATTTATTCCTCTCCCGTCCAAGAGGTTGATAACCTGAGGAATCGAATTATAGCCGACAATTAAAAGAAATACACTATAGATATATTTGCGCCAATACGACGATCAATGAGGCGAAGAGTTGATCTTGTGTCACGCCTAAGGGAGGTCATTTTGAATATTTGCTGTAGTTTTGCGCCCACTTTAAAAAAATTTGTGGTGCTACTTTCTGTTATTGTTCTGATTTATTGTTATTGTAGTAGATAGTTCTTAATAATCTATTAAAGAAATGAAAAATACAAAACATTAATTTTTTATTTTTTTTTAGCACATATTTATTTAAAAACACATTTTTATTTGTTAGGCCATGTAAATAGTCGCACAAATCGATTTCTGGTCTTTGCCAGACCAGATGAAGTTCAAGAAGTTCGTTTACATAGTGCAAAAGTGAGTGTCTGGTGTGCAGTTTTGGGACGGAATTATTGGTCCTTACTTTATCGAAGAAAATGGTAGGCCAGTCACACTGAATCAACAGAGGTACATACAAATTTTAACACGCTTTATCCCTGATCTCCGTAAATTATTTCGTGCACGTAATTCAGCAGTTCGAGACCAATTTTTTAGGGACATTTTCCAACCAGATTCATTTCACGATTTACTGACTTCCCTTATCCTTCACATTCTCCAGACCTGACATCTCCAGACCAACACATTTGGTACATGGCTAAAACTGCCGTTTTTAAGCGGACACCACAAACCATCGACCAATTAAAGAATGTCGTTAGAGCCTTCTTCGCGGACCTGTCTGAGACAACCCTTATTCTATAACATAACGAGAAACTTGGAACATCGGTATGAAGTCTGTCTTATACGTACAATACGTATACGTACAATATGTCTATACGTCAATACAATGTCTATACGTACAATATCACAACATTCAAAACAATCAACACACTGAGATATATTATGTCCAAAACCAAACCAAACAACACAGAGGAGAGAATTGCAACCACAAAATACCTTGTGAATGCAATTATCTTTATCTCTTTTAAGTGTTAGGATAAATGAGCCTGAATCATACATCAAAAACAGAGACTTTAAAAGGTCCCAAATATGCAAACACGCCTGGGACAATGAATACAGAGTAGAATGAAAAGAAGCAGCAATATTCATAAAAAATCAGACGGCAAACAGAGAAAAATCTTACTTAATGAAGAAAAATGTGTAGCAAACCAAGTAACAGAATGTAGCAGGCTCTGGTTGCCAATACTTAAAGACGAAGTCAGCACATAAAAATCAGACTTTCATATCAATCCGAAGGTATAACATTATCCTCAGAATTTCAACTCAAAAACAGGGCTATTTTGCCTAAAAGATCGAGGCCAAGTAGGTCAACTGTCAAATTTGATGCTACAAACTGCCAATTACTCAACATTTATAGGTTAAAATAATGTAAAAAGTTTAATACAATCCATTGTGACTTAATCCCACATAAATACAATATTTAATTACAAATCTATATTTGAGCTATTTGGTTGGAGTTTAACCCTTAACTGGTCCGGTACTGTAGCAGTAGCGTAACTGTTCCGGCGTAGTCTGCGAAACTACTGTTTTCAAGAAAGCAAAACAATACTCAAAAATAATTTTTTTATTAAGAAAAAATATTACAAACATACTCTGATATATTTATATAAAAGTGAATGTATTAGACTTGGGCATTATTTGGGTTAAGAAAAAAATATTAAAATAAAACTGACATTCATACAAATATTTGTGAAAGAGTACATAGTTTTGTAAAGTAATTAAAAAAAGTATAAAAAACACTATGAAAAAAAATGTATTCCTAGGATAAATGTTCAAACTGCACACTAACCAAAAAATTAGGTAAAATAAAAATCAATCAAAAATGTTTGTTTCCAGCATTAGTCAAACTTTACCAATTTTATATTCAATTTTTACATAGTGGTTTTGTACATCCCAAACAAACAGGCTTTTTGCTACGCAAGCACAGGTATTTTGTCATCTTGTGATTTCTACTCGGACACAAACTGCAAATCTTGCGTTTTTCTAAAATAAGAACATCCGTCTAATTGTCTTCTTTTTCTTCTTGAACTCCAAGTATCTGGCTAATTGTAAGACGTAATTGACGTGGAATGTTCGTCTTTGTCATTCGTCTTTTTATGTGATCTTGCACTAACTGCATACTTAACTCCAAAGCAAAAACACTTTTTTCTTTTATTAGTGGATTGTTTTTGTAACACTGATGTAGAATATATGAATTTGCTATAGAAATGTCCAATATGCGGAAAAAAATTGTTAAGGGCCATCTTCGGGTTCGGTGCTTTTGGAGCATTTCTCATCTAGGGAATCTACACCTCCCTTATTCTCATTATAATAAGAAATAATTTCTCGTTTTTCAGTAGAGAGATCACTATAACGTCTTCTATGCATTGAAGATATAAGTACTTGGAAAGACTAAGCCTTTCCTACTTTTCCTACATGAGAAATTAAGGTACATTCTTCCCTAAATCCATAAATTGTTGACTCTTCAGGTCTGTTTCAGCCTTATTTTTTTTAAGTATGCCCACATAAGTAAAGTTTTTCGTTCGTAAAATATCCACTAATTGAATAGAAGAGTACCAATTATCAGCTGTGTTATTTCGGTTGCTACCAAAGAGCGGTTCAGCTAAGCGCAACCCAGCTTGTGTAGGCTTAAGGAATTTTTTGTAGTCGTCACTGATATCAAATCCATCTGAGTCTTTTCCGCTGTAGATATAAGCATTATACAAATAAACATTACGTGCATCCGTAAGACACTGTATTTTGAGTCTGTATTTAGCCAGTTTGTTAGGCATGTACGCAAGGAGTCCCAAAAATGCTCTTAACTCAATAACATCCATTTCTCTAAGATGATGGATATAACTAGCAGAATATTTCTCACGCATTGATCGTAATTTTGTGTTTGTATTCTGCTCAATATGTTGTAGAATGTTATCACTAAACAACATATTCCAAACAAACAAGGGTATCGCAGCCTCGCCGAGCATATTTGCCTTTGTTTTTAGAATTGGCACTTTTATGACAATGTTGTGTTTACGTGTTCTAGATGAGGGGATAACTTCTGACGTACATCACCTATGTCGATTTTTACCATAAACATTGGTTTTGTCACTATCACTTACTGCTAGTTCATCACAATCTGCAGGCTCGTCAGAATCAGAAAATTCCGAACATGTATCGTTTTCAGATTCAATGTTATGGTCTTCCAAAATATTTCCATCACTGTCACTATCACATTCCTCATTGTACCAATTTAAAAGAGTTTTCTCATAATCGTCATCGCCGAAACGCACTCGTTTTGATGGCCCTGCCATAATTTCTAAAAATGCACGACACACAAAAAAGTCACACCAACAGTCCGGCGTCGTCTGAGGAACTACTCTCGACCCAATTTTTGCGATAACTTTTTAGGAACTGCGAGAAACTTCTCGCAAATACACCCACTTGTCAAGCTCCAATAGTTTAAGGATTAGATAGAAAGACTTGCCTGTGGACGATGCCAATTTCCAACAAAATATAAATAAAAATACGGAATCGTCTGTCAGACGACGCCGGACCAGTTAAGGGTTAAGGTTTGAATTTGTTGATATTTTATCTGTGGATATTCACGTTAAAAAATATCCATTTTCCAACAATTTTTGTTTTCTTTGTTGGATGGGGTATTTCTGAAATCATCCATGTATTATAATAAAAGCCATTCATATTCTGGTATTATTTAGTACTTGATTTAAAACCTAAAAGTAACGTAAGTATAAAATGGGTGATAATTCCCAGAATACCTGTTTTTATTTATAAGCTTTTAAATCCTGAAATTTTCATAATTTGTTGGTGTTCGTTAATGCCTTAATGAACATCAGCATGTTTGCTATTTAAAACCCATTATGAAGCCGGGGCGTCAATTCATTTTCACAAAGGCGTTAATCACTGAAAAGCTCTTCAAAACCTCTTTACTTCAAACATAAGTACTTAGTTCTAAATAAATCCCATTATACGCAGCGGCGAAATGATAAATGCATCCAAGAATAAGTGACAATTCATTGCAGGTGTAAATGTAGCACACTAGAGCCTTGATGGGAGCCATGCTAGACCGGTCTTTGCTCATCGTTCCCATTAAATTACAGGGGGAGGTTGATATATTTATTTAAGCAAGTCGAAATGAAAATAAGAATTGTTACTCTTAATTAATTTATTTAAGTTTGTGATTTTTATTTGCGTCTTTTGATCACGAACAGCATATTTAAAATTATAAGAGCCGATTGTTCGAACGCTAATCAAAACTTGATTGTAATCAAATATTTAATTACAATCAAATACGTCACAGCAGCTGTCAAAATTATTAAAAATTGCTTATTATTATTATTGATTTGTAAATAAAAACATGAAATTAACATCAGAAAGAGTTTAATTATGGTTTATTTTAAATTAAAACGCAAAATAATAAAATTGAATAAAATAAATCAGTCAACATAACCTCAAAATGTGACGTATTTGATTTTAATTAAATATTTGATTACAATCAAGTTTTGATTAGCGTTCGAACAATTGGCCCTAAGACAAATTGTTGATTGATTTATTTAGATTGATTTACATCTATATCCCCCCTTTCTACTCACAATCACAGTCACAGCTGTAGACATATCAACTGAATGTTGACCTTCTGTGTAGTCTTCTCAATAGGATAAACTCAATTGCAAATCAGGGTAAAACGTGAGATATACTGGGACTACGTTTGGAGCTAACTTGATATTAACTTCGGACCACGTTTGGACTAACGTTGGAATTACGTTGGACCACGTGTGGAATAAACCTTGGGCAATCTTTGAACTGACTTAGGATTTAACTCGGTACCACGATTAGATTATACTTGGATTATGCTTGGATTTATATTTGGAGCATGCTTGGACCAACATTGGGCCCTAATTAGATAAGAAAATATCAATGTAAAAATAGGCGCAGAAATCAAAAGATAAAAACATAAAGAAATCTTCTTCAAGTGCCATCTCCGCGGCGGAGGTCGGCAATCATCATAGCTATTCGGACTTTTGAGACGGCTGCTCTGAAAAGTTCATTTGATGTACATCCGTACCACTCTCTCAGGTTGCACAGCCATGACATTCTACGCCTCCCTATGCTTCTCTTTCCTTGGATCTTTCCCTGCATGATCAGTTGGAGCAATGTGTATTTCTCTCCACGTGTAATATGTCCGAGATATTCTAATTTTCTTGTTTTTATTGAATTTAAAATTTCCATTTCTTTGTTCATCCTTCCCAGAACCTCTTTGTTTGTGACGTGTTCTGTCCATGATATTTTCAGAATTCTTCTGTACACCCACAGCTCAAATGATTCCAGTTTTTTCATTGATGTCGCATTCAAGGTCCAAGATTCCATTCCATAAAATAAAGTCGAAAAAACATAGCACCTCGCCAACCTAACTCTTAGTTCCAGTTTTAAATCCCTGGTACATAGAACTCTTCTCATCTTCTCTTCTCAATAAAGAAATACGAAAGGTATTAAAAATATCTTACCCTTTGACATGGGTCTCTAAAAAAGACAGTAGTGGAACTTCACTACGTACTGCTCAGAGGAAAATAAAATTAAATCGAAAATATCTTATAAACTT
The DNA here is from genome assembly GCF_040954645.1 of Diabrotica undecimpunctata. Classification (NCBI taxonomy): domain Eukaryota; kingdom Metazoa; phylum Arthropoda; class Insecta; order Coleoptera; family Chrysomelidae; genus Diabrotica; species Diabrotica undecimpunctata. Next base: position 120,787,923 of record NC_092805.1, read on the forward strand.
AAAATATTCTTTTTTGAAACAACACTCTGGAAAATGTTTTCTAACCATTTCTCGAAGCATGGGGAGTTCATAAACTCATGATAATCTCGTTTTCTTTAATATGAAAACAACGGCACCATTTGTGGCATATTAATTTCCATTGAATTTCTTGAATTTAAAACTTTTGACCAGATTGTATTTTCAGTTAACTCTGTCTAAAGATTATTAATTTTATCGTTTCGAATACGTATAAGTAAATACTTAAAGTCTCCCTTTTCTTAATAAATTAGTTCTGGTATGAGAGATCCACAAATTTGCCAAGTGTATATTTGGTGTTAACCTATGTCTCGTCAAGGTAATAATTTTTTTGCCGCGCGATATTCCCGAATTGATCAAATAAACTGTTAAAATGGAATTCCTGCATCATTTTATATATCGAAAGTGAAGATCTAACGTTTTTCGCAATTATTCATAGATCATTTTAGTAATCATCGATTTTGCTTGTTTTACTTAACACCTATTTGAGAGTTAGTGCCCTATTTTCAAAGACAGAGGAATGTACAGTTCTGCGAACGATATTTGTTTGGAGCTCATCTAACTTTATAGGTTTTTGTCCGTGTCAGTTTGTATTTGAACGTTTTAAAATATTTGTCAGTTTTTTTTTGACCACAATACATTTAACTATAGCCACTAGCAATCTTGTTAAAAAAATCAGCGACTAATAGCTTTCGTTGAAGATAGTGTTTTTAGTCAATTTTATACCTTCTCCAGATAATTCATTTTCTTCTTAAAAGACAGGTCTATGACGTGGTATGTCGTATACCAATAATTGTTATATCCAACTTCAACTTAATTATTTCTCTTCGTTATTGATATTTTATGGACTTTACGGTCACAAAATTTATATGTTTAAGGTATTAGTCATGTTGTAACTGGCTGATTGACACCTAGTCTATGCCAATAAAAAAAAATGTTAAACTTTGGTTGCAAAAACTGTCCGCATCTTTCAAATTACAATGTTGCCGATTTACTATTTACCCACTATTTGAGTCTTGAATTCACTTAAGTTTCTTATTCTCTTGAGTTTCTTCAATTGATTGTTGGACTATAGTTAAATGTAAAGCATGTTACTTAAATAGTGCTAGGCATACAAATCATAATTTGTAAAGTATATAAATTGATAATTTTAGAATGTTGGAATGTGATAAATGCAAAAATAAAGTATTTTGGTGTAGTAAAATATTTTTTAAATCTCGGTTTTACAATCGTGTGCTTCTTATCTTAGCAAGAATTGATCATTTTGAGCAGTATATTTGATTGGTCTGACATTATATTATATTTATTATGACAGAAAAATAATAAAATAAACAAACAACAAACAATTGATTACATATGTTAATTCATAAATTGTAATAATTATTAAGGTCTAAATTTTGGTATTATTTTGAATTCCTGCATTTTATAAAGAGTATATAAATGATAGATTTTTCATAAAATAGGGTTGCTGTTATTATTTTTATTATTATTAAGGAATAAATAAACGACTTAACTCATCAATATATTAAAGCAAGAATTGTAACCAAATTAAAAGATAACTGAGCACTATCAGAGGCAGCAAAACATTTTAACATAAGCAGAACCACAATGTTTCTGTTAATAAAAAATTGAGAGAACAAGAACCTCTCGAAAGAAAGCAAGGGCCTGGAAGACCAAAACTATATTAAATTTAGGTATGTAAAAATAAAATTAATATTTTGTAACATCTCCATCAGCATTGATACCAGCTTATATTCTTCGGTCCATCTACGTGAAGGATACGATGAAATTGTCTTCTTCAGAGAGTTCTTCCCAAACCTGTTGTATACCGTGCTACAGCTCTTCAGCATTTTGAGGTAAAAAATTACGCCGATACAATCGTTTTATAATAACCCCCCACACATTCTCGATTGGGTTTAAATCTGGACTGTAGCTGGGCCATGGTAAGGTTTCGATGTTGTCATTCTGGAGCCACTGATTTATTATATTTGCAGTGTGAACAGGACGATTATCTTTTTGGAGAATAAAATTATTTTCTGGATACAACTGTTCTACACTGAGAAACATGATGTTTTCTAGAATATTCAGATAAGATAGATAGATAGATAGATAGATGGTTTATTGGTAATAAATCAATACAAAGTATTTTTTACAAGTCAAAGATAAAATATGTCAATATAGTTAATAAACACATAAATATAAACACAAAACATAAATACAGTGTTTTAAAATATTACAACAAATTAAAATTGAAGGTAAAATACTCCTCATAAGTAAAAAAGGCATTCACTATAAGGTAAATCTTAATTATCGCCTTAAACTGACGAAAATTAAGAGCTTTTATTCTAGCTGGTACTAAGTTATAGAATTTTATGGCTAAATACCTTCAACCATTTCTGGATCTCTCAAGACGGCTAAATTCTGGTATAAGATTATTGTTAAATCTGGTGGGATACTTGTGAAAATCTACATGCGCATTGTATTGACTAAGATTTTGTTTAATGTGCAACAGACACTGCATAATGTATACACAAGGTAAAGTCAAAATTTGTAAAGCTCTAAAGGAGTCTCTACAATCTGCTCTATAACAGAGCCCAGAGATAATACGAACACACTTTCTTTGTTGTGCAAACACTTTATCAATATGACAAGAGTGACCCCAGGAGAGAATAGCATATGTCAGATGAGAATGAAAATTACTATGATAGGCTGTTAAAATAGTTTCCCTCGAAGTCACCTGTACAAGGTTCCTAAAGAGGAAAAGTTGTCGGGAAAGCTTTTTCGATAGATTAACTATATGTTGTTCTCAGGTTAATCCTGCATCCAAATATATCCCCAGAAACTTCGCTCCGGTTACACATTGTGGTAGAGCAACGTTTTCAACACAAGTGTTATTTCTTAGAGTAAAATTAACACTTTGTGATTTAGAGTTGTTCAACGAGAGACGGTTAGTTAAAAACCAATTGAATAAGTTTTTTTCAGATGTTTGGTAATCAAGGATGTCGAATTCAGAAGGGTGATAGCTTGCATAGAAAGTAGTGTCATCAGCAAATAAAACAGTGTTAACTGTTTCATTTTGAGAGTACACTAGATCATTAATATAGATAAGAAATAATACTGGACCCAAAACCGAGCCTTGAGGGACACCAAACAACAGAGATTGTTTTTGAGAATCACACTGGTTGAAGTGAACATATTGATCACGATTTGATAGATATGAATCAATTAGTTGAATAGCATCACTATGAAAATTATAATAAGGAAGTTTTCTAAGCAGAATACTATGTGTGACACAATCGAAAGCCTTAGTAAGATCTAAAAACGATGCAAGAGTATCAAGATATTTTTCAAACCCTTCCAAAACATTACTAGTGAAATGATCAATAGCTAAAGTTGTTGTTTTATTTTTTCGGAATCCGTACTGGTTTATGGCAAACAGTTTATTAGATTCAAAATGTAGAATAATTTGATTTTTTAAAATTCGTTCGTAAACTTTTGATAAAATGGGCAACAAAGAAATGGGTCGATAATTGTTATAATCATCAATAGAGCCTTTATTCTTAAACGGAGGTACTACCTTTGCAGTTTTGAAAACTTGAGGATAAGTATTACAAGATATTGATTGATTTATTAAAGTTTTTAGAGGTTGAATAATTATATCTTTAATTGTTTTAATAATTTTTGTGTTAAACCCATCAGGATCTTTGCTGTTACTATTTTTTTATTTCTGTAATAGCTAAGTCAACTTCACTAAAGTTCACTGGCTGAAAGCTAAAACACAGGATATTTTTCTGTGGTATACACTTTAAATAGTCATCAAGAGTTAGCTGAGGAACCTCAAGTTCATTTATTACAGATAAGTCTGCTCAACAAACCTGCCACCAATACGCCATACTATTCCCATTCCTCTAGGTCTAGATGAAATCCATCCCCATACATTGGCGCTAAAATGACCAGATGCTCGATATTTATCAACATATAGAGGACTAAAAATTGTCTCATCTGTAAATGTAACCCTGTGCCAAAAATCTTGATTTTGTAGCTGATGGTTTAAAGCAAATATAAGTCTTGATTGTGATCCGTTGTGGTGTAAGAGCTTGTTTTTTTTTGTTGCAGTTCGGTACTTAAGACGCGATGCTTTAATTCTGCGATAAGTTGTTGTCTTTCTTTCCAGAAACTGTGACATAATTCTTGCAGTTTTCGCATCTTCAAAATGATTCTCTTCTAATCTCTCCAACAGCCTAACGATCTTCATGAGCGGTAGATATTTTTGGTCTTCCAGGAACTTGCTTTCATTTGAGAGTTTCTTGTTCTCTCCATCTTTTATTAATATTAAAAATGTTGTTCCGCTTACGTTAAAATAGTTCGCTACGGCAGATAGTGACCAACCATCTTCTAATTTCGTTACAATTCTTACTTTTAGTTCTTTGCTAGTATGTGGAGCCATTTTTTGAGGTTGAACAGAATAAGTTATCTGGCAAATTTTAAGATTTGGCAGTGACAGTAACAGTATGTAAATAATAAGTATTTATCCTTCAAAATACGCTGCTCAATTTCCTACAAAATACGCTTTAAGAGTCGTCTCAGTTTTTTTAGGAACCAGCTGTACATGTTTTATATTTTGGGTATACACAATAAAGATTATTTTATTTATTTCTTCATTTATCTATTAAAAATGATAGAATCCAAAGATCATATGCCAACAAAGAATTCTTTTAGCACAGAAATTATTTTCAAAAATTTTTATACTACAAATAAACTGTATATAATATTTGAAAATGTTGTCCATTGAAGTCTAAATCTTCTCAGCAAGAAAGAAAAAAGGCGCTCTATAACATTTTCTGAGTTTTCCATGTTGTGGCGTGGTGATGAATAAAGGAAACTTTTTGTAAATGAAACTACAAAAAGATTCCATATGTTTAAATCTTAATTAAATATCTAGTTGAAGATGGGATTTAACAGTCTGTGCTTTTTATTCTGCCATCAAAAAAATTAAAGATATTGAATCGTTTATCTTACCTGTTGCTAACCATCATTTTCAGTTTGAAATTCACACTGTTTTGCAACTATAATGTTAACTTTTACATCTCTATATAGAAGTATTAATTGTCTTGTTGAATAGCATTGTTTATTTGATTTTTCCAAAAATGTTTGGTCTAAATAAAGGCCTAATTAAACTGTACATTATCTTGTCGCATCAAAAAGTCATGTCATGACCGACATGTAGAAATAGCCGCCGATTCCATGTTCTCCTTAAACAACGTTTTTGTTTTCGGATAGCTCTATACATTGCTTCTATGTTTCTTAATTGGGAAGCCCTGCTGTCTGCATCATTTATTTTGATCAACAGACGCGTACGTAATGTGTAATAATGTTAATAAAATATATTACTAAAAATGCAATACGTGCCACACATCACTTCATTAAACTATTTTTAAATTGCGTCTGTTCAAGGACAATCTCGAGTCATATGTCAGAGTACAACTGGGGAGAGAGGACGATTTATCAGTTGAAGGCAAAAGTTAATTTAATTTAAAGTACATATTTCTTGTAACATGTTGATTGGTTACATGTTGATTAGGAACCATATTTTTAAGGTTCTTCTAAGGGTACAAATACACAATAATAATCAGTGGTGGAGCTATTAATATTAATAGGCCATATAGCATCGGGTTCCCCAAATAAAATGTGCAAAAATGATACAATCAATTCTTGTAAGAATTTCTTGTCAGAGAAGAAATGTTATGTTGTAATAAATCACTCGATTCAAATCTATTGATTTTTACCTTAGAATTTTGACCGTTTTGATCGTCGGCGTACACAGCCGTTTAATCGTATTCAGCTACTGTCTTGTCAAATTATGCAGATGCAATAATTGTTGAATGTGTATTGAAATTAACAGAATTATACTTTGATGGATTTCGTAGAAAATGATAATTCTATGTGCTTCTTTGAAATACTAAAAGATCATTGGTTGAAAATGGAGAGGGGAGGAGAAGTTGTATGTTTGATGGGATTTTGAAAGCAGAGGAAAAGAGAGTCTGTTCCTAGCCGCAAAAAGAATAAAATCTGAAAAAAAAAGATTGATTGCCGGTGAATTTGAACGGTAGAAGAAAATTAAGTTGTGTGAATTAAAAAGAAATTTTGGTTTCGAAAGCGTTTGAAAAGTGGTAGCGGTTTGGCGATTCCATGTATGCTGAATGGTAGTAGTGCAGAAGTTAATGTTAACAGCATTTGTAGTATTTCTAGGAGAATTGAGTATCCAAGAGGAGAGAGGAATTTTGGTTGGGACGTGAGATCGAGATTCGTTTTTTTGGAGCAGATCCAAAAGGAGGAGTTAGCTAGCGAATTGACAAGAGAGTATCCGAGTAAAGAAATTAAACTTAAGCAGTTTATTAAAATTTGAGAACAATATACAGAGATATAAAGTTTTGAAACGGAACAGTAAATTATTAAATTTATAAAGTTGTTTTTTGTATAAGTTCTGTAAAGTAGTATAGGTCATTTTGTAAAGCGAATTCATTTTGACTGCCAAGTTTTTTTCAATTGTAAAAGAATTTTTAATGTATTTTATTAATATATTTTGATTGTATCGAACCTTTTGGCATTTATTTTATTTCTTTCTATTTGTGTTGTATGTATTGAACACTATTAAAAGGCAAAAGTAATTGTGTAAGTGTTTGAAATTGACCGTTGAGGAGCGATATTTGGAGCGACTTAATGTATTTATGTTATTAAAACTGATACCCGTATCAATATTCAACCAAAGAATTGTGTTTAATAAGCGATTAAAATAACAATTTTTTTATGTAGGTATATAGGAAAAATGTTTTGTCTTTTTTGTGACACATTTTGTATCTATCTGAAAGAAACATAAATAATCAAGAGGAAGCATCCATCAGCATCAAATTTCAGTCACACCTTTTCTGTATCATGTAATATTGGTATTTTATTTCCTTCATTGTCACTATTAATAGCCATAATACGGTTTATAACATATGTTCCTTACATTTTTGAACACATTTTCGTAAAACTACGCTAAGTAGCTGAGTACCGTAGAAACCGGTCTTTTATTTTCTGTAAAAGAATAAGGTATTTCTAAAAAAATTACGGTAGGTTAAAATCTGTTAAATAAAAAACACAAGTTTTAAGATGCTTCAAGCAAATAAAGATTTTATTGTTAGTAGTTGCATCGTAAACAATTTGTGGGATTTTCCTGGTATAATTATATGCTGAACATAACTTGTTAACCACATTAACTCCCAATTTGGTCTTATTATTGTTGAGATGCTTCTATTTACGTTCATATGACGTTTCGTAATTCAGAACCAACGTGAGACGTAAAAATTTTAACGTAAAATTACATTCTGCTAGTATTTAAAGGTTTTATATATTAAACTAACTTAAAATTACCATTTTATCTAACAGACACAATAAGTGAGGTAAGCACTCACCAGGTAAGGGATGGGTTTTTCACAGCGTTAGGAATCTAAAGGATCATCCATTTAAACGATGTACGTATATATATATATATATATATATATATATATATATATATATATATATATATATAACTGTTTTGGATGGGTTGGAGTCAATAATAGGGCTATTGGTTAACTATTTTTTTATTCTCGAGCTTTCAATTGTGTTTACAATTATTATCAAGAGCTAAAAAAGACAAAATACTTACAAGGTTGAACTAAAAAGAAAAAACAATTTTTGTTAACTTACCAAATAAAAATTAGTTTGGTAAGTAAAAATCACTGCTTACATCTTCAAAATATTTAATACAAAAATGTTTTAATCTAATAAATGTTTCTCCGAAAATTTTTATAATTTTGAAAACATTTTTTTAATATAAAAATAATTGAATTTATAAATAAGTTCAAATAGCAACCAATTACAAATAGTCTCAATGTCATAAATGCCAACATAAAATTTTTATTTTTGACAATTATATTGCCAAAAGTAAAATTTCGTTTAAACATTCTTTTTTGTTTAGTAACAAAAAGAAGAAGATTTATTCACCGTTGACAGATGTCTGAAAGAATGTGACAGATATATGGAGAATTAAATATGACATTTTACAAGTTTTATATATAAATCATAAAGAAAGAATATAATTATAAATTTTGCTTAAATTTTGAATTTCAGATCTTTTGTTTAAACTATTATCATTTTTGCTAATACAAACCATTTCCAAAAAAGTCCTTTTAAATTTATTACTTTCACTACATAAAATTTTAATGTTATCAAAATCCATAATATGGTCTTTATCGATTACATGTTCTGCCAAAGCACAAGATGGTTTTTTAATTCTGCAATCACTTTTGTGAGAAATAATGCGATTTGAAAGATTTCTTCCGGTCTCACCAACATATTCAGCCTCACACTGAGTACAACTAATGCTGTATACTAAATTCGTTTTTTCAAATTTGTCTATAGGATATTTAGTTTTAGAATATAAAGATGAAATAGTTTTGATGTTCTTTGTTGCTATTTTTATATTGTCAATAACTTTTAGTGTTTGTATTAATTTAGGTGTTAATGATGGTATAAAAGGTAGTGAATGATAATAGATGTTCTGATTGTTAGATACAATGTTTTGAGATTGAGCAAAAAATGGTGTTAAATTATTTATATTACCAATATTAGAAAAAAGCATCCTATGTAGCATATCTGGAGGATAAGAGTTTTCAATTAGAATATTTTTTAATAATTGAAGATCTTCCTGTAGATAATCTGGATGAGAAAGTTTTAAAACACGTTCTTTTAATCCTGTTATAAGGTTCATTTTCATCTTATTTGGATGGTGAGAGTAATAGCTTATAATTATTATAACATGTAGTAGGTAACACCCTACAAATATGAATTAGAGAAAAGTTTGCAGAACAAAAAAATAAAAGAACTAGTACCCCAGAAAAACTTGGATTGTGTATTTGCTCCAGAAAAAACAATCCGAAGAAGAAATACCAGTACATGAAGACGTACGTTAACTTTCTACATCAAAAGGCAAAACATCAAGAAGAAAACGGAAAGTTTCTTTAAGTTCAAGCTCAGACAGCAGTGAAGACCTTTCATTAGCTGATTCAAAGTAGAGAAAACGACGCGGAATGTCTATTATGCATCGGTAATTGGTGCAATTTTACAACGATAGATATGGCGAACAATGGGCAAAGTGTTACTAGTGTGGTAGGTGGGCACATGAAGACTGTGGAGAAATAAAGTCCAGCACATTGATTTGCCTTTTCTGTGAAGGAAAGGTCTTTTTTGAATAGTTTCTTAAATTGGGGTACCTGTCTCAAATTTAGATACCCGGCCATCCCAAATTAGGCCACCTTTTATTTTTAACATTAAATGTCGCAAAAAAATTAAATGTATTTTTTTTGCAAAAATTTATGTTTTATTTGCTTTATATTTTTTTTGTATTCTAGAAACATTAAATTTAAGTTTTGGAAATAAATGTTTTAAAAACTTTTGAATGTCCTTTTTTATTTTTGTTTTTCAAAAAAAGTGTCTCAAATTTGGTGCCTTTCCTCTATATAAATTAAATAAGATGTTTAAAAATAATAAGTTATATTAAAAAACATACTTTTTTCTGTATGTTTAAAATTTAAATAATATATTTAAAATAAATAAAGTAATTTTATTATTTATTTATTTTTTATATTTTAATCAAAGTTAATAAATTATTATGTTTGCTCCTAACGCCACCTGTTTACGTATTAACAGAGCATAGGTTGTTTAGTTATGATGACAGATCTGTTAAATTCAGACCAAATATTAATAATAAAATATAAATAAATATAATTTGATAGTAAATTTAATTATTATATAAACTAAATAATATGTTTAAAAATAATAATTATATTTATATGAAATTATTTTAAAACGATAATTATTATTAAAATTTAAACAGAAGATTAAATTTTGTTATTAATCGGATGACATTATGACTTTTATTAAATTTTAACAATCAGTTTTTTAATCTTAAGTTAGAATAAAATTGTTTGTTGGTTTAAACGAAGACTAACTATATTGTAATATGTAGTGTATATTTATACTTAAAAAATATATACATTTAGAAGTTATAGCCAATTCCAGTGCTTGTGAGCTGGAGTGCATGATCCAAATATTTAGAAATTATAAAATAATGATATTAGTTACAGTGCCACTTCTACAAAAAAGATTATGATAGATTCTCTCTAGAAACTTTGAGTATCGCTTATGCCGAGTCTTACACCGGTTCCATCTTCAATTTTTTTTGCTTCTGGGGTGTTTTTCCTCCAATTTGCCTAAAAATTTTAACCCGTCAGACAGGAAAATGGGAAAGCAAGTTCCAACAAGTCAGAATATAAAATTCTTTTAATTAAATAGCTTAAAAATTATAGGAAAAATGCGAAAATAAAATTTCCTGATGATAAAATTATAGGTCATTCAAAGAGTCTCACGACTCAAACATGTCGGACGAAATTCATGGATAACCAGCTAATTTTTTCAGGATAGTTTCATTAACAACAGCAAAAACAACTTTTCATACTGTCTGACGAAACTTGTTTTACCATTTTCCTGTCTGACGGTGAAAATTTTCGGAAAAATTAGAGGACAAACTCGGCCCAATGAAGCGATACCCAAAGTTTGAAGACAGAATCTATCATAATCTTTATTTGCCGACGGGCGTTCTAACTATATACCGTATCCTAACTTATAAATGATAAAACATATAACTATGTGGCACGTGAATTCAGTGACTTAACATTTAATTGATTATATACCAAAAATTTTATTTCCGAAATGAAAACACTGCTAAAAGCAAAAAGAAATAAACGATTAATTTGCTATCTATCAACCCCAACTTCCAGAACCTTCAACCGAAAACAAAATTTAACTGACAACTGAACTTCACAAAATTTAACAAAAAGCTTTGACACATTTGCAATGCATAAGCAAACGCTCTTATCAGCAAATTAGCTGTTGTAAAATTAGAAGTTAAGTACCTCTTAACACTTCAGGTAAAAGGTATCCGATATGGTATGTAGGTATATAGTAATTCTCAGGGTTGTACTCGTTTTTCAACGATTAAATTAAAAACAAACAAGACAGTTGAAAATTTTAGTTTGTATTAAATTTAAGGAACAAATAATTTTCATATTTCGTTATTGCATTTTGACGTTTCTTTTAAACATTATATAACGCTACTCATTTGTTTTTACATGTCTATACCGTCGTAAATCGAAGAAATGAACATGGGACTGAATATTTAAACGATAGACAGAAACGTTACAGAAACCATATTTTTTATCAGCAATTAATTTTGTTAAGTGAATATTGAAGCATCAAACACAAACAGGTTCTGCTTTATATTGTTTCAAGTACAATTCAAAACAAACAAAAAATTAATTGTACAATTAAGATAAGATACTAATAACATAACACTACTTTATCTCGTTAATGGAGCGAAAACAAGTTATGCCATTCCTCCGAATTTTTGTTAAATTCCTAATAATTCTGCTGGTGTTAAAACTTTTCTCATAAGATAACGCCAGACATGCTTGAAAATATTGAGTCAATTTATGATCATTTAGACATTTGTGAGATTGAAACAGTTGTCATTTTAAAACTATTATTGAAAGAAACCACTAAACAAAACCTTAAAATCTTAAATATAATACTATATGAAATAAAAATACAAAATCTTCCACTTTTCGTTGCTTTTTCTCATTTCTCGTTCAAACATTCCTTTTTTCGTTTTAATTTTTTTGGATCCGGACCATCATGGGTTGACACTGTTGATAGTTGTCCGCCGCTAGTTTTCATTCTAAGATATTAAAGTCATAAAAGACCATAAATGACTATTTATTCCTCAATAAATATAATAAATAATAGAATAGAGATTTTAATCACTACAAAGTATGCATTTAAAGAAAAACGAGAAGTGCGGGACTTCGCTATAAGGCTATACCGAGAAAAAGATATTAAACGCTTTAAATAGAAGGTATTCTCACTTTACCTTATTTAGGTAATTTGTAACTCAAGTGTTTAATTCTTTTCGAACCAGACAACATGAGTTGTCAATCCACCGCTAGTTTTATTATGGGGGCTTAAAGTCATAAAAGACCATAAAATGACCATTTATTCCACAATAAATAATAAAATAGAGATTTTAGTAATAACAAAGTGTATAAAGTCCAAAAGTGCAAAAGGTTGCTATGAGGAGTGAGAAAAAGAGATTAAACGTTTTAAATGGAAAATGATGTATATTAATACATACATAGATACAATATTTTTCATGCATTTTAATGAAATTAATATTGTCACATTTGTCAGGCCGTGGAGTTTGGAGGTATAGGATCTTGCAGCGCAGTATGTCAAGCCCTCTAATCTGCATGTTATGGCAAGCAGGACGAGTCATACAGCCTGTAGTCACTACCCCGATGTATGAGCGGGATCACAGTACGTATAAATACTCATACGCTCATGAATCGCTCCTTGCCAGTCATGAGGACCTTTACGTTTGACTCTTCTTCAACTGGTGGTGGGTGAAATGTCATTTGATCTATCCTATCAGCCTCCCTTTTAACCCTTACCCGACTCTGAATGGTTATTAGATTTTCGAGGCCAGACGAGTCACTATTTTCTTTTCAATATTAATTCTTCTCTCTTAAACCCGCCAATACGGACGGCAAGGGTGGCATTTTAAATTCTCATTTCCCTCGATAAATGAAATGTCAAATAATAAAACTAGATTAATCAACAAACAATATTAGAATCCTTGAGAGAATGCCGAATTGACTATCGGTATATAAATATAATTCAACACATATAAGAAACCAAAACGCAAAACGCAACGTTTTACCAAACGCAACAGAAAGTGTAAGAGTGGGTGATCGACAAACTCAGAAATTCTCGATACAACGTGCAGTACGTCATGGGGACACCATATCACGGAAATTGTTGACTGCGCTCAAGGGCATAAACATAAATGGAAAAGCTTAACCACCTGAGGTTTTGCAGATGATATTGTGCTAATGGCTGATAGGATAGACAATGAAAAAGAACTTTTAAATCAGCTCTACCTTTCTTCGCTAGAAGAGGGAAAGGAAAAGAAATATATCTAAGACCCAGATGATGACAAATCTTATAGTAGGAACAAGATCCATAGACCAGGTAATGGCCTATAAATATCAATAAAGATAACCAAATTGTTAGCTTCTCCATCGTATAAGACTGACTCGGGCAATTGGGCAGCCTTCGGCAAGTTGAATCACATTTTCAAACCGTCCGACATACCAATATGAAAAGCCTTTAATCAGTGTGTTTTGCCAGTGTTGACTTACGGAGCGGAAACGTTGATTATGACAAGGAGAACAGTGAAACAGATCAGTGTGGCTTAAAGGGCGATGGAGCGTGCTATCTTAGGCATTTCGATACGAGACAAGATCCCAAACCGCCCGCTACGACGAAGATCAGAAGTGGCTGATGCTGTAGAGAGAATAGCAACACTGAAGTGGAACTGGGCAGGTCACGTGGCTCGAATGACAGATAACAGATGGACAAAGCAGATACTGGAATGGAGACCAAGAGATGATGCCTACCGAAGCAGAGGTCGTCCACCAACACGTGGACTGACGATCTAAAACATTACCATAAGAATTGGATGTAAGAGGCACAAGATCAAAACAGATGGAAAATTATGAGACAGATCTATGTCCAGCAGTGAACAAGCGAAGATTGAATGATGATGATGATGATGAAATCTAAATTAGCCCAAGTAGAATAGGGTTGAAAAGTCATTATCTCACACTGATATATCAGTCTGTCCCACGGAATCTGAAAGGTTGGCACAAAGTTCTGACACAACCTGGAAAAAATAAAAAGCGATTTATGATGAAAGTTGCAACGTTTAACACTAGATCCTTGATGTCGAAAGACAGATTACTGGATTTGGAAAACGATCTACATATTATCAAATGGGACGTAGTTGGACTTAGTGAAAGTAAGAAAACAAGAAGTCTCTAAAAAAACTAAACTCTGGTCATTCATTTTATTATACGGGAAATGAGCACATATTGACCATTCATTCATATTGAATGAGTAAAGATAAAATTAAATTATTAGAAGAATTTTCTTACAAAATAACAAAAACAAAATTTGTTTAATTTATGAATGTTTTGTATTTTAAGGATTTCAGAAGTGTCAAAAAAAACTTACTTTAAATTAAAGTAAAAAGTTAAAATTGTGGCTTATACCCAGTAAACATAGTAAATTGTAAGGATAACACAAGAAAATAGCTTCATAACAATATAAAGCTTTTCCATTTCTAACCTGATCGTTCACTGAGATTTATAACATATAACGAAGCATCCACCTTTCAAAACTCTCTAAATTCTAAATTCAAAACTCCCAATGAGCTGATTTTCTACGTACAAGATGTATCTTCTTCTTTCAGTGCCCTATCCGATTATCAAACGTTGGCAATCATATTGACAATAATAAGTTTGTTTACGGTAGCTCGAAATAGATTAGCAGATGTTTCTTGATACCACTTTAGGAGATTTCGGAGTCAGGATGTTTTTTTTTTCGGCCTGGAGCCTCTTCTTCCGGGGATCTTGTCCTGTATTAAGAAGTGTATATTATATCTCTCTGGAAATATTGTATCTTTAATTTTTATCGACTTCGTTATTTCTGTACTCTTTTTCATTCGGTGTAAAATTTCATTTCTTATTCGATCAAACTAACTTATCTGTAATATTTATGGGTAGATCAACATCTTGAAGGTCTCCAAATTATTCACTAGTGTCTCTGCAAGGCTCCCGCTTTCCATGCCATGCAGCAATGTCGAGAATATGCAGCAGCGTATTAATCTGATTATTAGGTTTAATGTAACATCTCTATTAATGAGAATTTTCATTAGTTTATTAGAAGGCGGATCTGGCTTTTTCAATACATATTCTTACATCTTTGTATATACAAATATACAAGATGTATACGTAACATTTTATCGTCCGGCATTGATGAGTATAATTAAGATCTAAAGTTGCTAGAAATTGTGGCATTTTCAACTTTTCCAATTATTGTTTTTTTCTTATTAATGTGCTTAGAATTAGTGTATTTTTCTTCGAAATCATGTTTTCTTTTCATTCACATACAGTAGATATTTAATAGTAACGGTGCGAGTGAGAGTATACAGACTCTTTGGATGTTCTTAGTTTCAGTATTTCTAATTTCTATTATAACAAAGGGTCTTGTAACATAACACACGAGGAGCCGTGTGACATACACAACTTTACTGCGAGAAACAGTGTTAGCACTAGTAGCCCGAAGCTGTCCGCAGGGGGAGTTTTATCTCCTCTCTTGTGGAATCTGGTCAACGATGGGTTGATAGCTAGACTCAGCAATGACAGGCATTATGTCCTAGGCTATGCGGACGACCTGGTCATCTTAGCCCTCGGCAAATTTAATGGCACAGTCAGAAATTTAATGCAACAGGCTCTGACTGTAGTTACATTCAAATGTAGGACTTAACATAAGCCACCAGAAGTCCAAAATCATGAAATTTACCAGAAAAAGTAATTTAGAGAGATTGGATCCTTCTAAGCATAAATGGCACACATCTAAAACTGGTGAGTGAAATAAAGAATCTTAAGGTAATATTAAACTCGAGGCTTATAAATAAGCTTCGAGCAAATAGAAAGAATGACCAAGACAGCGGTAACTACGTTAATGGTAGCCAGACGCAACCATGGCAAAATGTGGGGTTTAAAAACAAACATGTTATATTGGATTTATAACATGGTGGAAAAACCAACAATTACATATCCATCTTTTATATATAGATACTATAGATCTCCCTCTTTTCATATAATTATAAGGGTAATGACGGGGATGTGATATTATAGACTGCTAGGAAATCTGAGTAACGTACCGGTTAGATCAGGGGATAGTAATATCCTAAATGAAATTAGGGATGCCGAATGGATGATGATATCTGACCATATGGTACCTAGATATAAGCCTAGAGTACCTTTCCAAGTGGACATCGGCCCACGAGATAGCCCAGAAATATTCGGTAGTTGTGAAAATTTAGACATACCTACATTTAATTCAATTTCAAGATAAGCTCGAGGTAAACAGTTTCAGATACGTGATAGGTGGGTGTCTCGTATCCTCGCAGCTTGTCATTGATTAGAACTTAATTTGTAAGTGATGGATTCGACCGTTACTTAATGGAAATTTATTTAATCTAACAATAAAACACTGAAAACTTTTGTTTTTCACACTTCCACAAAATTTATTTTAAATTATTATCACTACAGCTGTTTCGGCCAGAGTGCCTTTCTTAAGTGATCTATTTTTGGTATGTGTTTACACTTTATATTATAGCCTTTAACTGAATAAGTTGAGGAGGGCAGAACTGTTTGTCTCAAGTTGGTCATTTGTTGATTGATTTGTTGATTTCCATTTTGTGATTTTGTAGATTCTAATGAAGATAGCTTAAGGCCTTTACTTTGAATGTGAAGAAATTCAAATTTATCATTAAAAGAATGATTATGGTCTAGAAAATGTGTACGTAGAGTCTGTTTTTCTATTATTGAAAGCCCTTTTATGTTCTGCTATACGTTTGATAAAAGTTCTACCAGTTTGACCAATGTAAGTTTTTAAACAGTCGCCAGATTTAAGTTCGTGTATACACCGCTGTGTAATTGCTTTTTCTTTTGGCTCTTGTTCTTAATATATTTGCCTAAGTTGTTTGTTCTAAAAGCTGGTGTTACTCCTTTCTTTTTTATGTGTGGCTATTTTTGTTGATATCATGCCTGTATAGAGCAAACTTTTTACACCAAAAATTGTATGACATCATTCTGAGAGTATGCAAACAACAGAAAATGCCTAAAGAATGGAATGGAAGCGTTATAATTCCATATATAAGAAAGGAAACAAAGAACAAGTTTGAAACTATAGAGGCATATCGCTTATTAGCACCTCATATAAAGTGCTATCAATTATCTTGCTAAAGAGTCTCACGCCATATTCGGAAGATATTCTAGGCGACTACCAATGCGGCTTTCGTGCTGGAAGGTCAACTATAGATCAGATATTTACCATCCGACAAACAATAGAGAAAAACTGTTAATTCAACCGCGATGTCCACCAAATTTTCATAGATTTCCAGCAAGCATATGATTCCATAAAAAGAAGCAAATTGTGGATAGCAATGTTAGAAATGCGAATACCAAGAAAATTAGTTGAATTAACGCAAATCTGCGTGACAGACTCATATGTGCAAGTAAAGATATTAAGCAGAACATCGATGCCATTTGGTATAAATTCAGGACTTAGGCAGGGCGAACCCTTGTCACCGTTGCTGTTCAATTTTGCTTTACAATATGCAATAAGTAAAATATCGTCTGAGCTGACAGGAGGATTTGCTGATCAAAGATCAAAACCGTTGCTGGCCTTTGCTGATGATATAGATGCAGTCACGCATTCTATAAGAGACGTGAGAGAGGTGTTTTCACAGCTCGAGGAGGAAACAGGTAGTCTGGGTCTCCGAATAAATGAAGAAAAGACGAAATACATGGTAGTAACCAAAAATCCAAGACCAAGAGTTAGGCAGAACATCAGTATTAATGATCACAACTTCGAAGTAGTAAAGGAGTTTAAATAGCTGCGGGAAATAGAGCATTATACTCCCTTTCAACATTATTAATCAAGTATCAACAAGTCTATTATTCGCCCAATTATTACATATGGCAGTGAAACATGGACTCTCAACCAACAGGAAATCAATAAGCTTCTTATATTTGAAAGAAAGGTTCTCAGAATAATATTTGGCCCCCAAAGAGATGAATTCGAAGGGGATTGCAGAAGACGCCGCAATGCTGAATTGGTGACTCTGTATGGAACTGAAAACATAGTTAGACAAGGCAAACTGAATCAGATGGGCAGGTCACGTGGTACGATCAGAGGATGACAGAGTGTTAAAGACAGTGTTTTTTGAAAGACCAGATGGTAGAAGATCAGTAGGCCGACCGAGAAAAAGATGGAAGGATGATGTTGAAGCCGATTTATATAGAATTGGGGTATAATAATGGGAAATAGAAGCGCAAGATCGTAGAAGGTGGAGGGCGATAGTGGATGCGGCGAAGACTCACCCCAAGTTGTAAAGCCAGTGAAGAAGAAGAAGGAAGAGAAGAAGAAAAAGAAGTAGAAGAAGGAGGAGAAGAAGAAGAAGAAGAAGAAAAAGAAAAAGAAGAAGAAAAAGAAGAAGAAGAATATATTGCGTAAGTCTTCTGCCACTTGTTGTCTCCATCTCAGTTTAGGTTTGCCTCGGGTTCTTTTACCTGGTGGTATCCATTCCGTTATAACTCTTAACGGATTGCTCTTCTCTCTTCTCATTGTGTGCCCATACCATCTAGGGCTTTGTGCTTTTAAACTATGTTCTCTTGACCCATATCTTCTTGTATTTCCTGTTTCATCCTTTGCTTTGCATCCTCTTCGTTTTCCCTCTTTTATCTCAGTATTTTTCTTATAATCTTCCTCTCAAAATTGTTCTTTTTCTCTTGCTGTTAATGTAAATGTGTCTACAGCACATACTACTATTGATCTTACGGTCGTTTTGTAGATTTTCATTTTTGTGTTTTGACTTACCTTCTTATCTCTAAACATTTTTTTATTTCTATAAAACGCTATATTTCCCGCTTGAATTCTTCTTTTCCTATCTACACTTTCATTTCTTCTGTTGACTAGTACTTCCAAATATTTGAATGTTTCAACCTCTTTGAAACTGTGTGCATCTATTGTCAGTTCTGTCATTTGTGTATTCTTTTTCTTGCTTAAGTTTTCATGTATTTTGTTTTACAACTGTTAGAAAACCTTAATAGAAATTTTCTAGATAGAAAAATTTAACTACAAAACTAAACAGAAGAAGAAGGTTTAATATGTAAAAATATAAATGAGTTAACATAGGCTAATCAGTATTATAATGACAAAATAAATGTATATGAATGAAAAAATGAAATGATAACTTAAAGAATCATAGCCTTAATCATTAAAGAATTCATAGCCTATAAAATTATAGCTATTATAGAAGCCTATGCATATATAAAAGGGAAATCAAGAAGACATAAAAAAAATTAGAATAAAACTGTTTAGTCAATTTAACCAAAGTACAATATATAGAATAAAAAGCTTTTAAGTAAATAATTTAACCTATGACACATATCTGAAAAGCACAAAAAATATCATTCCTAGGCACCTCTCCACCTTGTATATGAAATCCGCAAACAGGTCTTCCTGTACACGATTCTACGCCAAAGTCCATAAAATAAATGAGCAATAGAAAGTCCCAACTGTCGACAAAATATGTACATTTACACAGAAAACACAAACGCTTAAATCAACAATAATTGACTATAAGTGTTCCTTCCCCTAAGGTCTTAAAGTCACATGAAAATTACTCATCCTTAACGCCCTAGCTTTGTCATAAATTCCTGCTGGGGATGCCCTACCACAATTTATACAATTTATGGTGAGTTGGGGTAGATATTTCCCTCAATATTTGTCGTCTATTTCTGTCAATATAAATGTGCGTGTCTAAAATATACTTTAATACTATCAAGGAAATTGAATACTTAGCACATTTCAATAGCAGTTTGGGGATTCCAAGGAACATAAAAACATTCTATTGATTGTATACATTTTCGTTTACATTTTATGTCTGGCTGTTGATTGTTTTGTTTTATTGGTAATAACATTAAAATTCGAGAATGATTAATAAAACGTTATGAAATCACGATTTCTTGATTAATAAATTCCAAAAAATATTTTTAAAATATTCTTCAAATATATAAAAAACGAAAAAAGTTTATAAATATCTAGAAAACTTCACTCCTTACTCCGAAAGGATAGCGCTACTACAACGTAAATGTAAAAACACTATTCTCAATCTTATACAAATACACCCACAGCAGACAAAGAAGAGAATGATGTAGAAGAATTTTATGCGGCAATAACGGATATCATAAAAAGCCTAAACAAACACCACATCAACATTATACTAGGCGACTTTAACGCAAAAATGCCAAAAAAAGTAGCTGATATCACTAGAGGATACGGATTAGACACACGCAATGACATGCGTGATCGTCTGATACAATTTTGCCAAGAAAAAGAATAAGTGGTATCAAATTCTAGTTCAAACTACCCCCCAGGCCAATCTATAAATGGAAATCGTCAAGACAATAATCTAAAGATTGTAAGGAATCATCAGAATTGATTTCAAGTATCCAAAGTGCAAAAACCTACATAGGTATGGACGTAGGATCAGACCACAATCTAGTCATTATCAATTTCAGACAAAAACTAAAAACAATACACCGAAACAAACCAAAGAAGTCAATATTGAAGTACTTCGAAACAAAGCTAATAAAGAAAAAGTAGCAATAAAACTTAATGAAGACCTTAAAAAATCAATCATAACAGGAAACAAAGAAATAGAAAATATATTTCAAACCATAAAAAATACCATAGTTGGAATACAAAGACGAGAAACAGAAAAAATGGATGACGCAAGATATTTTGGAACAAATGGAAGAGAAAATGGAACAAAAAAACACAAAAACAAACCACATCTATATAAAAAATTAAAAGATTCATAATAGATTCAAAAATCAAAGAACCAAAAGAAAGAGTGTGACGAAATAGAAAACCTAGACAGCAAACATGATATATTCAAACTCTACAAAAAATTAGAAGAAACCTCCAAACAAGAACCATAAGATACCCACGCTAGCTGACAACAAAGGAAGAATAATTATAAAAAGAAGTGAACATATTCAAGTATAGTAGATATTACATAGCATTTAATAACTTTAATTCGGATGTCTAAGCTTAGTTTTGGTTATAGGCAATAATTTGTTTCCATTTATTGTACATATTTCTAGCTTGTTCTATTCGTGTTTTTATTTCTATATATGGATCCCACTTATCATTATTTAGTACTACTTCTAAGTATGTGAATTTGTAAACTTGTTCTAACTGAGAGTTATTTACGCCAATGCGACAATTGTCGTCGGTTTTACTAATCACCATTACTTTAGTTTTTTGAAGATGTATTGTCAGTCCCATTACTTCACTTGCATTATTAACTCTGTCTGGTATATTTTATAAATCCTCCATTTTTCTGTTATTAGAACGGTATCGTCTGCTTACTTGATATTGTTAATACATTTACCGTTTGTTTTTATACCAATTTCGGCGTCATCTAGTGCTTGTTGGAATGTGCATTTAGAGTACAAGTTAAAGAGCAATCGAGACATGACACAGCTTTGTCGGACATCTCTGTGTATACGGACGCATTTAGTAGTGTGGTTGGAATATTTTAAGGTTGCTTCTTGGTTCCGATAATTGTTTTGAATTATGCGGAGATCTTTTCCGTCTAGCTGTATTTTCTGTCGTTCATACAGCAATTTTTCATACTGGACACTATCAAAAGCCTTCTGGTAGTCGATGAAACAGAGATATACTTTTTTCTAGTGATCGAGGTAATTTTGAATGAGTGTTTCAGTCGCAACAGCGTCTCTCTTGTTCCGAAGGCCTTTCTAAATCCTAATTGAGAGTCACTTATGTCTATTTCACATTTTTTACAATATCCTGTATAATCTTTAAGAATCTTTTTAGTAAGTAATTCATTAAGCTAATGAGCCTAAATTCGTCGCATTTGTGGGAACTAGATTTCTTTGGTATAGCTATGAATTCTGAGTTAGACCATTCCTTTGGTATTACTCCACTTTCATAATATATGTTGTTAAAAAGATGTGTTAGTACTTTTATGTTGTTATTATCAATTAGTTTTATTACATCTATTTCTATTTCGTCTGGTCCACAAGCTTTCCAATTCCTTGCACATTGTATCGCAGTTTTACCTCTACGTCTAGGATTGGGATTCCTTCCATCTCCCACGTTGACCTCTGTTGCAATTCAGGTCATCCGCAAAGTATTTTTTGATAAATTCCTCCCATACTTAAATTTGTTCGCTTCTTTCTATAATTTTTCTTCCATGCTGTCATCTAGAGTGAGTGTATTAAGTTTTTTGTTATTAATGGAGGTTTCTTTTAATTTTTTGTAGAGCTTGAATGTATCATGTTTGTTGTCTAGGTTTTATATTTCGTTACATATTTCATTTATCTACTTTTCTTTTGCTTTTTTGATTTTTAAATCTATGGTTCTTCCGAGTCATTTTTAGTTTTCTTCAAATTTCAGAATACAATTTTTATAATCAGAAATAACTTGGTCTTGTGTAATAATATGACGAAGTTATTCGATACATATACAGTGATGAGTGCCTTAAGAACCGGCAAAATAACGCAAAAGATAGAAAACATAACACGTTGTGAAATAAAAAGAGATGAAAGTAGTAGAGGTGGGAAATTATCGATAGAAACCTCTAATTTACATTAAATTACATTAGGACTATCGATAGTTTCCCACCTTTAGACGTTAGCTTATGAGCTAGTTGACTTCAGTCATAATATTACAAGTATGACGTCGAATATTTACATTTTTTAAATTTCGCATAAAATAAAAACTGATTGAAGGCAATAAAGCAAATGTAAGTAAACAGTTTAATTAGTAGTAATTTGATAATTAATTCTGTGTTGACGAATACAGAATAACAAGCTATGATAATTCTGTATTGAGAAGCGACGTCTCAAATCATAGTTTATTATTGATCAATACTTTAATTTTGGATAAAAAAATACTCCTACTTAAACTGTTTTACTTACATTACGTGATACGTATTACTATGACTGAAGTCAACCAGCTCATAAGCTAACGTCTAAAGGTGGGAAATTTTCGATAATTCTAATGTAATGTAAAGTAAATTATAGGTTAATATCGATAATTTCTCACCTCTACTACTTTCATCTCTAAAACAGTTATACTCATTATTGAAGCTTATTATGCAAGGCAAAATTCGAGGAAAACAAAATTTGGGAAGACGAAGAATATCGTGGCTTAAGAACTTGAGGGAATGGTTTGAATGCAGTAGTGCAGAACTATTTAGAGCGGCAGTCAACAGGGTTCGCTTAGCCATGATGATTTCCAACCTTAGATAGAAGATGGAACTTAAAGAAGAAGTATAATCGCGGAAAGTAATGAGTTTAGATATACGAAATGGTTTATAAAAATGAAAGAGTAGGTAGCATAAACGCAATCTTAAAAAAAAATAAAATACATTTTATTTTTTACATTTAAAAAATATGAAAAAATCGTATTTTTTTTTGTACTTCACCCTGTATATGAATATTTGTCAATGATTCCTAAAACTGCAGAATATCATTACCTACATTTTTTCTAAATAACCATTTTGGATCTTCTGTACCATAATGGAATGATCCGCCAATGTACAAAAAGCTCACCTTTATGTAACGTAGATTAGAAAATCGATTAGACAGAGAAAATACCACATTAGTAATAATTGATGGAAAGAAGAATAAAAACAGTCTAGTAACAGATGGATACATTTCCGCCTTTATTCGCACTTCATCCGTATTTATCATTGAAAGAAAACATAGGTTTAATTTTAAAGAAAGAAGAATAAAGGAATAATTCAACAAAAATTGCACAGAAAAATGTAGAATACGCGGATATTAAAACAATGCAATATGTTTTATGAGTGTAAAGTCGCCTTATTAATAGATTTCGCAAAACGGTGACACATTCCCTTAGCGTCATTTGATCTATACTTGAATGAAAAATAATTCATGAGTGAATTCGTACATAAGCACGACTATTGACCTTGTTGCAGACAGTAATCGATCTAAAAAGAAATTTGCAATTGCAAATGCATTTTTAAAACCTGCATGTGTTTAAAAAGTGAGTCAGTCAATGAACTTCATTTTTAATTATAATTAATCGATATGTATTACTTGAAACCTTGAATATAATGTTGCTAATAAGCCTATGTAGCTACTAATTGATTCATCATATGTCCGTTTCTAAATCGTTCTATGGATTTACAAGGATGAAGATAAGGAATTACATAAACAAAAAGCAATAATTTTATTGTTGTTGATGTTGATATCTTAATCAAAGATCAGAAAATTACGAAATATGTGCTATAAACTAATTTTTTGAGATTACAGGCATGCAGATCTGAATAAAGTACCTTTTAACCTTTTAAGTCAAGTGCAGTAGCGGATAAACTTCCTGCTGGGGGGTTTTGGTTGGGCACCGAAATTTTTTTTATGCTAACTCCATTTTGAGTCCTTTAAATTTGTGAGTAATAGTGTCGGAATAGTGCCCTGGAGGAGGGTCAACCCCGAAACCCCAATTGTGCGCCACTGGTCGCGTGGCGCCATTTGTCGCCAACTTAAATTCAAGTGAGTGTATCTGTTTCACTAAAAATATTTGAATAATCAATTATCCAATTATTCCTCTAGTGATCTTTTAGAAATAATTTGCTGGCCGCGCAATGTTGCCAACAGTGCTTTTATTTATGAAAAGCCCCTTGTCAATGACGTGTGGCCTTTCATAAATAAAGAATAATTTTAGACTAGAATATCTGTTAAACGAATAACAAAACATGAGACTTTTCATGAGCAAACGAAGTGTGAACATATGGGTTATCATTTTCTGAGTTAATCGAAAATTTGAAAAAAAGTGATATGAGGCCTTTCATAAATAAGCGATTCATGCATGTATGTATGTAGAGCGTTAACAGGCCTTTTAGGCCCATTGCTAGCTGGATAATTTCCATCGTTTTCTGTTCTTAGCTATCAGCTTCGAATCTCTGATTCCCATCTCTACATTTTTTTCTTGGTCTTCCTCTCTTTTTTTGCCCTCAGGTACTCTCCAAGCAATATTCTTGACTAGTCTATTACCTTGCATTCTTTCTAGATGTCCGAGCCATTCTAGTCTACGTTTTTTCACCAGTTTTGTTATTGTAGGGTTAGCATACAAATGGTACACTTCTGCATTAGTTCGTCTTCTCCATTTTCCTTCTACTACTTTTCCATCAAACATTCTGTGAAGTATCTTTTTCCCCATGATTAAAATCTGCTCTGTATGGTTTTGTTCATAGTCCATCTCTCGATAGCGTATAGCATTGTGGCTCTAATTCAAGCGAGTCACGTACTGATCGTAATATTGGTTGTCCTTCGCCTTTTCTTCTTACCTCACTCATACCAATGACATTCGATTTCATACGTTATTCTTGGAGTTCTAGAATTTTTCCTTGCGATGAATAGTCCTGGTATTATGTTAATATATGCAATGATAGTAGCCTGATTAAGTCCGGGGATTTTTAGCACTCTCCGTTCTTCACCTTATCAGATTGCTACCAAGATAACCGCGGTCTTCTGAACTGCCAAAGACTGAGGGAAACTACTTCTTTATCTTAAAAACTTATCCGGGAAAACTGTCCAATAACCTACCACACTGGCCTATGCGGGCCAGACCGAAGTTTTCGATTAAAAATATTACATTTTTACAGCTTTGTAATTTCGGTAATATACATGTGTATGTAGTAGAAACAGTCCCAAATTTTCTATTAAAAATTCTAAATTCTAATTCCGATATGTAAAACTAATTATATAGTTTTTTGTTAATCAACATAAGCCACCTACTACCGAGCTAGTTTATTCACACGCTATTATGACGTGGCTATTTTGGCGGTGTACCTTATTCTATTTATTTATTTTATATTATTTAGTAGTTTGTTAATAATTAAGTAACTGGCTTTTATTTTATCTTATTTTCAACCATTTACTTATTTAACAAGTTCAATAATCGTTTTTGCAAATTTTTTAATACATATATAATATACCATATCACATCGTTTTTTCATCCTGTAGATGAAATATGGCGCGAGACGGGCAACGAACAACTAAAAAGATATGCTGATAATACACTTGCACACTTACAGGCCATTAGTGTCGAGGTAGAAAATATCACGACAGAATTAGATGCAAAACAACATGGCACGCTAATAAACAAAACTAAAACAAAAGCAGTGATAACCGAACCTCCTTTCAACCTCATCAAAGAAGTGGCACAGTTCCAAGTAACTGATTTATTTACATTGGGTTAACAATGGCAGTTATGAGGAATATTTATATGTATTGGTTTGTTGAGATGCTAAAAAATCGATCTTGAAGTTGATGTATTAATAATTGTGGTCGACTATAAAACGTAAAATTAACTTAAGTATATATACTTACGAGGTCTGTTCCAAAACTATTAGACCTTTGTCCATCATTTCGCAATGCTTATTTTTCGTCATCCAGCGCATGGCTGTGCCTTTATTCTTTCAAATAAACCACAATTCGACTGATCGGTACTGCAAGCAAGCAAGCAATTTAAGTAAACCCAGCCTGTGAGACATGTTCCCCCGTAGAATTACGTTCAGGTGTAACAATTCATTGAAGCGAGGTGTATTAACTCGAGTTAAAAACAGGAGTCACTCCACCGCGCTCCAATGCTCCAGACCATCCCTTTCCCCCCTATAGCACTCTGATGCTCGATAGGGGCATAACTATCAACCAAATGCTCTTCATGTGGGAGTCCTGGGTAAAAGAACTCCAACATGGATCCCTAACCTAATTAAATTCAGGACAGACTGTCGCGCTTTGTTCCTGGTATCCTCTAGTGACTTATCCGCGAAACTAAAATTGCTTGCTTGAACCCCAAGTCTCCATGCTGGTCTACGTCCAGTCCGGAGACTTGTTGCTCAAGTGTTTGGGCCCTACGTGCCCGGGTTTTTTGTTTTTGTTTTTATAATTTTTTTGGGTGGCTTGCGTCGGATTTTTAAGTGTTTTTTAGTCTAGGCCTAAGTTTAGGTATAGGCCGTTTTTTAATGTTTTTTGTTAATTTTTTTTGTTTGATCCACACCCCTTGGGGCCCACACAGTGTGACGATTTGCTGTGTTTGTCGACTTTAGCTACGAACTGTTTGTATATTTGTATATTTTTATATTTGCTCCTCACTCTAGGGTATGCTCTTCAGTCTAGGGTAGTGTTTTCTCTCTAGTAGTTACTGATTGGTGCTCGAAATGCTCGTTGCCCTTTATGCACATTTTCAAGTTTTGAAACACGAGAATGTCGCAAACTTGCTGTGTCCGGATTGTACTGAGACTTTCAAACTTAAGTATGGTACAAGTAACAAATATATGTTGTATAACGGTCAGATTTCTAGGTTGTGACAGTCCTGCTTTAAACTAGAGTACAGGGGCTGTTTTTTCCTGGTAATGAAATATGTAATTATAGTATTTTTCATATAAAAATTCGTGCACGTCATTCAATATTTACGACGTCAGAACCCCACAGCGTTGCCAAAACATCAGAATAGTAAGTGAGGAATTTTTAAAATGTCAACTATTTGTCAAACTATTATATTAACCTATTAAAAAGGGGGCGACCTAAACTCAGATATCTGGACGATGTACAGGAAGATCTGAGGGAGATTGGAGTGAGGGGCTGGAGAAGACAGACACTCGATAGGGAAGGATGGAAGAATGTTTTGAAGCAGACCAAGGCTCACGAAGGGCTGTAGCGCCAACCGATGATGATTATATTAACAGTAAATACACTTAGTTTTAAGATTACTGCAACACACTAAAATACATAAGAAAACATTTTAATACAAAATTATATATTCTAAATTTTAAATTTACCACTTTTAGAGCATTAATAGTAAAAACGTCCCGCCATTATTTCTTGTTCAAATAATCTATCTTATATGAAAGCTTATCAGCTTTCTACAGACTATTTGGTTGTTTTGGCATAGCACAATCACAATACACAACAATAATTCGTTTTTAAAGCTATTAGTCTAAATTTAATATGTATTTATAAATACAATTTATTATTATATAATATATTATGATCAAATTGTGTAAGAAATCAAAACATAAACAAAATTCTTAGTCTAAAAAAGCGGCAACCCTTTAAAACAATTTTGCCACGCGCTGAACTGTCAAAAAATTTGAAATATTCCCGTATCAATTGCGTACAATTGTCTAATATATTTAATTAAAATTATTATTTTGTGGAATATTAGACTTAAAGAGTTATTTCATAAAATTTATATTATTAATAAGAACAAATGTGTTTGGTTATTTAATCAATATATTTCTAAAATTCCCAATATAAAGATGATTACATTTTTCTGATTATTATACCATGTTGACGCCTATGAAAGTGTGTTATGAAAATTTGAACTCCAAGGTTGACGTTCTGGAAATTTTAAATATAAGTGACGTCATTTTATATAAATTGTGACGTGCACGCATTTTTATATGAAAAATACTATAAAAATATTCGAATTAGCTATTGAATTTGCTAAAATTAATTTTGACCCTTTTTATTTACATTTAACATAACAGGGACCCTTCGTCTTATCGGATATTTGCATTAAAAACTGATGTAGAATAGCTTTTGTAATTACTCTTGTCATTGTTAGAATTATTGATACTAAAAGAACTTTATAAAAACATAAATAAATAAATAGGATAAATTCTTTCTTTTTTAAAAAATTTAAATTGGCACCTTGTGTTAAGTCTGTTTTAGCTATAACATAAAATGATATAAGAAAATGGTATAACAAAAACTTACATGAAATGATTGTGTACAATATTAATACAAGAAGTTTTGTGTATTACATTGTCACAGTTTGGTATCAAAATATGTTATGTGATTCTGCGCATTACATGCTAAAAAAGTCCTTTTTTAAAATTAATATGTTGGTTTACATCAGAGTTTACAAATGGTTTACATGTACTGTTAACCTCAATGTTCTTATTCTTCTTTTTGTTATTGTAACGTAACCTCAATTTCTCCAACATTTAACCTAGTTTTTTACCCACGTTTTACCTTTGCATTAACAAATACATATATATTTATGATGGATAAGAAAATTCTCCTATTATCTGCTGCTTCTATTGCAACATTTCTTTTAATTCAGACAAGCAAGAAAAAAACGCCAACGAAATATGTGGTCTAGAGCTTGGCTTCAAAAAAGACAGGAAGGTCGTGGTGTTTTAAGTATGTTGGAAACTGAATTAAAAGACAATGATTCTGAAAAATATAGATAATTTTTAAGAATGTGTCCTTCTTGAACTGATTCGAGAAGATATTACCAAACAGGATATAACCTAATGCGCATGCGGGTGTACTAATAATTGGTATCAAAATAGGACATGTTCTAATTTCTATAACATTTTTTGTTAAAAGATTTTGTTTTCTTTTTTATATTATGACAAAACTTAGTATACCATTTTCTTATATCATTTTATGTTATAGTCTAAAACAGACTTTACCTTGTGTTAAGCCCATTTTAATAGTGCTCAAATAAAGGACTCACTATGTGAGTTAAAACATCAAACCAATACCATAGTCACAAATACCTTCTTGGCCTATTACTACAGTCGTCAGAGACGAAATTGCCACTGAATCTCTAAAAATCATATTAACAAACTGAATTTTGCCGACAATGTCAATTTTTGAACGCCAAAAAAGATGCAAGGAAGTTTACCATTTTTACTCCAGGGCTTTCCACTAAAACATCCCTCCTAGAAGGGGGAAAACCGAAAAAACGGATTTACCAATAATCTGTACGACATACAGTCCATCTAATTTAAATACCGTTGCACGTCATTATCATTGACAGAGATCGAAGTTGACATAGTTGTCAAGGTATAAAAAAATCCTGAATCCATGTTAAATCAAATAGGTCACAATTATTGCAAAAGTAGATTATACAACAAAACAAATTAATATTTAATGTAAATAAATAGAAACAAAACAAAAGTTAAAAAATAAACTCGTTAAAAACAATTTGAGCAACTTGTATGTCGTGTAAAGATGTAAAATGGAATACTTAAACAAAAACAACACTTTTTTCATTACTTATTAATTTCTAGTCAACACCGCAACTATCAAATAAGTGTTACCAATTTATGCCAAAATATCACCTCCGAATACAGTTACAGTGTGTTCCGAACAAATGTTCTTCATAAAAACGCTTTATAATGCATTTATACAAATTAAATGAAACATATTGTGTATTTCTTTAAGTTAACATTAATAGAAATCTTTAAATATTATTTCTACGCGTATATAATAAAATAAATGTATAGTGGCTGTAATGCCAGTGTACTCGGCAAAGTGATTCTAAAAAAGAACACACCTACCGCCTAAATATTTCGTGTTGGTATCATGTAACCTCACGGACTATGACGGATGACGTGCAACGGTTTGTAAATTAGATGAAGTATAAAAAAAATGTTTCAAATAAAAAATGACAATTTTAAACAAAATTATTTATTAGCATTTTTTGTGTAGAATGAACCGTTCTTATAAGGTGGGTACACATATGCGAGCAGAACTGTTCGCGAACCGTTTGTGAACGCTATATTCGTCTATTTGTACAACGGGACGAACTGCTTGCGAGCTGTTCGTTCGATGCTCGTCAGGAACCACGGCCTGTCACAACGCTTGAAGCAATTCGGCGATTTTGAATACCAGTTACGCGTAAATTTGTTTCAGCTCGACGGTAAAAATTAGAAATCTTTTGATTCGAGTATCATATCGACAAAAATGAAGATCCATTTTAAAGGTAACGAATGCAGCTTTCGTATGCTGTTTTTGTATTTTGCCGCAAATATACTCAGTTTTTATAAAATGTGTTATATAAATAACCGTGGCGCAATTTTTGCCATTTTTTATGATTTTGATGAGATAAATACAATTTATCCATTTCGTTGATCGGTCACTATAGAGTTTCGACAACTAAGTAGAGCCTAATCTTCAAAACCTGTAGCATGAAATTTTAGTTTTGAGTTTTGGCAACAAATGTCATTTAAAATATGCTTAAAAAACGCTAAATTTAAACTTTCAATTACAAACGATCTAAAACGTTTAAAACTGCTATTTTTATACATAATGCGTCCAAAAGTACTTAACTTCTGTACAAATTACACCCAAAACCGTCTTTTTGACATTTCCCATGACGTGCGAATTTTTGTAATGTAAAAGTTTAAATTCTGCATTTTTTAGTCCTATTTCAAATGTCTTATATTTGTTGCCACAACTCAGAATAAAAAATTCATGTTATAGGTTTTGAAGATTTCTCTTAAAAAATGGAAATTTCACTACGACCGGTTAATGAACGTGATCAATTTTATTGATCTCACGAGAATCGTAAAAAATGGAAAAATTGCGCAACGTTTACTTATTGAAAAGATATAAACTGACTTCATTTGCTGCAAAATACAAAAATTTTATATGAAAGCTGCACTTCACCTTTAAAACACATTTGGATTTTTGTCCATATTACTCTCTGATCAAAAGATATCGAATTTTTACCGTCGAGTTGATACCCATTTTTAAAATTTCGCGCGCGCAACTGGCATTTAAAATCGCCGGTTTTTTCAAGCGTGGTTTCTGAGAGAATGGTTTATTCTACATAAAAAGTGCTAATTAACATTTTTGTTGAGAATTATCTCAGCTACATTTTTTATTTGAAACATTTTTTTCTACGGTGTACAGACTCTTGGTAAATCGATTTTTTGCGTTTTTACTCCACTACTAGGGAGGTTTTAGGGGGAAGCCAGGGGGTAAAATTTGTTAAATTTTTTGCATCTTTTTTGGGGTCCCAAAATTGATATTCGCAGCAAAATTCAGCTTATTCATATAATTTTTAGGGGTCGACTGACGAGTGGACTAGGTATATACAGAGAAAACTAGAAGTTTTTAGTTTTTAAATATTATATCCTTCAAACGCCAATAAATTGAACATGTGTTTAAGACTCATAGCCATTAAATAAAATGTTAATTCAACACAGAGGAAAATAGACCATGCTTTTACAATAGCAATTATTTATGTTTGATTTGTACCATGTTTCAATGCTTTATATGTGTGTAATGTTTTAAAAATTATCACCAGCTTTCGATATCACATTATCCTCGCATTGTAAGTATGATCATATCAAAAGACTGTGATTTTTCATGTAACTAAATTGTAGCATTCCCTGATGATGTTGGTGACCACCAACGAAACATTGAAATTAAAGAATAAAGAGTACACATAGCCTATATTCTTTCAACTGGTTTGTGCCATGTAAAACATTGAACGTTACAAGAATAGTGCACAACTCTTCCTGTTTTTTAAGTTTTACATCCACGTTGGTGTACATTAACATTCCTTACAATAAAAATCACACCAAATATTACACCTCTTTTGTAAACCGATTGTAAATTTCTCTTTCTCAGGTAAGTACTCGAGATAAGCTTCCCCGAAAAAAGATTTATTTATTTATTTATTACTGCTTTCATAGATTACTATAAAATTACCGAGTGAATAGCGCCTTCTGCATTGAGCGATAACTGTTGTTGAGGCGTTAAACGAACACGAGATAATCTTACCTTCCAGAGAACACACTACTTCGCTTACCTGAGACTTTTGTTCTCCCGATACAATCCCCGTGGATACCGCACCTGCCAACAGTGTTAGCCATGTTCACACTGTTTTATTATTAAAAGAAGTAGAATATGTTGAGATAAAAGTGTTTCGAATTATACTGTCAACTTTTGTAAAGAGGAAAAGCACTGATCTACAATAGTTTTATTTTATCGAAAAGAAAGGGTACCTTTTGAGTTCAAAGTTTAGTAAAAATAAATAGAAAAATAGAGACAGGAAATATAAGAAAACATTCCATTTATTAAATAACTTAAGTAATTTATTTTTATATATTTGTCAATGAAAAACTTCAAGAGGAAATCATTTAAAAATAATATAATTAAATTTCCGATCGTAAATAGTTTTACGTAGATCGTAGAATACATATCTGAGAAATTGTTATTCTATTTTTATTTTGGATTATCATAAAAGGAATCTTTCCTATCTCTTCAAAAGGGTGCATCATTATTTTGCTTTTTCTATCAACTATTAATACACACATCAAAATAATCTAGAGGACACCTATATTAATAGCTTTAAATCAACGTTAGCTGCTAATACAAAAATAAATTTATGTTTTTGCTTTTTCTTGTTAATGCTGGTAAGAATGGCTATAAAAAATTTAACAAAATTTTAATATGCGTTTTTGGCTATAAATAAAAAGTAATATTTCTTTATTTGCACTTAATTTTTGATGTCAATGTGGATTTTCATTTAGTTTTGCAATTGCCAATAATGGAGGGACATCATTTAAATCGCGAAATGCAGTGGCGTGCTATCGGGATTCTTCAAGCTGGCAGAAGTCAAAGAGAAGTTGCTGAAGTCCTCCACACGAACAGAAGTGTCAATAATCGTTTGTGTTTAAGGCGTCAAGAAATTGGTGATGTTGTTGAACGCCATACAAGGCCGTGCAAGGATAACCAACCAGATTTAAGACCGTTTTTGTTAGGTTCCAGGCTTTGCGAGATCGCACTGTAACTGAATCACAAATACAAATGAGGCTGCAAGAGACCCATCAGGTGTTTGTAAGTGGCCAAACCATTATAAATAGACTGCATGAAGTTGGGTTAAATGCTCGAAGACCTGTAAGAGTGCCTGTGTTATCCAGTGGAAATCGCGCTCATCGACTTTAGTAGGCACAAGAACATGCAAATTGGGTTAGACGTGAGTGGGCCTATACTTTGTTTACACATGAGTCCCGATTTAGATATGCACAAGATACAAGACGGACAAGAATTTTGAGATAATTTGGCACTGCTGAACGATTGACCACCATGCAGGAGGTTCATAGACAGCAATGCGGTTGTATAATAATATCGGGTGGCATCACTCTTGGTAGCAATCTTCTTTGAAATCTCGTTTGTCGCGAACGGTTTCTAAATGTAACACACCACCGCGATATTAGTCTTGAACCTACTGTTATACCCCTTGCACAACAATCTGGTCTCCAATTTCAATTAATGCACCACAATGAGCGTCTGCATACTGCCAGGGTCGGGCGAAAATTTCTTTTTATTTATATAGATTTGTATATCTCCCTCTTCTTTTTGTTTTGCTTGGTTTTTAAAATTTTGATGTTTTCGAAGTCAAATTTATGGTTATTTTCATTTTTATGTTTTGTGAGCACAGTGATGTTGTTTTTGTCATATTTGTGAAAACGAATTCTGGATTGAAGCAGTTAACGGGTTTGTCCAATATAGACACCTTCACAGTTAATACATGGTATTTCGTAAACAACATGTGATTTTTTGAGTTTTGGAGTTTGTGTTTTAAATTTTGTGAGCAACTGTTATATTATGTTTGGCTAAAAGATTCGTTAGTTGTTTGGATAAACCTTTGATATATGGAAGAGTTGTATACGTAATCTTGATACTGTTGTGTTTATTATTGTATTTGTATTGTTGTAAAATTTATCACCTTACACCGCATTTATAACACAGTTAAAACTATGTGGTTTACAAAAGAAACATTTCTTCACGATATCTCAACTATAAATCTATATAAAACTATAAATCCCCTAAGGGAGAATGGATTATGAGAATGGAGTCTGTAATTATAAGTCCTGCTGATAGATCCATAAAACTAACAGATCCAGAATACAGACCAACTGCAATAAAAAAAGCAAAAAATGCCCTCTTAAATAATGCATATCTTGAACATCTAATCGAAACTATTTTTAAATCAAGACGTAAGTAAATTTTACAACAATACAAATAACAATAAACCCAACAGTATCAAGAATACGTATACAACTCTTCCGTATATAAAAGGTTTATCCGAACAACTAACGAATCTTTTAGCCAAACATAACATAACAGTGGCACACAAAGGCAACAACGTTTTAAATGAATATTTCATCAAATTAAAAACACAAACTCCAAAACTCAAAAAAATCACATGTTGTTTACGAGATACCACGTATTAACTGTGAAGGTGTCTGTATTGGGCAAACCAATCAACTGCTTCAATCCAGAATTCGTTCTCACAAATATGACAAAAACAACATCAATGCGCTCACAAAACGTGAAAATGAGAAGAAGCATAAATTTCGAAAACATCAAAATTTTAAAAGCCGAGCAAAACAAAAAGGAAGGGAGATATACGAATATAAAAAGAAATACCAACGCAATCAATGGCAAAAAAGATACAAAGAACCTAAATAAAATATATTTTAATCTGATTTAAATAATAAATATAACACCATAAAAAACTCTAAAAGTCATAACATATCTCCACTTTACCTTTTCAAAAACACCAACAATACGCCCATATAAAAATAATTATATATTAATGACAGTAAACCATGAGATATCATATCATATTTTTCCTCAATTCAATCATTTTACTTCTCTCAATTCATTAATGTCAGTGTTCCGTTTTACGTTTTGGTAAGTTTTTTTATATATTTTACAATAACTTTTTGTTCCTAATCTTGTACATTTTAGAAACTTGATAAAGGCCAGGGTTTCCTGCCGAAACATTGCAGTCCACATACTGATATGGACTTATGCCCGTCTTTGGTCTGTGCAAACTACTATTCACTCTCTTCTAGTTATTTGATTTCTCGCAGATATTGAGGGAATTTCAAAGTGATGCTTCATGCAAACGTATCTGGACAGTAAACTACAGAAGTACAGATGTATAGATCAGAACTATATATCTTTCACGGCCTACATGATGTCAAAGTCATCTTTTGTATTTGCAAATTACTTTGAGATGTCTACAATTCTCATAACTCATGAAATTTCTGGTTGTTTCAATTTTCAATAACGACAAAAATGATTATAAATATATTATAGCATTTAAAATTTCTAAAATAAATAGCGTTGTTACACTTTATAAAAATATTCTTTAGATATTACTGTAATGTGTCGGCAATACGTTCTAACCAGACATCTTATTTTACCTTATGCGGAGATAGGGTAAAAACCAAAAAGTTACATAAAATCCACAATTCTCTTCATTGTGTATATACAAGTACTTATATAATCATTTATACATTTTCTAAGCAATAAACGATACAAATACACATTCATAATAGCAATAAATATCCAATAAAGACCTGGTTTTGATACAGTTGAAGTTAATTTTACTATGAACTTTAAAATGAACCTCGTACTAATTTTGCATCTGCTTGTGAATTATTTACAAACAGGTTGTCCTTAAGATATTTTGGTGTGTTGTAATTATTTATAACTATTTTAAATAGTTGAAAAATATAGAAATCTCTAATTTGTACATTGCAGAATTTAAAAAAAGAAACAGCCCACGTGCTTGACGAGCATTTATAACTTACCTTATTAAAATAAAAAAGAAGCCGGCTTTTGATTTCAAAGTTACCAAAAAAACTCAAAACAAAACAATCAAAACACCAGACACAAACAAAACATAATAATCACAAACGTCCGACTGGCGACAGAAGATCGCGAACTAGAGAGAACAGGTCGTGACACAACAAATCGTCGCGAAGAGTCACAAGCAACTGCTGAGAATTTTTGTTTTTCGATCCAGACGTTGCCGAGAAGCCGCGAGATTCGGATACGGGCGAGAGTCGTTTTGTTCGGCTCGAGTTGTAACTCTCAAGATTGAGAACCAGAGCCGGCTGACCGACAATCGGCTGATAAAGGTACGTGTGGTATTATCAAGAGGGCCGCGGACGCTGGGTCTTCGCCCGAGCCGCTATTGTCCATTGACCAGATAGATACGGGGTGCATGCTAGCGAGATGATGCCAAACTAAAGTTCTCTCAATATGGAACTGACCTACTATAAACCATAGAAAAATATACAGTACAACTAATAATTTTTCTCAATTCAAAACGCATAAACCATGTTTGTCCCCCTCTTTCCCATCCCCCTTTGGTTTATAAAGTGTGGTCTTTTAATATTGAGACGTAATTGCTTATGAAAGAGCTCTTCTTTCTCGTTAGACCTTTAAAGTTTCGCTTGGTATTTCGCTGGTAATACAAATTAAATTCTAAGATTCAATGCTACCTAAAGTCAAATATAAAACTTATAATGTATATAATTCATAAACAGTATCAGTATCAGTGCTTTTTGGAATTATGTTTGGCATCCATCTTAGAAAGTATTCTGTTCGTATACTCCATTTTTTATGTATGTGTTCTTTCAACATTTTACATATAAAAACTGACTTAGCTCTGTTTTTTCTTATAAAAAAACTGAACGTTTTAATTTTCATAAATTAAGCTATTACTTCACGTCCCTCTTTTTTGAGCTGCATATCTTTTCCAAGATGAACTCATGATGTGTATCCTTTCTTTTATTCTCCAAATTTTGACTGATCTCCATTACCACAGTGAAAAATATTTTATATATATATATATATATATATATATATATATATATATATATATATATATATATACATCTGTCAAGGGTGAATAAATCTTCTTCTTTTTGTTACTAAAAAAAAAAGAATGTTTAAACGAAGTTTTACTTTTGGCAATATAATTGTCAAAAATAAAAATTTTATGTTGGCATTTATGACATTGAGGCTATTTGTAATTGGTTGCTATTTGAACTTATTTATAAATTCAATTATTCTTATATTAAAAAAAATGTTTTCAAAATTATAAAAAATTTTTCAGAGAAACATTTATTAGATAAAAACATTTTTGTATTAAATATTTTGAACATGTAAGCAGTGATTTTTACTTACCAAACTAATTTTTATTTGGTAAGTTAACAAAAATTGTTTTTTCTTTTTAGTTCAACCTTGTAAGTATTTTGTCTTTTTTAGCTCTTGATAATAATTGTAAACACAATTGAAAGCTCGAGAATAAAGAAATAGTTAACCAATAGCCCTATTATTGACTCCAACCCATCCAAAACAGTTATATATTTGTTCCAAACGAGTCACAAGTACTTCTTTTTTCTTATATATATATATATATATATATATATATATATATATATATATATATATATATATATATATATATATATATATATATATATATACAGGGTGTTTCATTGGGAGAGTAACATGGGCGATCTCAAAAACCACCTACTTAATTGGTCTTACTTCATCAAATAACAAAGCTGCTGGGTGTTTTATCTATTTTGCCGACTTCTTATTAATTCATAACTTTTAAACCATACTGTATATTTTCTTTATATTTGGCACGCGAATATACTTCAAGGTGTCCAATCAACAACACGCTGTACATTAGATTTTTTAAAAATGGAATCTGCATTTGAAAAGAGGATGGAATACTAAAAATGGTATACTTTGAATTTTCTGCAAAATAATAGTCCCCAAAAAATACATAAATTTAAACCACGAAAAACAACGAAAATTTGCAGAAAAATATCTATTTAAAACTAAAGTAATTATTCAAATTGACCGCCACCAAAACCGTCGTATTTTTGAAATATTATATCTGAATAAGCTACAAAACGAAATGTAGAGAGAATATGCCGTAATATTCAAATTTTATTAACTTAGTGTGCAGTGACAATGACAGGATCTTTTTGTTGAACAGATACGGTGATTCTCATTTGTTTTAAATAATTTACTACTGTCAAAAATACTAAATGTTCTTTAATTTTATCGCGTTGAATAATTTTTTTGTGTTTTCGTACATTATTTCTCTATTAAGAAGTAATAATATGCCTTATTAATTCAGTAACGAAGAATATGCGGTTATGGTAATTAATATGTGTACGGTTTTTGTGATGGTAACGACAGATTCGCTAAAAGAGAGTATGAAACGAGGTTTCCTTAACGAAGAATACTAAGTTATCGAACTTTTGAAAAGGTATATGATTATTAAAGAAGAAATGGTCGATTTCCAACCGCAAGACTACACTACACGAAAGTAATGAATGACAAAACCTTAATATGGAAAATAATATTCTTAATTTAATCATGTCATGTCATTAAGTCATGTTGTACAAATTCCGCATACCACTGTCTGGCGAAGACTTAAAAAGAATAATCTGCATCCTTACCATACACAGAAAGTTCTAAGATTGATATATGGAAATGAAATACTCAGAATTGATTTTAGTAGGTGGACCACCTGAAATCCAATAATTGTAAACAGATGTTTATTCAGAGATAAAACAAAATTCACGAGAGATGGGTAATACAATCTCAGGACCTCATACGTTTGGACCGAACAAAATCCACAAGGCAAAATCACTCGCAGCCTAAATTTTCTGTTAATGTGTAATGGTGTAGCATATTTGATAATAAATTATAGGAGCATATATTTTACCTCCCACCCTAACCGGTTAAGTATATTTAGATTTTTTTAGAAAATATTTTACGAGAACTGCTAGATGATGAATAGTATCAATAGAGATGGAATATACTTTCAACATGATGGTGCTGCACCATACTACAGGCGCATAGTTAGAGATTTTTTATCCGACAATTTTCCCAATAAATGGATTTGTAGAGACGGTTCTTATGTCTGGCTTTCACGATCATGAGATTTTGATCCTATCAAGTATTATGTTTGACGATGAGATTAGGAAATCAGTCAGACATATTACAAAAAGACCAAGACTTCGTCTTTAACTAGGTGGTAGTAATTTTAACAATTACTTTAGTTTTGATAACAGTTATTTTTCTGTAAATTTTTGCTTTTTTCTTTTAATTTATAAGACATTTCCTTGATTAAAGTTATGTATTTTTGGGGACTCTTTATTATTTATTCATTAATTAAAGATGAATATTGGTTGTGAATTAATTGCCATATATTAAAAAAACACTGAAATGTTAACATCATACCAATTTAGATTAATTAAAATTAAGTCGCATTAAATTTTTTTCCTATTTCGAGCTCTCGCAATTCACTTAATTTCAGAATTCAAATGCAAAATTTTACCAGAAAAAATATTTTGCCAAACATTTAAAGTATACCATTAAACTTAGCTTTTCATCCTCTTTTCAAATGCAGAATAGATTTTTTAAAAATCTAATATACAGGGTGCTGTTTTTGGGTCGGAATATTTTTACAAGTTTTTTAAGCCGGACCTGGATTTCTTATAATTATAAATAAATTAATCGATTGGACACCTTAAAGTATATTCGCGTGTCAAATAAAAAGAAAATGTACAGTGTGGTTAAAAAGTTGTGAATTAAATAAGAAGCTAGCAAAATAGATAAAACACCCAGTGTCTTTGTTATTGATGAAGTAAGACCCATTACGTATGGGGTTTTTGAGATCACCTATGTGCCCCATTTTTATATTTAATTTGTATGTTTAAACCTGCTTCAATTTTTGCATTAGTCTCAGTGTATTGTTACGATAAATATGATTCATACCCTAAGCTGTAAACATATTTTTTTAACAAGTATTTTTAGTAGGTAATATCCAGGGGTCCCCTCCGCTAAAACCTGTCTGGCTTTCATGGCATTCGAGAAGGTTCAGGAAGGGTCACCGGCCGATTCTAGGGAACTGCAGATAATGGTTATTAAATATATGCAGAGATATTTTTATTGTAAACGGTTAGTCTAAAAAGAATAATCTTATCGAGTCGAGTTTGAATTGTAATGCGGGTGTAGTTGGAAATAAATGTAGTAAATAAATTATATAAATTAGAATAGTGTCAGTGGAAAATAAATTAGTGTAAGATTAATATTAGATATAGATATAAATTAAATAAATAAAGACTCTAATAAACTAAGTGTTAGAACATTTTATAGGATTGTTAGAACATTTTGAAGGAATAAACATTTTTTTATAAATAAAACTAATAAATTAGATTTATAAAAATAGTTCAGTATTGTGCAACTTTAAATAAATAGTTTCGATCTCATCTTCGGTTTTATAAGCTGTGAGAGCGTAGACTTGAATCATGCATATTGCAGTTCCGTGTTTTATTTTTATTTTTATTTTATTTAATTGTTTTGCTGATGTAGCATGTACCAGATATCAAGGTTAGTCATTCTCCAATGTTGCATCGCCATCAGACGAAGATTCGTACGATATCAGCAAGGAAACATCTGATGGATCGCTACTAACATTCAACAGAAAGAAGAACAACAACAAGAAGCATAAGTATTATATGCGTACGAATCAGACGAATAATTTTCAAATTTCCCAATTTTCTTAGAATCCATACCGCTATCGTAATTTCCAATAATACCGTTTTTTTATTAATGAATACTATTAATTAAAACAGAATCACAATAGATCGTTAAATAGGCCTGACCTAGAAACTTTCCTGTTAAATTTTTATTTTGTGTGTTCTTAAAATTTTACTCTCTGGTTCGAAGTAAGTACCACATTGGAAAAGTTTATCTATCCTATGTTAAAAAAGATATTTAGGTGCTTGTTTAGTTTCCTACTGATTTTTGAAAATGACCAATAGGGGAACAATTTGGGAACAATTTTTTGGAGCTTTACGGCACTTCCACCAATCTTCCCTATTACTGGTTATTATATTCAGTACATTTGGTCATATTTAATTGAATGGACGCCTGACCTCCTTATGATAACTACGAGGTCATAAAATTATAAAATTCATGAAAAAAATTGACACTTGACAATGCGGGGGAACTCCAATAATTTGGGAGTTTACTGTAGTACCTGCATATCACGGTGTTTTTCATATCTCGAGTTGGTGAGGCGCCTGAGGGGTTATTAAACTAAGCTAGTAATTGACAAATAAACATTTTGTTGATTTGTGATTTTGTTACCTATTTTAATTCTAAATAGGATATAAATGAAAGGAGCTCTTTTATAATGCTTGTCTTGTTTGAACCATTCTATTCCTGCAGTGGGATATTTAAAAATATTGCTGCATTCCATGAAAAGCTCGGTAGTAGAAGTTAATTTTGTTTATTAGTCACCAGAATTAGTAGACAAAACATGTAGTCAATTGAAGACAATCACATTTCTTCTTCTTCTTTCAGTGCCTATTCGTTCCGAATATTGGCAATCATTCTGGCTATAATTATTTTATTGACTGATGCTTTAAATAGATTCGTTGTTGTTGTGGAGAACCATTTCCTCAGGTTCTTCAACCATGATATTCTCCTTCTCCCAATTCCTCGCTTTCCGAATACTTTACCCTGTAGGATTACCTTCAGTAATCTGTATTTAGTGCTGTTTCTCATTATATGTCCGAGATATTCCAACTTTCTCCTTTTAATGGTATACATCACCTCTCTTTCTTTGCCCACTCTTCGTAATACGGTCTCGTTGGTTATCTTGTCTGTCCATGATATCCTTAGAATTCGCCTGTATAGCCACATCTCGAAGGCTTCAAGTTTTTTCTCCATTGCTTCAGTTAGTGTCCAGGATTCAACTCCGTAATACAATATTGAGAAGATATAACATCGTAGGAGCCTTACTTTTATCTCCAGATTAAGATTGTGGCTTTTAAAGAGTTTGGCCATGTTATTGAATGCACTCCTAGCCTTCTCTATCACATTTAACAATCACATTTAACAACACAAAAGGCTCATTAGATTTGTATATGCTCATTAGATTTGTATAGGAAGGCTTCTTCTTCTTCTTTTTATGTAGACATGACTTTGTCTGTTTTTCAATGTGCCTTTTCGTGGTCTTCCTACTGATCGTCTTCCTATTAGGGAACCTACTGTTGCCGTCTTTACTAGTCTATTTGTTGTCACTCGGCTTCCATTCTGCTCTTTTATTTCTTGTCCAGTTCTTGATATTCTCCACCTTATATCTACGTCGTATATCTGTACTTTTTAGCTCTGTCCCATAGTGTCTTGCCATCAATTTTTCTAAGTGTTTTCATCTCTGTTGTTTCTAACATCCTTTTTGACCTCTCTATGTCAGGTCGTGTTTCTGCCGCGTATGTCATTATTGGTCTGACGACTGTTTGTGAATTATGCCTTTCATTTTTTTCCCGATATTTTTATTTCTCCATATTGTTTTATTCAGGCAGCCTGCGGCTCTGCTTGCTCTATTCACTTGACCTTCCACTTCAGTTTCGAGCTTTCCGTAACTAGATAATGTGATGCCTAGATATTTAAACTCCACCACTTGTTCTATTATCTGACCTTCCAGCTCCATTTTACATCTTAGTAAATTTGCTGTTATAACCATGCCTTTTGTCTTCACTTTAATTGCGTTGTCTGCATAGCAGATTATTTTAAGTTGTTTTTTTTTCATTTGGTATCCTTTTTAGTTCTTACTTTTTTATTATTTCATCCATAATCAGGTTGAACAATAGAGGACTCAGGAAATCTCCCTGTCTTATTCCTTTGCCAGCTTCAATAGGGTCGGTTAGTTCTTCTTTCACTTTTACTTTTATTGTGTTGTTTTGGTAGAGATTTTTTTGATCGTTTGGATTATTCCTAGAGGTATCTCTCTTGCGTACAATAAGTGGATAACGTCCTTTAATTTGATCCGGTGAAATGCCTTCTAATGGTCCACGAGACATAGAAATGCCCGTTTGTTGTATTCTAACGATTTCTCTTGCATTTGCCTCATTATAAATATAGCGTTAGTGCATGATCTTCCCAACCTAAAACCTTGTTGTTGTTCTTCTAATGTAATTTCATTAAGTTTATTTGTTATCACTTCGGTTGTTAATTTTAGTGTTGTGTTTAATAAATTAATTCTTCTGAAATTTTCCAGGTCTGATTTGTCTCCCTTTTTGAAGAGAGCTAAGGAGGTATTAGGATGCTTGATCTCCCTTCTTGAGGAATTCTGTTTTGTTCTATTATTTTTTGGATTAGTTTTAATAGTTGTTTGGTCAGATCTGGTCCTCCGTAATGTATGAGTTCGTTCGGGGTATTCTGTACTTTCCTGGAGATTTTCTATTTTTTAATTTCCTTAATGCTTCCTTTACCTTTTCCTCCACAATATTTATTTCTTTGTTTGTCGTCAACTCTGGTGTTGGTGGTTCATTATCGTCACCTTTAGCAAATAGGGATCGAAAGTAGTCTACCCATGTTTCCTTCTGAATTTGTGTTGGTCTTTGTGGTCAAAAAATGTGTTGTTTATTCTAAGTTCGTTATTCGTGCAGAATTTTATCATCAGTTCTCCAATTTCGTTTACTGTGAAAGGCAGGTGATCTAATTCATGTACAATTCTTAAATATCTCTTGCATATTAGTTTCACGACATGTGTACTCTTAGAATTGCGTAGAAGTCGGATCCCGAAACTCCTTTCTATTTTAACTTGTTATATAATACAGATATTGTTACATTTATTTGTGGTTCCCGCGCACAATTAATATAGAGGTTTAATAAAGTCTATCGGCTAAATGCTAAACTATCTTTGTATGTCTATCTTCGTTTGTGTTGTTACAAAACCATCAGAATACTCCTCTGGATGTAAAAAGTGTCTTCTCTGTACAATTCTGTATAAACTTTATAGTTGAGTATTAATTACGTAGTTAAATATTTCAGGACCAGAGCAAAAAAATACAGTTCCCTTAGCAACACTATTGCGCAACAAATAAAAAACGAAACAAGGGCGGCAATCGCCGAAAACTACAATATTTGAGGCACATAATGTATGAAAACAGAAAACTATAATAAGTTATGCTAATTTTAAATAAAAAAAAAAGAAATAGCTACAGGGTATTAGAGATTTCGTCGACGGAAAATCCAGTATAAATCATACAGTGCAATTTGTCAATTAGTTTGACTTACATTTATTCGCCTTCGGTTATAGGTATACTAGTAATTGTCGATGCCGGTATTAAAAAAATTATGTGTTGGATATTATAAAACAGTTTATTTTTTCTTGTCTATTGGAATAAAACACAAAAGGAAATATCGAATGTATAACTCTCGAAGTTTTTAGTAAAGCAAGATAGAAACGACAATTACGGATAATACGGAAATTTTTCTCTATTCTTTATTTATTTTACTCGGTTTACTTGTATGTAATATTTATAGTATAGCATATAGCTCGA
Organism: Diabrotica undecimpunctata; assembly: GCF_040954645.1. NCBI lineage: Eukaryota > Metazoa > Arthropoda > Insecta > Coleoptera > Chrysomelidae > Diabrotica > Diabrotica undecimpunctata. The sequence goes on from NC_092805.1 coordinate 120,832,774, forward strand.
CTATTGGTTTCCCATACCAATCCACCTTTATTATATTAAGTAGAACAAATAAGGCATGTATCAAAGAAGTAAATAGATTGAAATGGAAGAGAAATAGAAATTGCAGATACAGAAGAGGGATAGTCAACAACTGTCACTTAATAAATAAATAATATTAGACATTTTACCATGTTACTTATAAAATTTAATTGGATAAGTAAATATATATAAATTATAAATCTATAAACAATGTTACTAAACCAAGATGTCTAAACTTATTAATCTTGTATTTTACACACTAATTTCTACTTCTAACTTCTAAGTAAGAAATATGTATCGTTCTAAAGTCCTTTTACCCTACGACGGCCGATATGTAATTAAGATATGATCAGTGGGCCTCAAACAGTGGGGCGTTAATATTTAATTCCGATCGCTTGAAAAGTAAAAATATTTAATTTGCTGTAATTTATGTTCAGTAATAGTATTGGATTTTACTGTATCAAAGGCAAATAAAATGAATATAATATGTATATACAGGGCGTGTTAAATGAAGTGGGATGGAATATTTCGAATACTTGAAATTATTTGTCGACATCAAATGTTCATAAAAGTCTCTATAAGTTTCTATTTTGCGTAGAATAAAAATTATACGAATGGTTTTGCATGCAGTAAAATTGGAAAATACTCGCCAAGTTGCTGGTATGTCCAAATTTGAATAAAATAGATCCAAGCCTTTACTTTTTGCAGACACTGTATTAAATATAACCTTGAAACAAATTGGCACTAAATCACTTCTGAGTTTTCAGCAAAATAAAAGGTTTAAACATGTGTAGTCCAGTAATTAATACCAAAGCTATTGAGAGTATGTAGTCCAGTAATTAGACCGAAGGTACTTTATCGTTTTACTAAAACACACCACAAAGTCTGAATTGAATTCCCGAAACACTTTTTTGTTACTTCTTTTTAGCAAACGATTTTTTATATTCACTGGCTGATATTTCACTATCAGAGTCGTCACTATCTAAATTGTCTATCCAAATAACTATTATTATTAATTAATAAATCATGAATGTGTTGCTTGTGTGAGTCCATTTCAAAAGGTAAAAGAAATAATAAATTAGACTTACTTATCACTAAATTGACTGTAAGTCTAATTTATTATTTCTTTTACCTTATTAATTAATAATTTTTGTACTCAAACTAACTCAATTGCATTACAGTGGCAATGGTAGGGCGGAAATCGAAGAACTTCATGGTAATATTTAAGAACTATTTGGTCAGTAACAAATTTCTTTTGAATTTTGTGCTCTCCACACCTTTGAAGTAAATCGAGTTTTAAAAATGTCACTGTGATAAATTTTCTTTTCTGTCAACCACAACTTTATTTCTTCTTTTGTCCAGCTGCTTGAAGGAAATCTCCCTTCTACTCTTGAGTGGTAGGATGCATTATCCAACACTATTATGGATGGTCGCTCCAACTTTTTTAACAAATTTTCTTCAAAAAAATCTTCAAAAATATTTGCATCCATATTTAAATGGTAATCACATGTATTCTTTGTGGACGAAAAAATTAAACTAGCGTCAGGAATAAAACCCTCATCATTTCCAGCATGAAGTATAATGTAGCGTTTACCATTACCGGAACGACTAGAAGAATAACATTTCGTGGTGCCATCTTGCCAGGATGATACATTAATGGATTTTCTGAATAACTGTCAAAAATGTTTGCAAAGTATGTTTGCATTAATGTTGGACATAAATGATCAAGAACATCTGGAAAATATTTTTCAAAATTTAAACCTAAAGTTAGTAAAGACCATGAATCAAATGTTATTTATAAAATAAATTGTAAAGACTGCAATTCAACATATATTGGACAAACACACCAATACCTACATAGAAGAATGGTTACACACAAACAGTATACAAACCAAGGCATTAAACACAACAGCCCTAGCAAGAAATTCTCTAGAAAACAGCCATTCTTTTGATTTTGAAAATGTACAGATTTTGGAAAAAGAACAAAATTACACCAAAAGATGCATATTGGAGATGATTCACATAAAAAAAGATCCAAATTCCATCAATAATAAGACTGACATCAAAAATCTTTCCAATATGTATCATAATTTAATAAATTGAGTTGTTTTTTAAATGCACTATGGCAGGTTTTTAAGTAAAAACGTTTAAGCAAAATTTAAATAGGTAGTTTTATTTACATCAGACCGACAAACCCAGGAAATAAAAAAGTTTCTATTTAAATATTCACGGTCAGGAAATAACATATATATACATATATATATATATATATATATATATATATATATATATATATATATATATATATATATATATATATATATATATATAAATATATATATATATATATAAATATATATATATATATATATATATATAAATATATATATATATATATATATATATATAAATATATATATATATATATATATAAATATATATATATATATATATATATAAATATATATATATATATATATATATATATAAATATATATATATATATATATATATATATATATAAATATATATATATATATATATATATAAATATATATATATATATATATATATATATATACAGGGTGGCGCACCGAAAACGAAACAGATGCATTTACTGGCAGATGATTCCTTTTTAAAAAAAACGCTTGGACCCGTCGATTTTGTTATCGAGGGGGAAACAAAATTGGCATAAAATCACACTAACATTTGCAGTCCCCTAAGCGGGGGTGGCGCCATCCCTAAAATCTTAAATGGAAAGGGGGGTCGAATGATCCACCATTTAAAAGGTCTTTCAACTCCCTTTACAATGATGTAAAATTCATGTACTTCAATTCAGTAGTTTTGGAGATTTATTGATTTAAAGTTTAAATACATCATCGTAAGAGGAGATCAATACATAGCAGCAAAGTTGTTAAAAAATAAAGAATGAACTGACCTGTCAGCCGAGTAAATGTTGAAAATGACCACCATTACTTTCCATGCAATAATAAAGATTTTGCTGAAAACGTTGCCGGACATTTTGCAATATTTGAGGAGTAATTTGATGGCACTCATTCACAATTCTTTATCGTAAATCTTCTAAGGATGTTGGCTGAGTAGCATAGATTTTGCTTTTTAAGTAACCCCACAAAAGAGAAATCCAAAGGTGATAAATCTGGCGATCTTGGGGGCCATTCAACGGCACCTCTTCTACCAATCCATTGACCTGGAAAGGTCTGATCTAAATAATGCCGAACTCTTAATGCGTAATGTGGTGGGGCACCATCCTGTTGGAACATCAACATATTCTCAACGTATCGACCATCATTCTGATTTTCAATTATATCTGTTAGCGCAGGATCTATGGCATTTTGCAGTAATTCCAAATACATTTCACCAGTCAAATTTCCAGGTAAGAAAAAAGGACCAACCAAATGATCGCCAAAAATGACAGCCCAAACATTTAATTTTTGTGGCTGCTGTGTGTGTACCTCATGGTAAATTCTGGGATTAGAGTCCGACCAATATCGACAATTATGACGATTTACTTCGCCATTTAAAAAAAAGGAACATTCGTCGGAAAAGCAAATGTTAAATAAAAATTGTTCATCGTTTGCAATTCGTTCACTCATAACTTCACAAAATTCTAATCGCTTATCAAAATCGTCTTCATTAAGTTCTTGTACAAGGTGAATATAATACGGATGAAAATTATGGGCCTTTAGAATCCGTTGGATAGTACGTCGACTAACACTACACGAAGTTTGCAATTTGCGGGTACTTAATGTAGGATCTACAATAACTTGCCCTAAAACCCCCACTTCTGTTGCTTCGTTCCTTATAGGATTTTCAATATTACGTTTTTTATTGGCGACTGATCCAGTTTCCCGAAATTTAGCTACAAGTTCTAGAACATATTTTCGGTGCACATTATTGTTCTCATGTCGCTCATTAAAAATTTGTGCTGTTCTATTAGCGCACTGATTATTTCCGAAAAATATTTCAATAATTTCAACCCTTTCTGTAGTGGAATATACCATGGTTAATTTATGTATAATAAATGATATTTTAACAACAAAGATTGGTCAAATCAATCGCAAACTAATGTACTATTTCCTATTTAAAATAAGTACGTGGCATTCTCTACTTATCTTTCTTCAAGAAACAACTTTTTTTGTCACAAAGGACACTTCAATGGCTATTTTTATTATTAATAAACCATGGGCGTAGTAAATAAAAGCATTTACTTATCAAGAAAATGCTTTTACTCAAATTTCTTCTGAAAGAAGTACAAACTAATTTGATGTACCTATTAAAGTCTACTTTAAACTTTAAATCAATAAATCTCCAAAACTACTGAATTGAATACATGATTTTTACATCATTATAAAGGGAGTTGAAAGACCTTTCAAATAATGGATCATTCGACCCCCCTTTTCATTTAAGATTTTAGGGATGATGCCACCCCCGCTTAAGGGGCTGCAAATGTTAAAGTGATTTTATGCCAATTTTGTGTCCCCCTCGAAAACAAAATCGACGGGTCCGAGCGTTTTTTCAAAAAAGGAATCATCTGCCAGTAAATGCCTCTGTTTCGTTTTCGGTGCGCCACACTGTATATATATACATATTATTCGTAAATCAGACCAAAATTAAAACTGATGTCAAACATTTCATGAACAAGTTTCTTACAGATTGTGAAAATAATTGCGATGCAAAAAACTGATATTTTTGCCACCCATAGTCTTTGTTTGCTTTTTTGTAAGACTATAAAATATACCACCAAATTTTGTATTATTGGCCTTGAGCTTTATTTTAAAATATAAATTTCTTAGACTTTATCAATATAATATCTGTAATAATATTTATACAGTTATGGGATTTTGAGGAGAATCATCTGTGTCATTATTTTATAGATAATCGGCGCTTGCAGTATGTCTTCACGCATATTCACAACTGACATACAATAATAAATACCACAATTGACGCAATATTTTCGGAATTTTTAATAGCATTCGATGCATCGTTAATGTTTATTATCTTATATAACAGATAACCTCTGTCTGCAAGTCTCGACAACAATTAATAATAATTATTAAATTAGATGGAAAAAGAAATAATTTTATTAACAATTAAAAATATTGACCCGAAAATGGTTCGATCGCATAAATTACAGAGTCCGGGTCGAATGTTGTTTATTTTTGGGCGTGTTCGAAAAAACCATCAAATCCTTGTAAATACTTCAAAACACATGTTATTGCAAATGTTGGATCTACCTGGTTGTTAAATTTATTGACGTATGAATATAAACAAAATAGTCGATTCTACAAGGGACACTGTTTCCAATATACATAAGTTAATATACAGTGTGCATTGCAAACGCAACACTCAGTAAAACCTAAATAATGTTCAAAAAAATTTGGCCATAATGTATTTAAAGCAGATACTTATCATATTTTAGTTCCGATCCGTTGTAGGATGTAACGAATTAGATTTTCCACTTTTTGTGAGATTTTTTTTTACAAAGAGCTACCTACCTAAGTACATTAGGAGGGCGAAACTGGAAAACCTATTGGCGACAAAAAGGAAAGGAATTGAAATTGGTCCTGGAGTAAGCCAAGATTAATAACCGGTTGTACAGCCAAGAATAACGATGAAGATACATATTAAGTTAAAATGGCTTTGGATTCAATTCTTCGAAAAAGACATTAGTCAACTTATTCGAATCGTACCTCGGAGAGTTAGGATAAGCTTTCTTTGTTGCCTAAAGGTGGGTACACATATGCGAGCCGAACTGTTTGCGAACTGCTCGTGAGCTGTTCGCGAAGAGTTCGTTGAAAATATGTTTATGTTCAGGCTATCCAATACCCAAAGTATCTAATAACAAACCGAGAATTAATTTACTTCATTATTCTAAACATTTCGGTATTTTGTTTACATTATCTGTTATTAATTTCTCTCGTTACTTTTGAATAAGCCGCGCTCCTTCAGCAATTTTGTTTAACCGAATGATCTCATCGCACACTTAGCAGAAACAATTTCTAGACACAATTTATAGTTCTGCGAACATTCTTTGTGTTCGTCCCAAAAACCGACAGGCTGTGGTTCCTGACGAGCAACGAACGAACAGCTCGCAAGCGGTTCGTTCCGTCGTACAAATTAACGAATATAGCGTTCACAAACGGTTCGCGAACAGTTCTGCTCGCATATGTGTACCCGCCTTAAAGAGTATAAACTACAGTACAATTTATATTTAATTACTTTTATTGTAATCTTTTATCCTTGACGAGTAATTTTATTGGCGAGTCATATCAAAAATGTTCCTTTTGTAACAAGAAATAAAACTTACCTTACGTCTTATCCGCCTTCTGTATGTTCCTACTTTCGCCTCATTCTCCATCCATATATGTAATGGAGGAAGGTCAAGTATGATTTCCATGGAGGCATGCCATTGGAGTAGTCGACATCGCTCCTGTTACGATTAAGCATGCTTGTGATTAAAGCTTATTCAACATCTCTCTGGTGGTCTTTTGTTGGCATTTAGGCCACCATATTAATACTCCATACGTAATCATAGGTCTGAATATAGTCGTATATATCCAGTATATTTGTTTGGCTTTCATATTCCATTTCATTATTCCAGTAAGTGTACTGCCTACATTATCTAAAATTTTGGAAAAGGTGATTGATATACAGTCCGGTTTTAGGTCCAGATATAGCTGTCTTTCTGCTTTATTAAATATTACAGATGATATTTTTAGAGCCTATGACCAAAACAAAATATCAATTCTAATTCTTCTTGACTACTCAAAAGCTTTTGATACAATTAACCATAATTTGTTATTCTCTATTTTAAAATATATTGGTCTAGAGGCGAGAGCAGTAGTTGATCTAATGAAATCCTATCTTTCTAATAGATGTCAAGCAGTAAAACTTAATCAAAATATTTCTTCATTTCTAGATCTTAATACTGGTGTGCCTCAAGGATCTATATTAGGTCCAATTTTATTCTCTATATACACATCTAATTTTCGTTCTGTGTTTTTGTCCTGTTCACAACATTATTACGCAGACGATACCCAACTCTATATGTCATTTTATCCAAATGAGTGTGATCAAGCGGTAAATGTAATAAATCATGACCTTCTTCAGCTGCAGATTTTTTCTCAAAATCATTGTTTAAAATTGAATACATCAAAAACTCAGGGTATCATTTTTGGGAGGAATCTCCATAGGAAAATATTTTTAGAGAATTATGCCGATCGAATTATCTTAGGAAATGACAATTTAATTTTTAGCAAAAAGATTAAAAGCCTTGGGGTTTGGTTCGACGAAGATTTAAGGTTTACATATTATGTAAGTATTTGTTTACAACGAGCTTACGCCGTTCTAAAATTACTGTATCAAAGCCGCAATTTATTAAGTAGGGCCACAAAGTCATTATGTAATGCTCTGGTACTATCAAAATTAAATTATTGTGACGTGCTTTACAATGCGTGTCTCACTGAATTTGATTCATTGAGAATACAGAAATTGCAAAATTCTTGTTTGTGTTTAATTTTTGGCATCAGAAAATTTCAAAAGATAAGTCATGTTTTCACTGTAGTCAAGTGGCTAAATACGAAAAATCGTCGGAAACTCCATGCTTTATGTTTTTACCATAAAATCATTCAAGAGAGAGTTCCACCATACCTGTACAATCGAATAACTTATAGGACGGACGTTCATAATCTTAATCTTAGACACAAGAATACCCTCACTTTACCTAAACATACAACATCCTTTTTTAAACGTTCATTTTCATATTCAATTGCTTGCAATATTAACAGTTTGTCCTACAATATTAAAAATCTGTCTAGAGTCAAGTTCAAGAGATTAATTTATGAGCAGTTGTTAGCTGAACAGTAATTTAAAAATTTAAGAATTAAAAAAAAAAGTAAATAGTTTATAATTTATAAATTTAATATGTACTTAATATTTTTATGTTTTATTGTAAATACAATTTCATTATTTAGAATATAGTCTATCTATCCTATTTTCGGGGGGTTAGGTGGAAGAGCAGTTGTGTGCCGCTGTTGCACAGTGGTACACAAACTGGATCTCGCCCTACTGATATTATATTTCATTGTAAAGAAAATTTAATCTGTTGTTAATAAAGACATTTATTATTATTATTATTATTATATCCCATGATTTCACATATATCCTTTGACTTGTCGTAAGAGGAAGCTTCGCTTTGTTGGATATTCTTTCGCTTCTATACGCTTATCTAGTACGACTCCTAGATATTAGGTTCCATCTCCTTGTGAAACTAACTACTACTGTTTTGCTAGGATTGACAGATAGTTCTTCCCCATCGTAGTAATGTTCTTTAAAGTGTGCTGGATAGAACATTTCTGTATTTTCCTTTTACCATAATTACTAAGACATCCGCATAGGCCTGCACTTCTATCCCATTTGTGTTAAGGGGCGAGATCAGGTCATTGATCGGAAGGGGCCACAGGAGTGGAGAAAGTACTACCCCTGTGGACACCCCTTTGCTGTTTTGGCTGCATACTCCTCTCCTTGCAGGTCTGTTAGAATCAACCTATTTTCCAGAATTGTTTTGATTCAGTTCCATACGGTAGTGGATATTCCTTTTGATACTGTTGCTGCATAAAGATAATAGGGTACTGCATTATTAAATGCGCCTTCTATAACTAGAAAGGCGGTTAACGCAATCTCTCCCTTATTAATAAAGTGACTGATTTTCTGAACTACCTCGTCCAGTGCTGTTTCTGTTGATTTTCCTTCTTGATAGCTATTCTGGTTGCCATTGAGAGAATGATCCCCAATGACCCTCCTTAATATGTCGATAATGAATTGTTTGTATTGCCTTCAACAAAAATGATGTAAGAATGATGGGCCTGTAGGATTTAGGTAGGACGTTGCCTTGTCGTCCTATTTTGTGTATGTTCACTACCCTTACAGTTGTCCAGGTCTTTGGTATATAAACTAGTGCTATGTTAGCTCTAAAGTTCTTTGTTGAAATGGGCAATAAACTGTGTAATCCTTTTTTTAGTAGGACAGAAAATATTTCATCCTTCCTTGGAGATTTAAATGGAGCAAAGTGGTTTATGGCCCACTTTACATTCTCCGGTTTTACGTTTTTTACAGAAAAAATACAGCCTTCCTTTCTAGGACGTTTAGGTAGTCCTAGGCTTCTGATCAATAATTGTTGATCCTGAGAAGTAGTAGTAATAAGAGCACTAATGTTTCCTTTTTAAATTCAATAAATGTGTCGTCAGGTTTTTTATATAGGCCTGGTCCCTGTGCTGGATCTTTGGAAAAAAACTTGTCGATTCTAATACTGGCAGGCATATTTGAAATACTCTGGCAGAACCTTCTCCAAGATTCGCTTTTCGCTCTTCTTATATCTTTGTTATATGTTGTAAGAGTTTTTCTGTATGTTTTCCAGTTCCCCAATTATTTAACTGTATTCGATAGCTTCCTTACTTCTTTTCATAGTTTTTCGAGTTTTCCGCTCTACCAAGGAGTTTGTCTGTTATTTGTCTTAGATTTGATTGGGCAGTTATTCTAGTACGATGTAAGAATTACTTCTCTGATTCGATCATTCGCCCCTTCAATATCTAATCATGTTTTGATATTTCTAATTCCTAATATTTCTGTCTCACATATATCAAATATATCAAATCTTCTTCTTCTTTTTATGTAGACATGACACTGTTTGTTTTTCTATCTACCTCCAGTAAGTTGTCGTTCCATTGTTTTCGTGGTTTTCCTCCTAATCGTCGTCCTATTGGGGAACCGTCTCTTGTCGTCTTTACTACTCTAAATGTTGTCATTCGCTTATATGATCGTTCCAGTCTACAATTTTTGTATTGTTTTCATCTCTGCTGTTTCTAACATCGTTTTTGTTCTCTCTGTGTCAGGTCGTGTTTCTGCCGCGTAGTTCATTATTGGTATGATGACTGTTTTGTAAATCCTGCCTTTCATTTCCTTCCCGATATTTTTATTTTCCCATAATATTTCATTCAGGTGACATGCGGCTCCATTAACTTGATCTTCCACTTCTGTTTCGAGCTTTCCGTAGCTGGATAATGTGATGCCTAGATATTTAAAATCTATCACTTGTTCTATTATCTAACCTTCCAGCTTCAATTTACATTTTAGTAAGTTTGCTGTTATAACCATGCATTTTATGTTTTTTGGGGAAATTAACATTAAATTTTCTGGCGGTTATATTGAATTGGTTCAGGATACGTTGAATATCATCTTCACGTTGAAGAAGTAGTATTTTGTCGTCTGCATAACAGATAATTTAAGTTGTTTTTCTGCCATTTGGTATCTCTTTTAGTTTTTATTTTTATCTCCCTGTCTTATCCCATTGCCAGCTTCAATAGGGTCAGTTAGTTTTTCTTCTACTTTTACTTTTATTGTGATATTTTGATAGATATTTTCGATCATTTTGATTATTCCTAGAAGCATCTCTCTTCCTAGCGGCTGTCTAGTATGCGGCCTAACCCTAGTAGCTTTTCCTATCTCTGGCTGTCTAGCAGCGGCCGAGTCCAAGTAACTCCTCGGAGCGAGTGGACGAATCAAATACGGCTAGGGTACTGGTCCATACCAATCGTAAAAGTCGATGAATGAGATGGAACGAGAGATGGTGAGCTGTCGCTTGAGATGTCAGGATCGCAGCAACGAGCACAGGGCGCGATCAAGTTCTTACGTCCCGTACGCAGGAGCAGTAACGTGGCTGTCGTTTGAGGTGTCGGTAGTCGGTATGGAGGCTGCTAGAAGTGAGGCATGTCCATAATTTGCACTGGTCAACGGGTTGCGTTCCTAGTATCCGAGACGAGCTCATGTGGGACCAGTCTGCTTTTGTTCCACATAACCTCTGCAGGAGGTTTCGTAAGTTCTATAAGATCAGTCCCAATCTAAACGTGCGTCTGTGAGACGTGCCTGTAGATGAGTGGTAGAGGAGTATTCTCCTCGGCGGCAACCTGTCAAATGTGCTTGGTGGTCTGTTATTCTACCAGTGTGCAACTGTTCGCCCTTCCATGGATAATGTGCAGCGGTACATACGGCAATACAGGTACTGCGGGGAGGGTGGAGCCCCACGATATGATTATCGTGCCACCCTCACTGGAGACGGACTCGCAGGGGCATTGGTTCTACCAGAATAGTATAGACTTCCTCTCGGATGTTGTCAATACCCTTTATGCTCCTACTCTGCCCAAACTGTCTCGTAATGGGTGTAAGGTGTCCAGGTTTTATTGGGTTCCCTGTCCCCTACTGCATCCGTCTCATAAAATCGGACATTTTAACTTTGTGCTCTGGGAGGGACTCCCCAGCCCTCTTAGGCCTCTCTGGTATGGTCGTAAATATGACTCTCTTAAGAAGTGGATAACGTCCTTTAATTTTCCCCGTTTAAATGACTTCTTAAGGTCCTCGAAACATAAATATGCCGGTTTGTTGTATTCTAATGATTTCTCTTGTATTTGCCTCATTATAAATATAGCGTCGGTGCATAATATCCCCGACCTTGTTGTTCTGCTATATATGCTTATAGTATAATAATTTCATTTAGTTTATTTGTTACCACTTTGGTTGTTAATTTTAGTGTTGTGTTTAATAAATTAATTCCACTGTAACTTTTCGGATCCAATTTGTCTCCTTTTTTAAAGAGAGGTATTCTGATGATTTGCTGTTTTTTAATTTCTTTAATGCTTCCTTTACCTCTTCTTCCTCAATATTTATTTCTTCGTTTGTCATCTTTAGCAAATAGGGATTGAAAGTAGTCTTCCATGTTTTCTTCTGAATTGTTTCGTTTTTATTGGTTCATTTATCTCTTTTCTTTGCCCTCTGATTATTCTCCATATTTCTTTATGTGTTCTGTAGAGGTCGTGTTCCATCTGTTTAAGGAAACCCTACCAGTATTTCCTTTTTATTTGTCTAACTAAAGTATTCGTTTCATATTCTAATTCGTTTATAGTGGTTGTTTGCCTGTTGTTTTTGTTGTGTTCTGTATAATTAATTCCTCTCTAATTTTCCGGGTCCGATTTGTCTCTCTTTTTGAAGAGAGGTATAAGGATCATATATCACATCGTTTCGATAAATTTCCCAATTTGTGCATTTCGGATCACTGTTGCTAATTATGGGAGGTAATTTACCTGTTATAAGATAAAGTCAATGTGTCGGTGATCCGAAGTCGACTGCGCCGGCGCTTTCGACACATGCCATTGTTTTTTACCAATTTTGTTACTGGTTTGCTTAGTACCTTTTCAAAGGCCTTTTTTACAAACTGGTTTCACAGTTTTTAATGATCAAAGTAGCACGAACCATATCGTAACTTATGGATTTAGAAACACGAGAGATAAAGTGAAACAAATGTTGAAATTAGCCAAAAATGGACCTTCTTCTTCTTAGAGTGCCGTCTCCCTACGGAGGTTGGCAATTATAATGGCTATTTTTATTTTTGAACTTGCTGCTCTAAACAAATCAATCGATCTGCATTGATACCAATCACGTAGATTCTCCAACCATGAGTTCTGCCTTTGACCAACAGATCTTCTTCCTTGAATATTTCCCTGTATTATGAGTCTCAAGGTTATTATTCTGGTTTGTATAGTGGTGATTAGTTCTGTTTCTTTATCAACCCTCTCCATTACTTCTTTATTTGTAATTCTATCAGTCCATGATATTTTTAATACTCTGCGGTATAACCAGAGTTCGAAAGCCTCGATTCTTTTTAAATTGCATTTTTTTAATGTCCAAGTCTCAGGTCCATATAATAATATTGAAAATATATAATAGCGAATGGTACGTAGTCTGATCTCCAAATTTAGATTTTTGCTTAGGAGTGGCTTCATTCGTATAAATGCTGATCTGGCAATCTCTATTAGCCTGTTTATTTCTGCAGTATAATCATTGGTTTCATTGATCAAAGGTGACGTATATTTTGTGGTCTTTTTGTAATGTACTTCGTTTTTTTAGCATTTATAGTAATTCCCATCTCAGCACTATTCATACTTAAACTTTCGATAAGATGTTGTAGATCTTCTATACTCGTTGCTATGATCACAGTGTCGTCTGCATATCGTAATTTGTTAATTAATTTTCCATTAACGGTAACTCCCGCTAAAAATGGACCTAGTGAGATCATTACTTGAAATTTTAAAGAAGCTTGCAGACGATCGAGTTCTTTCTGTACTTGTGTACATATTTAATAGTATTTATAGATCTGAAAGAAGTCTTAAGTTACTCCGAAAAAATGAAGTGAAAATCAATGTACCTAATAATGATAAATTGACAACTTTGGACCAAAATATCGGAGAAGTTGCTTTAGTATTACAAAAACTATATAGAGAGAGAGAGAGCAATTATTGATAGACGATTGATCAGTTTGGGTTTGCGTAGTTCAACAACTGAAGCAATTATCATTATAAGGCAGTTGATGGCGCACCCGGGGGGGGGGGGGGGGTTGAGTTTTAAACCCCCCCCCCCCCCCAGAACCCTATTCCGGCACTGTTACTCACACATTTTAAGGACTCAAAATGGAAGCAACATCATTAAAAAAAATCGGTGACCAACCAAACCCCCCCCTCCAGAGGCAAATTCTAGGTGCGCTACTGGTTGATGGAAAAATAAAGGAGGAAAAATTCAGAAATTAAAGGATTCATATGATCATATGGTATTTACGGATTTTGTTTATATTTAAAAAAACGACAAAATTTAAATTAATAAATATCATCGTAGTAATGCAGGCCTAATATGCAAAACAAGTCTGCAATCTTTTATGTAAAAAAATAATTTGCATAAAGCTTGGCGTCAAAATATCGATTAAATTTATCAAAAGCGTGGATAAAAACAAGTTTACTCATTTAGATTGAAATGTTACAGGTTGTAGTAAATATGTTTTTGATTTTTAAAGCCTTGAAAGTAGACAGCTTAATATAAATTTTTGTTCGTAGATTAAATCGAAGCTACTTACAGCAAGCTACCAGCATGTACAGTGCCAATAGATAAAACACTAACATTATTAGTTACAAATAATCAGCTTGTAAAAATAAAAAAAAAAACACTGAAAGCGTTTACATTATACAGAGTGTCTTATTTTTTTGCATTGAGAAGTTGTTAGCAGAACTATAGTAGTCATAACTGATGATGTTCTTGTAGGGTTTTTATTGCTATTTTGGCGCATTCTCCATAGTTTTATATTCTGGTTTGCCCGTACTATACTCGCGAAATTTTTTGTCTACTAGTTTTTCCACTTTATCAGTCTATCTATAATTAATATAATTATAATTATAAATAATAATAATTAATATTAATAATGATCGCCCTGTACTTCTCTCTACCTGCAGTTTTCCCCGTACCATTAGCCCCTATATTGTCGGTACGGTTGATATGACCAGAAAGTTAAAATTCTTATAAATATGAGGCTATATATAGAAAGAAACCATGGATTGTTAACATTTTTAGGAGCTGACATGTTTGTCCTAAGTGTCCCAAGGGTTCAAAGAATTCTCCAAAATTACATCTCAAACGCGTCAATACGTCTCCTATCTGATGTAATGTTCCCGGTCTCAGAGGTATAAATTAATATTGGGAGAACAAAGATTCTTATTAGATTTTTTTTTATGTCTGTGTATTCTTGCGTTGGTTGCCTATCCGAACGTTAAAATCCCCCAGTATTATCATCTTCCTTCTGTTTCCCTTGTTGTTTGAGGCTTGTTATTTTCTGGGCCGTATACTCGGATGATGTTCAGGTCTTCCTTTTCCATTCCTATCTTTGCTGTTACAATTCTTTCTGGTATCTATTAGATGTGATTTTGGTATCTTTGGTGTATTACATCGTCTTTGTTTATGATTTCTTCTGCTAATACACTGTATATTAGTATATAGGTATTACTTAATTTTGATTGTCTTTGATAACTACTCGAAAGAGGTAATTAAAAATCCTTGAAAACGAAACAGCCGGAATCAACGGTCATCCTATTTATAATATCCGATAAATGCTATTGATATCGCTCTCATTGCAGAAAATATCGACGATCTACAGAGATTACCAGATAAAGTAGTATAAGCAAGCGAAGAATTGTATCTATCACTGAATAACAAAGAAAATCAAATTAATGAAAATTACAAAGACACATATAAATAATATCAATTTATATCTACTACATGAGTAAATAGAAGTCAATCTATCTAATTAGCCTTCTTCGATCCATCTTTGGACATAGGCCTACCCAATCCTTTTCCATTCTACTCGGTCGGCAAATCTCCATTTCAATTTTGCAACTTCTTATCTAACATCCCTCACTTCTGTTTTCTCTCTTATTCACTCGTTTCTCATTTATTCATTAGTCTTATGTGCAACATTTATCTTTCCATTGTTCTTTGGGTTTTTATGATTTTGTCCATGTTTGCTTTTGTAAATGTCCACGTTTGGGAACCATAAGGGAGAACAGGGAGTACGCATTGATTGTATACTTTGGTCTTAAGATACTGTGGATATATTTTGTTTTTAAAAATGTAGCTTAGTTTGCCAAATGCCGCCCAGGCCAGTCTAACTCGTCTTTTTATCTCTGCAGTAGGTTTTCTTTGTTAAGTTTTATAGTTTGACCCAGATATATATATATATATATATATATATATATATATATATTATATATATATATATATATATATATACATATATAATCCTGAACTTCTTCTATTTCATCTTGTCCGATCCTGATTGTGATGTCTTCATCTGTATTTGTTATGATTCTGGTCTTCCTATAATTCATATTAAGGCCTATCTTGCCAGCTTCTACGTCCAGTTCTTTCATCATTTCAAATAATTCTTCTATTTTATCGGTTATCAATGCGATGTCATCAGCGTACCTTAGATGGTTCAAGCGTTGTCCACAAATTTTTATACCTTTTTCTTCCCATTCTAATCTTTAAAAAATATCTTTCAGAGCCTGATTCAAAAGTTTCGGTGATATTGTGTCACCCTGTCTCATGCCTCTACTTATTTGTATTGATTTTGTTCCTTCATAAACTTTAATTGTTGTTTTGACTTCCTTATTTATTTATATTGGCTATTAGTTCCATATATCTGTAGTCAATTCTGCTGTTAATCAAAGAACTTTTCGAAATCTATGAACGCTATATATAGAGGAATGTGGTATTCATTTGCTCGTTCTATAAGTATTTCCATACTTAGTAAATGGTCATAATGTCACTTGCTGAATCCCTTTCTAAAACCAGTTTGTTCTTTCGACTGGTAACCGTCGAGTTTTGTCATCAATCTATTGGTATAATAGAAGTACAAGTACAAAATTACAATTACCAAGGAACGTATATATTAATGAGTCAAATGAATATACCAAAGAAATAAGAAAAGAATAGAGAAAACCCGCAGTGCGTTTAACAACATGAAACAAATAATGTGTAGTCGAAACCTAATCCTAAAACTGAAAGTACGTATGCCTAAATGTAATGTTTTTCAGTTTTGTATGGTGTAAAGGCGTGGACGCTAAATAATCCATGTGTGATTAAGCTGGAGAAATTTAAGATGTGGGCATATCGAAGGATGTTAAAAATCTCCTGGAAGGACAAAATAATTACCCAAGTAGTACTGGATAGGATGAACAGACAAAAAGATTTCATATTAACTATTAAAATGAAAAATTGCAATACTTGGAAGATGTTACACTGAGAAATATCAACTGTTAAAATTGATTGTAGCGAGAAAGATTGGAGCTAGGAAGGAGAAGAATATCTTGGTTGAGAAAACTGAGTGAATGGTTCGCTTGCAGTTCTATTCAACTGTTCTAAGCAGCAGTCCTAGGATGAGAATTGCCGTGATGATAAACAACCTTCGTAGCGGAGGTGGTACATGAAGAAGAAGAAATAACTATCCAGATTTAGCCATACGGTTCACACTCCCTCTAAGAGGAAAATTCACTTATCCCAGATACCGACGGTATCAAAAGGATTGAGCTCTGGTGTGACTCTTTTCGTGTTATCGAGCCCTAGGTAACTTGGTATGCTGGAGTATCTCCCAAAAATTTTCGCACACATCTGGACGTTGAGAGTAGTACAGCTTTCTGCATGGTCTTGTAGAGATGTTCATTCAGGCCTAGCTTTTTTATGTTTTCTAGGAGGTTGTTCGGAATGACTCCATTAGTAGAGAGAATAATAGGTATTGTCTGAGTACTCTCCATTCTCCACTGTCTTCGTATTTGAATTTCCAGATCCCTGTACTTGGCGATTTTTTCGTTCTATTTAACACGAAGATTATTGTTGTTGGGTATCGCCACATCAATTAGTGTAGTTTTTCTCGTTAGTTTATTAACTAGTATAAGATCTGGTCTATTCTATGCCACTGTTTGGTCTGTGAGCACAGTGCGATCCCAGTATACCTTGAAGTTGTCATTCTCAAGTATACTCTCAGGAACGTATTGATAATATGGGACATGGTTTGTTTGGAGAACTCCCAGTTTGATGGCTATCCCTTGATGAAGGACCTTTCCTACTGAGTCATGCCGTTCCTTTTATTCAGTTGCAGCAAATGCTTGGCAGCCCCCGGTAAGATGCTGGATGGTTTCTTGAGGTTGACATCCATATCGGCATTTGTCATTTTAAACCTGGGGGTCTTTAACGATATATTTCAGGTAATTTTTGGTTGGTATAACCTGATCCTGAATGACCAGTAATGAATCTTCTGTTTCAGGAAACACCTTTCCTGATGTCAGGCAATAGTTCGATACATTTAGTTAGAGGCCAACGGTATTCCCCTTGACACAGTCTTCCTAGTTGAGTAGGTAGAAAAATTCTACTTATTCGACGCTATTCTTTTTCACTGACGGCATTGTACGCGTTGTTAATCTCAGCACAGTTTCAGATGACAGCCAACAATGTCCTGTTATCAAAATATGCCCGTGGCTTATTTGTTAATCCATATTTTATTCTTACTTAGTTCTTTATTAGTATATCAATCTTTTCATGTCCATTCTTTACATTAATACTCTCAGCTGTTCTTAAAAAAATCATTGAGGGGAAGAATATTTGGGAAAATATTTAGTATTTATTTACATATTTTACAGTCAATATTTTTATTACTTTATTATAGTATGATCTTACTTAATTATATATTTTAATTACTTATTTACTCTAGAAGATTACAGTATATTATTTTCTTCTATTCAGTAAACTCTCATTGTCAAACTGACTAAGACATGGTAATCTGTTAAGTTCAGAGAAATTCACTTGTTGTTAGAATATCAATTTCTGCGGAATTGTATACGCAATTTGGTATCAAAGCGACCGTTTTAAAACTCTGATTTACGAGGGTTCGCATCTTGTGGATCCCCCTTAAAATTTTTAGTTACGGATTTTTATCCATACAAATGCTGACAAACACAGATCGAAACAAGACGTCAGACTGTAAACGTTTCCAGTTTATCGAAGACGCGGACCGTCGTTTTGGTCGATTCTCTACCACCAAGGGGCTCAGCCACTATTTTACTCCTCTAGCTACAATTAATACAACATACTCAAACGGTAAACGTATTTTTTTTATACAAGTAGCCTTAACGAGTTACACCAGGTATTTTCATGGTTTTTCAATGAATTGCTAACTTATTCACAATCAAAATATTGCATTTTTTCGTTATTATTCTAATCCTTTAACCAGAGACCTCAATAAGTTGGTCAACACAAAACAGTGGCTCAACAAATATTTTTGTACCGTCTGCGTAGAAAGCTTTCCTAGATTTGATATGGGATTCAAGATCACTAGCATACCACACAAATAGTAGTGTACCCAACACAGATCCTTGTTGTACAAGGAAATGTTTGTTTTTTGATGACAGCGATTTGTCAATTCTAACACAAAATAGCTGATTTGTTAAAAAATTATTAATCTACTCAAGAGTTGTCCGCGAATGCCACAATGTTCTAGTTTATACATCAATTTTCTTCTTGATATTCGATCAAATGCTTTTGCGAAGTCTAACACATCACATTAATACATCACGTAAATTAGTTATGGTTGATTGACTTAGTAGGGTAATAATTTGTTCTCGAAGCAAAAATTCTGAAAGACACTCTGTAATAATTGATTCCATAACTTTACAAATATCTGATGTAACGCATTTTGGTCTCTAATTATTGGGATCTAACTTATTTTCTTTTTTAAATATAGGTGTTACCGAAGCACTCTTCCAAATTGGAGGCAAATAGTGTGCATTAAAAGATGAACACATTAATAGTAATAGTGGAAGAGCGAGAACATCTGAACTTTTTTTTAAAAATAATGTAGAAATTGTATCGGAGCTTGGAGATAAATTGTTTTTTAATTTATCAATATGGCGCTTAATGATTTCAGGTGAAAAATCGATACATTCAATTTTGGAAATAACTGGTGAATGACTGATGGACTGAAAAACTGATTTGATGAACAAGAAACTGATTTTAAGATCTCATATGTGTTGTGAGAAATCATTTCATCGTTTTTTTTTTTAATAATGGAATGGGCACTTTAGAAGACAAGAAGACCTAACATATTTTTACGGTTTTTAAGAGTAGTTGCAACTTCTGAATAGATTCTTCATATGTCATTCTCTGGCTTCATTGATATACTTTTTTAGTATTACTGTCTAGTTTTTGTGAGATTGTAAGTCACGTATATCACCTGTACGTTTATATTTTCGATATAACTTTCTTTTGTGTCTTATAAGTGATATTAATGAAATAAGTGATTTCTAGCCTCTAACTCATAACAGATCGCAGTTCTTTTAAAAAATAATTTGCTTTTCTATGAGTTTCCTTTTTGTTGTGTATTTAGTTTTTCTTACTTAAATAAGGTAACAATAACAATTATTAATACAATGTGGTTTTATATCGTTAACCTTTATTCTTCCCCCCTTAACTAACGCCATTCCTTGTGTCAGTGAGCTGTGTTGCCTACCTGTGTTGCCAAGTATATAACACCTCCTCTCTTGACCAAAATTCACAAATTCATTCTCTGAACAGGTTTACGTACTCTACTTGAAAGTCTTAACACTGGTTCAGCTTCAGTGTGAGCCTCAGGTACTGTTGGCTCTATTGTATCATTTAGAAGTCCTTGTACATTTGTAGCTGGTGAAACGGAATTGGGTTCAGGGACCGATATCTCCCTTGGAACTATGCTATCTGGAACTGTATCAGGAATGAAACAAGTTGGGTGATATTCTATAGGTGTATCCTGCCCAATTACTCTAATTTGGTCAATATGACGTCTCCACGTCCTACAATCATCTAACTCAACTAAATAATGTAATAATCCTAACATTAGTATAACCTTGCCGAATTGCCATTTTGCATTGAAGTAATCTCGCACTTAGACTCTGGTATCTATAGCAACATTTCTAAGACTCTGGTCTGTGTAAGCATTTTTGTCATGAGTTAAAGGTTTAAGTAAATCTAATCTATTTCTAATCTGCCTTCCTAGCAAAAGTTCAGAAGGACTTTTGCCAGTTACTGTGTGAGGTGTTCTACGATTCTGCATTAGTAACTTGCACAATTCAAGTTCTCTGTTTTTCTCTTCACTGTACATAGCTCACAGGCAATTTTTTAGTGTTTGAACGTATCTCTCCCCCTGGCCATTCGTGGCTGGGTGATAGGATGCAGTAAATTTATGTGTATTACCATTATTTTTCATGAATTCTCTAAATTCATGAGAATCAAATTGTCTACCATTATCAGTAACAAATACTGTGGGTATTCCGAAAGTAGTGAAGATTTTTCTACAAATTTCGATTGTAGTTTTTGTAGTAGTGTCTTTCGTGAAATGTATTTCAGGCCACTTACTAAAAGAATAGACTAAAATGAAGTAATAGTCTCTGTACTCTTTCAAAACAAAATTTAGGTGTTTCCCAGATGTGGGAATCATCTTTAACAGGGTTGTTTTTGTGCTTGTTGCAATGAAAACAATTTTTACATAAAGACTCAATATCCTTGTCTATGAGAGGCCACCAGCAGTAACTCCTGGTTAAAGACTTCATTCTCACCATACCAAAATGCGCAGTGTGTAATTCATGCAGAATTTTATTTCTTAATTTCATAGGTATTAAAACTCGTTGTCCCCTCATTATGACTCCAGACTATAGTGAAAATTATGATCGATCTACGTTAAATCTGAATTGTTTTTTAACAACCTCACCAGTTTGTAAACCTAATAGTAACTTTTGTAATGAATGAAGGTATTCTTGTATTGTTTCTCCTTCGGCTTGTCTTTTTGATTGGAATCTGAAGATTTTTGCAATTTCGAGGGGTGCAGGGTTGTAAAAATTATCCACTAAATTGATAATGTCGTCGTATGACTTATCTTCAGGTACGTCTGGGGCTAACTTGTCGAATTTTAAATACCTTGTAAGCACCTTCCAGCCTCTTTACCCACCTGGACCATTTGGTGGCAGACTGGTTGAAATATTCAACGGAAAATTGAAATGTAGATACTTGTGTAGACATAATTGGGGCTGTAGTACCTGTAACTGTACTTGAAGTTGAAGTAGCAATCGTAGTAGTCGTAATATTCTCTGCAGTAGTTGTTATTACCATCTTATGTATCCCATCCTCGTCGCCAATTGTTGTGTATTTAGTTTTTCTTACTTAAATAAGGTAGCAATAACAATTATTAATACAACGTGGTTTTATATCATTAACCTTTATTCCCCCCTTAACTAACTAACTTCATTCCCTTGTGTCAGTGAGCGGTGTTGCCTACCTGTGTTGCCAAGTATATAACACTTTTATTTCGTAGAATTTGTAATCATTCTAGGATCAACTATTACCAACTTTACCTACGCTAAAGAAAGTAACAAGGGTTGCGTTACATTCTGTAAAATTTCTTCTAAAAATGTGTTGTCTTGATCTTCTTTAGTTTGAATATCGCCTGTAGATTCTGGTACTCCTCTGACCAAAACATTTTTGTTACGATCAATATGATAAATGGGTCTATTCGCGATATTTTCAGCAAATGGCGGTGACAAATGTATGTCGGTAGATGATATTAGGTTAAACTAGGGTTAATCCGCTGAAAAAAAATCGAAATTTGATAGATCCAAGTAAAAAATTTAAATTTTTATTTACTTACCGTGTTTTTCTAATAATAAAACGTCATTATTATTGCATAGGCATCTTAAATTTCTAAATATACATTCTATCATAAAGTGAAACAAACTTGTGATTTCCGACACTGGTTACGAAAATGGTAAATGGTATTTGTGTACCGCACTGATGAATAAATGGTGTTAATCTATCAACTATTCGCTTTGGATATGACACAGCGTTGATTGCTGACACAGATGTGGGTTTACAATTTGTACTAAATATTATCAAATGCGACTACATAGTCAGGAATATGAAATGTCTATATTCATTACCGAAGCAGAATTGATGTAAATAGGACAGAGAGAAAATATGAATTTGTATAAGGGGGATCACTAGTTAGTAAACATCTAAGACATTATTCATAATAGCTCTGGGTGAAGATAGCTTCAAATGAAGCTTGACAAAACGAAATATTGGTGTTTGGCAGTGTTGAAATTTACATTAAAAATGAAACATATTTTGCAATCCAAAAGCAATGAGATATATAAAAATTAATAGGTTAGAATTACCAAAAAAAATAGTTTTAAAACAGTTTTTAACAAGTAAGTGGTAAAATTTCAGTATAAATATTAAAGTTAAGAAAACAACTGTTACAATCTGACAACTAGTTCTGGCTCTATTGCTAAATCTATCCGCTAATCTATCAAAGGGCAATTACCAAAACAATTTCTAATAATTGAATGCAATTAATAGCAAAGGAAGCAAATATTTAAGTATTTGTTCGTGTTTTATGTAAATTAAAAAATTGCAGAATCCATAAAGTAATGTAATAAAAATGCACTTTTTAAAACCTTTCTCTTTGTATATTTGAAGCATACAACATATACATTATAAGGACATCGCAACACCGACAAGCGCAAAACTTTCGTTTTGTGAAGCTTCATTTAAGGCTATCTTCACCCAAACCTATTATGAACGATCCAAAATAAATAATGGCTTTTTACTAAACTAGCTTTTATCAAAGCCACAACTACTTACCCAGCCATGCTGTTGTACATTTGGCAACGATGGAAGTAGTTTACGGCTTATTGGCATTGTATGTTTTGTTGATTCTTCTTCTTAACGTGTCCCTATCCCTCAGGACATTGGCGATCATCATGGCCCATTTGACTCTATCTGCAGCCATTCTGAAAAAATCTATTGACGTTTTTCCACTCTATTGTCTTAGATTCTTCAGCCTGGACGCGCGTCTTCTCCCGGGTCCTCTTTTGCCTTCCATCTTCCCTTGTATGACCAATCGCATCAATCATTTTGTTGATATAATATATTAAATATTTCACTCATAAATTAAAACAATTAGCAACGGTAAATATTTTTGGTGACTGCTGTAAGATTGGCTACGTGAATTGTCAGTCACTGATCATTTATTTATATTTAACCTCTAAATATGTAGGTAATCATTTCTACTGAAAATTGGTGTCAAATACATATATGTTAACAAGGTATGTGTTTCAGGTGTCTAGGAAGTATTGTGCCAAAATGTACTTCAGACTAAAAAAGTCAGCTGACAAAATTTTCCATATCAAAGGATCCTGCCAGGAAGAAAACATGGTTACAAGTAAATCATGCCCCACATAAATCATCTTCAAATAATTTAAAATAAGGTAAATTTTAAGAGTAATCGAAGGGTAAAAAGAAACCTAGAGGGAATACTGTAACCACTTCCGCCACAACAAAGAGGAGTCGCTAAAAAACCAAAAAATTCTAACGAGCAGACTAGATCTTATAGCACTACCACAAAAGTATTTAGGATGGCACTATAATACTCAGTTAGATATGGCCCAAGCATACCTGATCCTATCGTAAGTCAGGATCAACTTCAGCAGTTCCATAAAACAAAGTTTAGCGCAGGAATCCTGTGTGTAAACTGGGATAACGAATATTTGAAAAATAGTTCATTGACGTGGTGAAGGCTATGAAGAGCCTGCGATAGGTAGCAGACTTAAATAAAGTTGATCCCAATTATATGCTCAAGCGCCTCATGGTTCTCACCCGCGTCTCCAAAAAAGAAGCTAATAAAGCAATTATCAGGACTCGTCGAAGGAAACAAAATCAAGAGCTTAAGACAGAATACTAGTTGTTGAAAGAAACAAGAGCTCTCCTAAAAAGCATTGAAAGTTACTCATTTCAAGGTATATTATTATTTCAAAATATTATTTCAAAACCATCATATGCTTCGATGACTCCAGAGTCCTACATGCACACTTCAATTCAATTAGCCTATCAAGGAAATTTATCGTAACCCTCGTAGACTGGGGAGAATATCGAGCAGACCTGACATTGTTTAGACAGGGTTAAAGGGACAATATTGCACACGCAATTATCCGGAAATGATGAGAAATTTCAACAGGAATTAATGGAAAAAAGTCAGACAAAAATTTAATTTCACCAAAAGATCTGACTAAGTATAATAAGAAAATGAGAAGGACAAAAGGGTAATCGTTGAGAACCCTCAGATAAGTGTTCCTAAACGGGAAAAGGAGTCAGGTGAGTACACTCAGAACGGTGCCTGTTGATTTCAAAATTGCACAGAGTAGGGAATGATTAAAGGTATTAAACGCCATAGAGAAATAGTTCAATTTAAAATTGTATCTTTAGCCGTGTTCTGTCAAAATGTCATCAGTTATTTTAAGATTGTCATTAGGTATTTCACAGTTGTCAAATGACCTAAACAGAGACTAAAAATCAAATAAGGTATTATTGTTAGATAGTCACGTAGCTACATTTCTATTTTTCTTTATATGCCGTCTCCTAGAGAAGGTTGGCGACCATCAAACGATATGTTTCTCTGATTTGTGCCGCATGTATGATATTTGTAGCTGCTGGTATTTGGAGAGTTTTTTAGTCAGAGTTTTTTCTTTCTATTCAAACTTCTTCTACCTTCAATCTTGCCTTCAATTATTAATAAAGAGAAAGTCGAAACTTTTGCAGAATATCTTAAAATGGGTTTCCAACCATATCCTGCCGATGAACATCTTATCATAGAAAACGAAATCCAACTTTACTTAGGATCTTCCTACAAACTTTTTTTGACCAAAAAATCCCCTGGATATGACCTAATTACCGTAAGAATCCTGAAGGAGTTACCAAGAAAGGCCCTACTTTATCTTATTTAACTGTATTACGCCATATGAAGAACAGGCATTTTTTCTCTAGTTTATAAAATAATCCAAATAATTTTATTTTTAAAGACTGGAAAACTCCCGGAGAAAACAACCGTTTTTGTTATTTGCAGAGACCAATCACTGAAAGGGGGTGGGTAGATATTTCTCAGCAATTTGAGGAGAAATGTAATTTTCTGAATTTAATGGTAAACATATATTACATTAAAGCACCCAAATATAGTGGAAGTCTATTTTTTAATTACAAAAGCAAAGATTGTTTTGTATTGTTTTGATGGCGCTGGGTGATGCAGATTATAATTTTCTATACATTAGTGATGGAAGCGTGGGCCGAATTTGTGAAAAATTGTGGTTAATTATCAATAAAAATAGTAAATTATACTAAAATGCCACAAGAAAATAGCTTCTATAGAAAATAGCTGAGATCTCAAACGACAGTACAAATGCGCGATATATGTGAAGTAAGGACAAGAAAACAAAGTGAAGTTGATTGCCTGGAAATACCGCCGTAAAGACAAGAAAGGTAAATATAATAACTTATTTATCAGGTCCTAAAAAAATTGCTCGAGATGCTTAAACTCAGTTTGAATGCTGGAAGTTATTCATTGATGATGTGATGCTTAATAGTATAGTCGAGGATACAAACAAAAAAGTTATTGAAAAATCACAGAGCTATGCTGATAAACATTTGTTTAAGGAGACTGAGATAGTTGAATTTAAAGCGTTTCTTGGACTATACCTTGTTCTTGTCGTTCAGATTACTATAGAGGGGAAAGGCCTCGCATAAAAACTTGCGTCTATTAGGACTATATTTAAAAAAAAATGTGAATAACTAAACAATCGTACACCCCTGCTGAGTATATGACCAACCATGAGAAACTAAAGTCATTTCGAGTGCGCTGCACATTCAGGTAGTATATGCCTAATAAACCTGCCAAGTATTTCATTACAGTGTTTGCTCTAGTAGATCTTTAGATCGTTTAGACATTTTATGTTCTTAATGTTGAGGTATATCTTGGTCAATAGCCGGAGGGGTCATTTTGTGTCAATAACAAGCCGGATGATGTTGTCCTGAGCCTTGTACAGCCAATTAAAGGATCTTATAGAAATAATATATTTGGTAATTGGTTTACAAGCTATCCTCTCCTAATACGGCTTCTAAAAGAGTACAATCTGACAGCAGTATTTACTGTGAAAAAAATTAAGAAAATACCTCCAAATGTGCTAGCACTTAGAGCAGTGTTTCCCAAAGTGGGGGTCGCGACCCCCTGCATCTTTTCGGTCCAAAATTGGTCCGAGTTCTGGGAAAAAAATTGGAGCTTCAACATTCCATCACTTAATATTTCAATAAGTTTTTCTTTCATGTTTATTGGAATTTCAACATGCTGAAAGGAATCGGCTAAAAACGGATTTAGTATCCATCTGCAACTGTCGTAACTGTTTTGAATTTCTTTGGGGAAATAATCACAGAGCTGTTGTTTTAAATTGAGCAAAGTAACATGCATGTCAGCAAAAACTTGTTTAAAATTTGTAGCACTGTAATTGGATACATTTTCCATAATTTCCTGAAGGCACTGGAATGAATCGAGTTGAGATATTCATCAATGTAGAACCTGTTTTCTTTTTATTGCTGCTACTGCCACTTTCAGACGTAGATGGTTCTGCACTTCTTTTTAAAAACTTATCTATAATTTATAATTTATCGTAGACGTAAATACGTAAGTCGTAAAATATTTACTCATTACTCAACACCGCGTTCGCCACCATAGGCTGTTTGGATTCGAACTGAGGTTTCGTTGCGCATCGCCGCTTATATAAAGCCAAAACAAGGCTACGAGAACGTTCCAGAGTGCCATCTAGTAGCGAGCGCTTTCGCGATTATCATGGAAGAGTTTTGCGATGTAGACACAAGCTAATATGTCGCGGTGTACAATGTGCAGTCGACTTCTTATTATTTATTTTTATTGTAAATGCTATTCTGGCAGAAGTACCTACTACTAATTACTAGTGGGACAGATCGCAATCATTAAAATAATTGTATTAAAATAAAATAATTGTTTTTGATTTAAACTTAAACAGTAAAGTAAAATTAAATTTGAGAAACCATCAGATAATTGTAAATTAGGCACGCTATTTCTGTCAAATAATATTGAATAAATGAGTGGGGGGAAATTGGGGGGTCGCGGACAAATTTTTTAGCAAAAAGGGGTCGCGGTTTAGATAAGTTTGGGAAACTCTGACTTAGAGGATAGTCCAGAAATAAGTTCGAAATTCGCTTTTAAAACAGCCATTTCTCTCGTGTCTTATATCCCCAAGAAATCACTACAGCATACTATATAAGTACTTCATTAATAAAAACATACTTACCAATGAGACAATTGTAGTTTCATATATAACAGTTGTTGGCAACTCTATGAATTTTAAAACATCGTTAAACTTCCATTTTATAAAAAAATGTATTACCTGTAGCCTGACATAGTGTTTTTAAGTTTTCTATTTATTCTCTGAAACTGGCACCCAAGGTTATAAATTTTATCGTTAACTTCTTCAGCTGATATTTCCTAGCATTTGACCTAGCATCAATGGAGGATTTTGTAGCATTTCGGTTGAATATTGCTGTAATGAGCAATCTCATAAATTTGAATGGGATTCGTATAATCCAATTAATTTTAATATAAGTTCTCGTGACGAATGGACACTACACGCTTTTCTTTTATTACTTTTCATTTATTTCGCTTATTTTCATTAACCAAACTCGAACTCACAACACACGAAAACAATTTTATTCAGACTCAAGTGCAGCAAGTGACACAAATATTTAAAATGAAACTCGACTCATATCATGGATACATTTTGAGACGGTTATGAATTAAGTGCAGTAACAAGCATCCAGTTACGGCTAATACGCTTCAGGTCTTTAGTTCACCTGGTTAGTGGGCGGTCTCTGCTCCGTTGTGCTTCTTGTCTTGAACTCTATTCGACAATACATTTGGTAGATCGGTTGTGAGATAATCTGGAGACACCCAACATCTAGCGCTCCATAGCCCTCTGAGTCACGCAAATCTTGTTTACTACCTTTTTTGTGAGTGTTAATTTTTCGGCTTCATAAGTGAGTAAAGGTAACACAGACTGCTCAAATATTGTCCTTTTAAGACCTAGGGTTAGCTCCGATTTAAAAACACCGTTTAATTTACCAAATGCTGTCAAGGATAATCCTATGGGACGTGGAAGCTCACATGTCTGGCTATCTTTGACCAACCGAATTTCATGCTCTAAATGTTTATACGACGCGGTCTATTCAATATCCTTTTCATCAACATCAATATTACGATTTAGCACCAGATTTCCAAGGAAGCGTGATATAATATTTCCAATATTATTATTGTATCATCCATGCAATCGGTTATAAGGACGATGTCATCTGCGACTCTCAAATGACTAAGCTTCTCTCCATTTATGTTGATACCATACTTGCTCAGATCTGCCTTCTGTTCTGAAGTATGTTCCAAAATTGTCGTGAATAGCTTTGGACAGACGGTATCTCTAGTCTCTAGACTTTTTTTATAATTTTTGTGAAAAGTTTATATATGTGAGCAATAGATAGATGATTTTTTGGGTCTGTTATGTCTCCTTTATTGTGTAATAAAACAATGACTGCATTGTTCCAATGAGAAGGGGTTTTTCCTTCGTAGATGCATTCAGAGAGAAGTTTAGCCAAAGCCAGGATAATTTTATTTCTACCTAGCTTGATCGCTTCGATCACTACTCAATCATCGCCAGGAAATTTCTTATTTTTTAGTTCTGAACGTAACGTTCTGACTTCGTATGATGTTATTTCTGTCATTTCTTCTGATCGATCCCTGGTTTGTGATTTTGGGCAGGAGCTGATAAAAAGATTCGACAATCTCGAGGATTTCTATTTTATCCGTAGTGATGTTTCCATCTATGTGTCTTATTCTGTAAATATTTTTGTTGTCTATGTTGTTCGTATTTCACCCCAAAACTTGTAAACTTTTGTTTTCTTGAATTATTTTTGTTATCTCTCTTGTATTGAGCACTTTGATGTCTTTAATCATTTTAATCATAAAAGAAGTAAAAATCTACTGCCTTTGAACGGCATGATCGTTTCGAAATAAACCAACACATTGCACTTTAATCATGCTTTTCACACTCTCCAGTCAAGATTTTCCAATCCACCTCTTATCTTGTGTAAAACTAATTTTATTATAGGTATTACAATTACACGCAATTTGTGTCAAATTAGTTAACATGCACCTTATGTTATGTTCTTGTAATTTTAAGAGACAGGCCTCAAGGTCATTGAGGACTGCATAGCCAGACACGATCACCTACTTCACCTGTTTCTATTCGTAAATCGAGTATTATCTTTCATCTTATCATGGGCTATATGAATATAATATCGACCAATTTCATGACCGTTGTTCGATTTTCTTTGAAGTTAGATTTAGGTCATACCGTATCCTGCAATGGTGTAACGGCTAACTAGTTCTTTGTCGGATTTATTTTAGCAAAGTTTTTGATGAGAAGTATTTATGTCGTTACACAGACGGTTAGGTGAGTGTTGATTTAATCGCCCGTTCTGGGTCAGATGCTGTTCGTAATCATTCATTCTAGATGAGGCGCTACTGATTTTGTTTTACTATTATACTATACCACTTTTACTGTTTTACTAAATCAGTTTTAAATCAATTTCTTTGCCTCAGCTTGATGCTGCAAAACGCAAACGAAAATTCTATTTTCTAGAATATTTAAACCCCCTTAATCTTTTTTGCACGAGTTTCTTTAATCAAATTGAAATTGTAAAAAATACGAAACTCACAATACGCACATTGGCCTTTCTCCATAGCGTAGGCTTGACCAAAAAATAAAAATAAGCAGAACAGAAGGATAAACGTTACTCTATTGCTTTATTTAAATTTCCAAAAATCAATATTTTATTTGTTTGTTCTAACACAACTTCAATATAACCATAATATACATTGTAGATCTGTTTTTCCTAAATTCTTAAAAGAAATTGGCTAGTCAAAGAGAAAATATGACAACTTTTTTAAGAAGCGAATATTTTTGGTGGAATATTTCAAAAGATGTCATAATCTTCAACAAAAGAGTACTCTAGACCAGTCGTCTTCGCTTCTGTTGCATCCCGGATGGTTGTAATAATCCAATAAATCTCGTCATCTAAATGCTATAAATCACTTTCTAGGCCTACGCTGATGTCTCGCACGCGAAAATTGTTTCACCCAGTGCCGTTGCAAGCAAGTTCTAAACGTTTAGAAATATCATCTTCGTCAGTGACTGACTATATTTAAAATAAGCGATTTTTATGAATTCCGTATTTAAAAGGCTTGCAGTTGATTTCCATATTAGAACCACACATCTTTTTGTTTGTCTCACATTATTTTTCTATCTGATTTTTGATAATTATCATAATAGGATCTGATCAGATTTTTCTTTCTTAAATATATCGCTCAAATATATCGTAAGTTTACAATTTACAAACAGGAAAAGGGAGTTACTCAAAACTAAGATACAAATCTTAATTATATGTATAATTACCTATTAATACCGTAAACTGATATCTAATTACTATTAATACAAAGGCCTGTGCTTAAGATAAAAGCCAGCAACTTTTTTATAGGAACTTTAAAGATGTATAGCATCCATCTAAAAATTTTGTTTCGATGTTTCCTTCCATTCGTGAATTCACTATACATAGATTTTCCTTCGGTCTTCTACGTGGAAGTGAGTGTCACAGACTGGAATTCATTAGTGTCCCCACCTATGTCAATTTATTTTCATACAACTGCACAAACCTAGCACTATAAAGTTAATAGAATTCACATACAGTCCTACATAAACGGGCGGCTTGGAGCTAAGATTGCCCAGAGCTTATTCTGGGCGCACCTGCGTTCTATATTTTATTTTCTAACTTGCTCATGTCATCTTTAGATGCGAAATTTTGGTCTCTATTATCCTTCTATGAAGGCTGGCTATAACCATTACAAATTCGTCTAGCTTCTGCTTGTCTTAAAAGCGTCTATGTATTTAACCCGGTCCAGTCGCGAATGTTTTTTAGCCAGAATATTTGTCGTCTACCACGATCCCTTTTTCCAATTTTTTTACTCTTCATAATCAGCTGCAACAACTCGTACCTCCCATTCCTAAGTATGTGCCCCAAATGTGCTGTTTTTCTTCTTTTAATGGTGGTTAAAAGTTTTCTGTGTCTTCCCATTCTGTGCAACACTATTTCGTTCGTAATATAATCGGTCCATGGTATTTTGAAATTTTTTTTTAAAAAGCCACATCTGAAAAGCTTCCAGCTTTCTCATCAAGTCAACATAAGTTTCTTCATCTTCAAAAAGGCTGATCTTAATATTCTTGATATTCTTGATCGAATTTCTGATTTCAGATTTAGATCTTCAGTAATCCTTCTTCTTCTTCTTCTTTAAGTGCCGTGCATTTCTGCGTAGGCGTCCACCGTACATCGTCTTGTCAGGTGAGATGTTAAATAGTCAGGATTAAATAATTCTGTTTTTAGCAGCATTGCGAAGCATTTCATAGCTGTAGATTCCTGTCCATTGTCGAATATTGCTCAGCCATGACATTTTTTTACGTCCCAGACCTCTCCTACCCTCTATCTTCCCTTCGAGTATCAGTTGTTGAAAAGTATATCTTTCTCCTCGTAATATGTGTCCCAAGTATGCAGTCTTCTTACTTTTTACATAACTAAAAAGTTCCCTATCCTGTAAGCCCGCTCTTCTGAGTACTTCCTCATTTCTGACCCTGTCCGTCCATGATATTCTAAGCTTTCGACGCAGACACCACATTTCAAACACTTCAAGTTTGTTAATGGAACTGGCCTTTAACGTAAATGCTTCCATTCCGTACAAGAGAACAGGCCACACGTAACACTTATGCATCTTGTATCGGAGGTTGAAGTCCAATTTGCGATCAGCCAGAAACTTACGAAGCCTCAAAAAAAAGCATTTCTGGCTTGTTCAACTCTGCTCTTTATTTCATTCTCGGGGTCCCAACCCTCGTTCAGCAAACAACCCAAGTATTTAAATTGCCTGACCTGTTCGATTTCTTCTCCAGAGACATATATCTTTGCGTTGGGGTAATCATTTCTACTTATAATCATTGTTTTTGTCTTCTTAATATTTATTTTTAAACCCCGAGCTTCACTTGCAAGAGTTAGATCATTTAAAAGGCATTGAAGATCTTCGATGTTATCAGCCACTATGGCTGTATCATCGGCATTTCTGATGTTATTAATCAATATGCTGTTAACTTTAATCCCCTTATTTGAGTCTGCCACTGCTTCTGCGAAGGCTTTTTCTAATCCTTCAGTACTTCATTTTATTCACTTGTTGAATATCCTCATTTTTATCTGGATCTGGATGACTTTACCCCTCTTACGTATAACCATGGTTTTTGTTTTTCTTTTCGTTTGTTTGGTTTCTGTAAGTTACGCTAACACACGATTAGATATAGGGAGCTCTACGGCCTTAACAACTTTTCACTGCGTTTTCTCTTTAAGAAAGTCTTTTGTAATATTAAAGGATTCTTAATCAGTGCATATCAAGCTAAAGTACCCGCCCATGAGGCGAGTTTCTTTATATCGAGAAGTACTTTATATTTCTTCTAGTTTTTCATGCGTTAGATCTACACCCATATTTACTCGTATATTTAGTCTTTTTATGCTTATTTATATTTTCAAAGACCAGTTGTCTTTCCATCTCTTTGGTGGTTTTCCTGGGAGCCTTCTTCTGTTTGGTTTTCCATATATTACAATTTTTGAATATATCTTTTCTATCCACACACCTAATGTGATCTTTAGGTATTTTCATATTTCAGATATCGACTTCTCTTTACTACGAGTAGTACATGGATTTTTATCGATGTTTTATCAGGGCATCTTTTATAGGAGATATTTCATTGTCGGCATAATTTTGTCACAGTAGTTTTTGGAGATTACTGCTATCGTGATCCCCATTAGAGCAGTTTTACCTTCCATCGCCACAATCTTTTGGTGAGGATGTTGTAGTTCTACTATTTGTGTGATTTTCTCGTCGGGGGTACTTCTGGTAAATATAGTTCTTTAAAAGCCTGTGTCACATCAGTACTCTCTCCAGAAGTAGTTGGAGGTGTCCGCAGTATAATAGCCTTATTAGTGACAATAATCTGCTACCTTTTTCCTGAGTTTACATATCATGATTATGTAAGTTGTAATTCTTTTATATAATTTGTCTAACTTTAAACTTTTAATTTTAATCTAAATTCTATACACCCTACATCAAATAAACAGATTATGACTGACTATATTGTAAAGTTTTCATCAGACTGGTTATAACCATTGCCACTGATGTCTCAATATATTTTATATTGTGCCGATTCTCTTATAAATTAAATTTACTGTTCTTATTAAGTTAACGTTATATTATATATATATATATATATATATATATATATATATATATATATATATATATATATATATATGTTACGGTAAATATGATTAAATGGGAATTATTAATAATTACTGGTTACTATTAATACAACCCTAATAGCTAGGTAAAAGTAATAAATATACCAGAAATAATCACATTGACCGGTTATTATTAATAAATCCCGTATTCAAACGGTAAACGTGATAAATATTGAATACCAATAAGTTCTTAGAAGCTTGCGGGGTGGCGGGAAGTAAGTGTATTAGTCACTGAGACATACCAGTGTTAAAATAAGGCGCGCGTATTACCACAGTAATAGTAAATCTGTAGTCGGAAGCGGTTCTGTGTCGTTGTAAAACATTTTTGTTTAGTTGAACAGGCGGTGTGCAGTTTCGAGTATTCTGTGCATACCTACCAACTTATTTTACAATGAGTGATTTCGAGTCCATGAAAGCACGATTTAGCGATCAAATTGATCTTAAATCTGGAAAAGCAAACAATCATCAGTTATTCACCAGAGGTGAGTATTATGCATTTTTAATGAAAGTTAAAACAGCGAAAGACAAGATTCATTTTCATTATATATTGTGGAGTTTGTCAAGGTTTATTTAAATCTTTGTGTACTGTGTCAAAAGAAAATGAGTATTCCAAAAAAAGGACTC
This sequence comes from Diabrotica undecimpunctata, assembly GCF_040954645.1. Classification (NCBI taxonomy): domain Eukaryota; kingdom Metazoa; phylum Arthropoda; class Insecta; order Coleoptera; family Chrysomelidae; genus Diabrotica; species Diabrotica undecimpunctata. The sequence continues at coordinate 120,867,175 of NC_092805.1, forward strand.
GTTGTGAAGCCAATTTTAAGTAGTGCATTTAATTCGAGATGTCAAGTCGATCTTATTGACATACAGTCACAAGCGGATGGTGACTATAAATTTATTATGGTCTATCAAGACCATCTTATTAAATTTGTCCAGCCCAGAGCATTAAAAACCAAGCGTTCCGAAGAAGCTGCGTACCATTTGTTGAAAGTGTTTACCATATTTGGAGCTCCACACATTTTACACAGTGATAATGGTCGAGAATTCGCAAATAAGATTATTGAAGAAGTCTGCAGTATGTGGGACAAACTGAAAAGTGTCCACGGAAAACCCAGACACAGCCAGTCGCAAGGTTCGGTAGAGAGAGCGAACCAAGATATCGAAAAAATGTTGGCCACATGGCTGGAAACAAACAAAACGAGTCAGTGGTCGGAAGGCCTAAAGTTCATCCAATTTATAAAAAACAGAGCTTACCATTCCGGCATTAGCTGTAGTCCATACGAAGCACTATTCGGTTGTAAGGCTAAAGTAGGATTGAAAACATCCTCACCTGCTGGTACTTTAACTGAAATTAGAAGCGAAGAAGATTTAGAAGCAATATTAGCAGATGAGTCCGATGATGCTGATGATGGAGCAAAGCACCGTGGTAATTTGAATGTTAACAGTACAACCGAAGATTCACAATTAGCGAATGTTGAATATCCCGGTAACGCTAACAGCCCAATAGAATTGCATGTGCAATAGTTGCTGTCAATGGGGAAGACAATGACAATGGGGAAGACAAGACAATTGGAGTTGAAGAAAATGAGAGACACGAAGAAGATGGAAAACTTCAAAGAAAATTCAAGAGATTCGAGATATTGCTAAACAGTTACTTATAAAACAAGTTGACAAAATGTTAAAGCACTCTAATGATAAATTCCCTATTAGAAAAGTAGGTGAAAGTGTTAAAGTGCGAATTTCAGAAGTTGATAGAGCTAAGGCCGATAGCCGAAATATTATTGCCATTATTATTTCTGTTAAAGATGAAAGGCTGTATAAGCTAGGCACCAAATATGGTATTTTAAACCAACTTTATGCAAGAAACGAATTTACCACCTGCAAGGAAACACTTATTTCAGTCAATGATGTGCCTGCTACTGAAATAGGTCTCAGGGAATGCACCGGTAAAGATTCGAATTTAGGTGGTCAAGGATTCCGTCACTACAATTGTAGTGGCCAATGCAACTCAAATCGCTGCAAATGTAAAAAAGCAAATGTTCTTTGTAAGTCTAAGTGCCACAAGAACCTGTTTTGCAAAAACAAGTAATTATAGTCTGGTAACTTACAGCTAATGCGTATGTACGAGTTTGTTTTTACTTATTGCATGTCTAGTTGGGATTTTTGATTGATAAATTATGTTTAAATGTTTAAATTTATTACCTAATACGAGTCTGTTTTGATTTAATACATGTCTAGTTGGGATTTTTAATTGATAAATTCTGTTTAAGTGTTAACCTTTATTACCAAATATGAGTTTTTTCACTTATTAGATGTCTAGTTGGGATTTTTGATTGATAAATTAATGTTTAAATGTTTAACTTTATTGCCTGATACGAGTCTGCTTTTACTTATTACATGTTTAGTTAGGTTTTTTGATTGATAAGTCCTGTTTGATTGATAAGTGTTTTAGGCTTGGTTGCACCAACAGATCTTAAGCTTAAGACGTGACTTAAGCTCGGTTTACGAAACATCCGCGTTACACCATTGAGTTTTAGATCAATTTTCGGTTTGTCACAATGGATTGCCACGTGCAATGGATCGATAAAAATTATAGTGCAAAGTAAGTGAGACGGTTCTATCTATAAGCTGATCTGGGCTATACTGGAGCTCAAGATTTGTTGGTGTAACCAGACATAAATCTATTACAAAAATACGAGTCTGTTTTTACTTATGTCTAGTTGGGATTTTTGATTGATAAAATTATGTTTAAATATTTAACATACCTGTCTGTTTGTTAGTCTGTTTTTACTTATTACATGTCTAGTTAGGTTTTTTTTATTGATAAATGTTCTTTAAGTGTTTTAACTTTGTTACCAAATTCGAGTCTGTTTTTACTTATAACATGTCTAGTTAGGTTTTTTGATTAATATGTTCTGTTTAAGTGTTTAACTTTATTACCAAGTTTCATAAATAAACAGTACCGAAGCCATAATGCGTTTGTATTACATTTACCAGAGCTGTTAGTAGTAAAGTATTAATAATAACCTGTTAATCTAATGATAAAGGCATTATTAATCACATTGACCAACTGCTAAGGTTATTATTAATATTTACCGGTTATTATTAATATAGACCGGACTTATCACATTGACCGTAACATATAACATCAACTTTCTTACTTAATTTAGGATAAAGTTTTTTGTATAATTTTGATTTAATCTGTTTTGACTTTAACTCTTGTTTTGTATTGTGTGTTCATTGTTTGTTTCATGTTTGAAGCTTTTAGTTTTTATTAAAACAAAAACCTTTGTACTGTAGTCTGATGATTGGGCATATATTGTAAGCCTTGAAACCGCTAGCCTACAATTTATATACAATAAAAATTACCTAAGATCATGAGAATTGACTATCTCATATACATCATTTTTATATTTTGTTGAAATGGCATATTCTGGTCCCACGTATATAGGAGAAATAAGGTAATAGTTACAGAGTTCATAAGTTTGATATGTCCTAATATAAAAGGAAGTGCGGTCTGCTGCCTCCAGTTAAACCGTTCGTAATAGTTATTTTAAGGCACACAATTGTCATGCAAGTTTGGGCACTATTTTGTTAGTCTCTTGGCAGCAGTCTGCCTGGAACATGTTCCATATCTATATCATGATGGAACATCACGATGAAGGAGTCTAGAAACATTTACTAATCTTTCTTAATAGTATTATTCAGTCATATCGAAATTTATTGTAGCCTACAGCTGCAGTACTTTACCATACAATAAATTTAGAACTTTAAAACTTTTAAGTCATGTAAGGTATTTATAATACATTTTTTTAAGGTGTGTTTTTATTATTATTAGCAGGTGCTAATTAACACGCACCCAGTGAAATAAAACAAGAAAATAAATGCTTGCAGGGTTTAATGTTAACAAAAAACAATGCGAGTCCATTACCTTTGTGTTTTTGGTTGATTTTTTATGTTCATATTTACAAATATTTTGTTTTTCATATCTTCCAGCGTACGTACACCAAGATACGAAAACAGTCGTCGAGTAAAAAAAATCGGTCGGTTTTGTTTAGGCTGCTGGTTTTTCATCACCTCCGGAGACTCCAGTTGCAGTGGAAACCGTATCGTCTTGAGCTTGGGTGCAGACCAACGATGGGAATTTCTTTTCTAGAGCTTGTCTATATTTAGGATGGCTGAAAAGTAATAGAATTTAATTAACATAACAAAAAATTAATTTATGGAAAACGTTTTTGTAGTAGATATAGGTATATACTATATATCTCAAATAGACGTGTTGAAGCATACGCAAAAATAGTTTTGTATGAGTAAAGAAAATATTAATTAAACTCTATGAAGATAATCCAAAACCTTCAGAAAGACTTAACAAGCGCTGGAATTATTGGAATTATTGTTCATGTTTCCACTATATGAAAACAACTTTTAGAATGGAATGAAAAACAATCAGACCGCAAGAATTTTCTATTTTCGTCTACAAAGTCATAATGAAATATTTCAAGAACAAAAACACATCATCCTTGAAAATTCAGTAAACGTACCGGATATACTAAAGGGAAACAAAGCTTACTTTTCAGTCGCCCATGTGTTTCGCTCCAAAAACTCATCCTGGAGATCGAAAATCAGGGTCTACAAACTATTATCAGACCAAAGTATGTTATGGATGCGAGACATGGGTGATGACAGAAGACACAATCTGTATCTGTATCCGTAGAGTAGGGAGGGCGAGTTAAGTTTCACAGCACTTAGGAACCTGCCATTTCTAGGAAGGTGGACAAGTCATTAGGAGACTTATCTTTTATATGGGCAGGTGTGGGCCAGGACTCACCGAATGCGTACTCTCGTATTAACGATAATTCCGGGCATTCACATAGGACATGCTCTATAGTTTTGTCTTCTCGTTCACACTTCCTACATATAGGTATGTCTGCTAGCCCCAGTGTGTGGAGGTGTTTGCTTAGTTGACAATGACCAGTTAAAAAACCAACTGTCAAACGTAGGTTTTTCCTGGCCATTCCCAAGTAGTCCTTTGATGTTGACTCTTCAAGGTTACTTAGTGTTACCCTGGCAAGTTTACATCCTTGCCCTTCTTTCCATCTTTTTACGGTTTGTGTATGGGAGTGACATTTGAAAACTTCCGCGATTGTTGTAGTTGACCAACCAAAAAGATCCCCAGGTCCTAAGAGTCGCCTACCGCCTCCCTAGATAATTGGTCAGCAATGCGGTTGCCTTTATTCCTATTGTGTCCTTTAACCCACCTCAGGATGATGGTATTACCATCCGAAGCTTGAGTTAGTGATTCGTGACACTCCATTACTAATCCTGATGTGACACGTGGTCTATTCAAGATTAGTAGCGCTTGTCTGCTATCTGTGCAGATCAATATAGTTTTCCCTGCTATACCTTTTTGGGTTATCTCTTTTGCGGCTATAGAGATACCAGTCAGTTCTGTCTGAACTACGCTAGCATTTTTGCTCATAACCCACTTTCTTCTTAGGTTCAGTGATCTGGAGTATATCCCGCATCCTGAGCCTTCTTTCATTTTGGAGCTATTGGTGTACGTCGCATCATTGTCACTAGCGCCACCTCTTTGACATATATATCGTGGCGTGATGTCAATGATCAACTCCATTGCAGCAGTTGGTGTTGTTTTCATGGCACCTGTTATATTTATGCAATCCATCCGCTGAATATGGTTTAGTTTGTTAGTTGCTGTTGCCTGTAGCACTTTTGGTACCCAAGCAATAGCTCCGTAAGTTAGCATTGGCCTAATGACAGCACTGTAGACCCAGGCAATCACCCTGGGCGTAAGGCCCCAGATGCGTCCGACCGTTTGTCGACACTGCTCGACACAAGACACAAACCGAAAACTAGAAGTCTTCGAAAGAAAAATCCTTAGGAAGATATTTGAACCTATTAACAAAAACGGAGTATGGAGATCCAGGTACAAGCATGAACTCTAGCAACTGTTCAAAGAGGCACCGATCTCAAAATTCGTTAAATTTCGGAGACTTCGGAAGCATTGCCAAAAAGAGCGCTAGATAGTAAAATGCGGAACGCAAGATCAAAAGGACGGTCACGGAAAAGATGGGAGGATAAAGTGGCAGAGGACGCGTAAAATTTGCTAGACGTGAGAACCTGGAGAAGATCGGTGCGGGAGTCGCAAGGTTGGAGGCATAGTTTGGAGGAGGTCAAGGTTCGATTTGGGCTGTAACTCCATTAGAGAGAGTACCGGATCTTAATCCCATTAAAAATATGTGGGCTGTTTTAAAAACTAGACTTCCTTAAATAGATCACGCAACAAAAACAAAATTGATTGTGGCTGTAATCCAGATGTGATTTCGAGATCAACAAATATCAGAAATCTGTAAAAACTTGTTGATTCTTTAGCAAAATGCATCTAAGAAGTTACAAAAGCCAAAGCTATTAAATATTGTTTAGTAAATATGATTACTTGTGTCTACAATAATTCGCATACTGCTTTAGTTTTTTTTTTTGTTGCTGAACATAGATTTTATGTCTCCCAAAATAGCCGATCCAGTCAATTTTCAGCTTTTTCATTACGCAATTTTTGTTTACACTTTAAACACTTACTACTTGTATAAACACAGTTTATTTTACATATTTCGTCTGATTTATTTTGAGCCTGAGAATTATTATTCCTCCAGGTCTCTACAAATGCAATCCAATTCCAAAACCCATTATATTTATGATTTGAAGTCCAACTATTTTAGGCCTACTCCTCTTATACAAATGCGTCGAACCCAATTTGATTTGTCTAAAAATTTTAACATCTAAAACAGTTTCCGTGACTTATTAGCCTTGAATATTTTTATCGGGTTGTCTTTTAAATCCATTGGGAAAGTGGTCGTCCGCGAACAGAAGAGAGTATGTTGTGTCATTATCCACCGTCGCATTTCCATTTAGTCACATTTCCGTCGACATATTTTGAGTGCTTCTACGAGGTATATTTTAAACAATAGCGGTGCTAAGAAACATCCCTGTCTTAAACCTTTACTAATCCGAATATTATCAGACGTCGTCTTCCTACTTTGACTGAGCTGTTACATACTGAGTATAAGGCTTTTACAACTTTAATTTAACCTCTACGGACACGATTTTTTTTTCATGAACTTATTTAATGTTACAATATGGTAATGGTAAGCTTTCTCAAGGTCGGCAAAGGTTATGTGGATAGTTGACCCTCTGTCAATGCGTTTTCCTATAATCTGTTTAATAGTGAATAACCCGTTTATACAACACTTTAACTTGTTCTCCAATTCGGTGTTTTAGTACTCGTCCATAAAGCCTTGCTATAGAACATATAACACTAATTCCACTGTAATTTTGCAGTCTTTTCGGGTTTCTTTCTTATAAATGGAAGATATGATCTTTCTATTCCATTTGTTGGGTAGCTGCTTGTTTTCGTTCAGTCCTGGACCTGGACCAGGGACTTTCCTATTCTTTAGCTGCATGACACTTTTTCGTACTTCGGCTGCAGCTATTATTGCTTCTTATTGAACATTGCCTTCATAGATTTTTTCTGAAGTGTCTTCCTGAACTTCGATTCTATCTTCTGTTAGGAGCTTATAATAATATTCTTTCCACTCTTGAATGCTTATAAGATGTAGTCTTGCATCGTCTTTATTCTGTGTTAGTAGTTCTCTAATAACGTTCCAGCCTCTATTCGCTCTAGTATTTCCGGCACACATAAATACTTCTTCGCACGTTCTTTCCCAGTAATTGTTTTTGGCATCCTTTAATTCTTCTATATATTTCTATTTTCGAGAGTTCCAGTAGCTGTCCATTTATCGGATGCTTTCTTCTTCTCTTTCACCAGAGTTTCTAGATCATGAATCAGCCAAGTGCATTTCTTTCTTTTATAGTTATTACAAGAAAAAAATATGAAATGAAAAATTAAAGAATGTAACGAAGTAGGTATAAATTGAAGGCAAATAGAATATAGAATAATTTTTAAATCGTGAATTTAGATAAGTATTTAAACTAGTCAATTGTTTTTTGTTCTTTTAATGTTATTTCAATTTTTTTTTCTGGAAATGAACTTCTTGAACTGTTATCATTTATGAAAGCTTAAAATTCTCACTAAATATTATTTTGGTTTTTATCCCTATGTTTTCTCCGTAAGTTTCTTCTTGGATCATATCAATATCTATCTATCTATCTATCCCCTGAACAAACACACCTTGCCTAAACATCGCCTACCAGGTTTTCTTTGGTATGCATCCTTGCAACTCTGCAATTCTTAGTATATATATATATATATATATATATATATATATATATATATATATATATATATATATATATATATATATATACATCGGTTTAGAACGTCTTTCGACGTTGTCCGATACCTAAACACCATCTCTTCCTATCTTCGCAGTCGTTTGTTGTTAAATTTCTTTCGCTCATGGACTTGTTTACGCCGTGTTGCCATTCTAATCTGGGTCTTTCTCTTTTCCGTCGACCTATCGGTTGCCATTCTATTACTTTTTTGGGGAGTCTTGATGCTGGCATCCGTTGAACATGCCCATACCACCTTAATTGTTTCTTCTCTATATCTTGAGTTATATTTCCTTCTATTCCCATACGTTATTTTATTACATCATTTCTGATTCGGTCTCGTCTGGAAATACCTAAAGATCTTCTAATTGCATCCATCTCTACTGCTTCTATTCGCTTTTTGTTCTTTTCACTAATTCTCCATGTTTCAGCGCCATAAAGAAGAGTAGTTTTAATCATGGTCTCATATATATTAAATTTCCTTCCTTTCGTTATCAATTTAATCCACAGTATACCATTGAGACATCCTAAGACTTTCTTTGCTTGAGTGATTCGTTTTTCTATTTCCCGTGTATCAGTTCCTGTATTGTCAAAGGCAACACCCCAGTAGTCATAGCTCTGACAGCAGGAAATATGTTGTCCGTTTTCGAGGTCTATGTTATCTGACTCGTTTCCAATACAAAGATATTTGGTTTTTGTTGTATTGACATTCATTCCCCAGTCGTTATATTCTTCTATCAGTTTTCTTAGCATGTACTGCATGTCTTCCCTGTCGGTCTCTAGCACTACCTGGTCATCAGCAAACTGGAGTGTATATATACATGCATTGCTAAGCTCTATACCCATCCTATGTACCTTTCTTTTCCATCTTTCCAATGCCGCTGCAACATATATCTTGAATAAGGTTGGTGAGATACAGCATCCCTGTCGCAAGCCTTTTGTAACCAGGAATTCTTCCGTTAGATATTTTCCTGTTTTTATCTGTGCCTTAGAGTCTCTATATAGTTCTTGTACAGCATTTATCAATGTGTGGTTGATGTTAGATCTTTTCAACGTTGTCCACAGTTTTGTTAAGGGGATGTTGTCATATGCTTTTTGCAGGTCTACAAAAGTAATATGAGTTTCTAGATTCTTAGCCGATCTTTTTTCTATTATTTGTTTAAGACAAAATACATTATCGGTGCACGATCTTCCTGCACGGAACCCGCTTTATTCTTCCTCTTCATTGTGCTTATATTCTTCCTCGATCATATTTCTCAAAATTCGTCCATACAGTCTGATCAGGGTGCTGGTTACCGATATGCCTCTATAATTATTACACTTCCTTTTGTCCCCCTTTTTGTGTATTGAGGACATGTATGCCGTTCTCCATTGTTCTGGTACTGGGTGTCCATTTACTGACACTGATTGATCACATAAGTTAATATTTCAAATAGTTTATGAATTCCATTCTTAAGCATTTCAGCATAGATTCCCTCAGGTCCAGCGAATTTACCATTCTTTAGGGTCATTACAGCCTTCCTTACTGTTTCGATGTCTACCCTCGCTTCCTCTCCTTGTATATGTACTGACTGTGTTGGGGAGTTCGCTAGGTATTCTTGTCTTGTCTCTGTCAGCAAGCTTTCATAGTGATCTTTCCATTGTCTTGGTTTTATGGTGTGTATCTGTGCTTTGTCTTTTTCTGTATTTTTTACTGATTGTATAAAATTCCATACCTCTATACATTGCTTCCCTCCGATGTATGTATTGATTTCTTGACATTTCTGATCCCATGTTTTATTCTTTTCTTGTTTTATCATTTTTTGTAGTTGTCTATCGGCTTCTTTGTAAGCTTGATGGTCTTCAGTATTTTTTGTATTTAGCCATTTTAGATGCTGTTCTTTTTTCTGTTTTACCATATATTCGATTTCTTCGTTCCACCATATTTTGTTACTAAGTTTGTTTTGCTGTGTCCCGAGTGTCTCCTTAGAGGCCTGGTGTAAACTAGCAGTAATATTCTCGTAAATTCTTAGTATTGGATGCTTATAACTTCGGCGTTGAATGTTTCCCTCTTTGTCTAATTTTTACACACTTTTAAACACTTTTACACATGCCACACACGGGTTTATCATCACGTTTTTATTTCTTACTTTCTTACTTTACTTACTTTCAATTTTATTTCTTATTTGGGTACATCTACTTTGAATTTTTTGATCATTTAGATTAGGGTATATTTTTTTAGTAGATCTGTGACTTCAGAAATTACATTGATATACATCCTTACAATGCTTAGTGGGTATGAAGATCATGTACTGTTTTCGAAGAAACTTATTAGTTGTTTATAATTTAAGAGATAACTAGAATTTTGGTCTCTAAATAATTCTTCTATTGGTTTCAGCCTTTCCTCTAGTCTTTTTTGATTTCTTGTCTTGGTTTAATTTAATCTTTTTCTCTTTGTTTTTTTTTTTGGTAATTCATAAATATGTTCTACTAAAGAAGTTGGGGACGGTGTAGAACGCTCGGAAACTGTGCGTTTTTGTGGTACTGGAGCTGTTTCTATTTGGTTAGTTAGGAGTTTTGTGCTTAGTGTTTTATTTTGCACAGCTTGTTCGTTCAGTTGGATTTGCTTCCGTTGGATGTCTTTAGTCACCTGATTGTTACTATTTTCAATAGGGTTCTGGCCTGCTTCTATATTGTGAGGTATTGAAGGTGTGTCGCCTGATACAGATACCTTTCCTGGACATTGTTTTGCTAAATGCTTGGTATTTTTGCATATTTGGCAAGTCTGATTTTCTAAAGATAAGTATATTCTATATGATGTCTACTCATGAGTGATAACGAAAGAATCGGGTAAGGTATGTTTGGTTAGAGGGGATATGTAGGTTTGCCACCTGAAGATGGCATATATCTTAGCCATCCAATTGGCTGTAGTTATACGTAAAATAGTGGGTTTGAAAATTTGCTACTTTTCCTCACATACTAACTAACCGCTAACTCTCCTTTTTGAAGGCCCATCAAAAGACTTTGCGGTATACTCTATCATACTCTTTCTTAACAATAATGAATATCATATGAACGATCGTTACTTAATATCTATAATTTCTCATTAGCTTCCATATAATAAATATTGCTCATTTTAGCTTTGTATAAAAAAAAACTCATTTTCAAACATTTCACTTTACTCTATCAGTTACTCTATCTCATATTTTATGGTGAAGCTGAGTAGTTTTATGACCTTGTATACATGTCTTTTTTGTTATGTATTTTCCTTTACACATTTCTTTCTTTATTGTCTACAATTCATTAATTTTTATCTAGAAGTTGATAAAAATGAAATGTCTTCTTGTTATTGTTATTGTATAGACCTCCCGGAAGACCACCTAAAAGATGGAGGGATAGTTGGCAATCTACCTTCCAGGAAATTAACCAGAGGCAGCTTCAGAATTAAACAGATCGAAAGATGTCCAAGAAGTAGTAGAAGAAGAAGAAGACGTTATTGTATCATTATAAAGGGTTTAACTAGTGTTTTATCGTTTCACTGTTTTAAAATTTTTTAAATCCATAGGCTCTTCTTGCCCTCTTCGGTCTCAAAACATTCTTCGAAGAAATGATCGAATTTGTTGCTTCTTAGTAGATAATGAAATCTGATTTACACAGGTGAAATAGTAAGGATTTTAACTTAGCATGTTAGCAACTTAGCAACTTAGTTTTCAGTGAAATATTACACATTTTCTCTAAAAATAAATTATTAATAAATAATGTAAGCGAAGATAACTTTAAAAAATATTTTCAAAATAAAATTTAAAATAAATTACCTAATTCCGTATACTATAGGATTGTATACAGCATTAGCTTTGGCGAAGAGCGAGCACCAGATAGTAGCCAACGGGCTGATTTTGGAATTGCCCATGATACCAGCGAAGTTTGTGACCAAGTAGGGTGTCCATGCCATAAACCATAGCGTAATGGTCATCAAAGCAATTTTGGCTAATTTGCATTCTGCACTAGTCTGTGAAGCTTCCGAAGATCGGAGAGAGGCTACATTCATCTTTTTGGCTTGTTCCCTCATCGATTTTTCGTGAGCAGCGACAGCCTTAACAAAGATAAAAAATCATAGTTTTCAAAAAAAATCAATTATATAAACTAATTATTTGAGAAAAGTTACTTTTTTTGCTAAAAGGGTATCCAAAAAATTTTTTTGTTGAAAATTAATTGGCTTATTTGTACTTTAGTATATAGAGACGGGTTTTCTTAAACAAATTTCATGTCAGGTCAAGGTTGCTTAGGTGCTTATGTCACTATTTCTTGCTAATAATGTTAAGTTTCACCGATACCTACGATTTAATTTTAAAAAATGGCAAACAATTGCTAATTTTGCGAAATATCTTTAACATAAATCTTGCATTGCATTTTCTACTCATTTGATTACGATAAATAATAATCTGTAAGTTAATCCGCTTTTTAGGTACGGAGATACCGATATTCAAAGTTGATGGATCATAAAAATGATAGGTTTCGAGGCGAGAGTGAACGAAGGGAGTACGCTTAAATCACTAGGTGGGAGTTGGCTAGAATAAGTGGGGATAGATTAAATTAGATTTCAAAAACAGCTGTATGGGAAAAGAGACTTAGACCTTACTATGACCGAGAGAAGACAAGAAAGGGAAAGGTCAATTGAAACATGTAAAGAAGAATGGAACACCATGGATGAGGTGGCACAGTGGACAAAGATGCTGGTACAGTGATCAAGAAGAAAGAAGAGGAAGAAAGACAGCCGGACCAATGACAAAGGTAAGGATTTTGTAAGTTGAAGTTATGGGGAATAGATCTTGATAAGAGGCAAAGAAGTTTACAAGTAAGTCAGACTGTGGGAAGGAGGAAATGCCCGGCTAGGAGTGACGCCGTTCTATGAGCGATGTGGGTCTTCCACGCGCTACCTGAAACAAGTTTCCTCTCGAGTTAAATCAAAAAGGTATGAAAAGCTCAATTTTTGTGATTCAAAAAAGAAAAGATGGAAAAAAGGGACAGGGACCCTCCTTGCTGGCAGTCTATCGATAAGTGAAGGGCGTGATTCAGAAATGTTGCTCGACCTTACAGCGGCCATTCAGCTTCCGGAGCGCTGGATTACAGATGAGGGTCTGTTTTAACCGGTAGTCGTTCGGCATAGACTCGTCGACTAGAGGGCGTTTTAAAGTACCTCGGTAACTATTACCGGGATTACGAAGAATAAATTCTGCACTAAGGTCAGGCAGGCGGCGTCCTGGACTGATATGTCTTTTAAAGATTCCAGACCCCTTCTATAAAAGCGAAAAAAAAGTTAGATTTAATTAGGTTAACTTTTGTTAAGATATATTTAGTTAGGTTAGCCCTCGATATTTTATGTGTTATTATAATGTTATTGTAAGAGAGGCCATGTATAGATCGGATTGCCTTTAAGGTTCACAGCTGTTTTAAATGTATATCGAAAGCATTAAAGAATCTCGTATTTGGAGGAATCTTTGTAATACGGCAAAATTACAAAAATTCTTTTTAAATTCGAAATCGCCATTAAGAAATAATGCACTTTGTAAACATAAATAATTAATGTTGTAGTTATTTCTGGAGTAATACGGACGTTTTACGCAGTTATGACTATAGTATATTTTTATGTATGAGAGAGTAATAAAACAATAAATTATGTATGCAAATCCCTAAACTGTTGATACGGGTGACTCAATGAAAAACAGATATTTGTCAACAAGTTTACAGAAGTATATAGGAAAACAATTTTAAATTGAGTATGACCACCAGGTATAAAGGTTGGAGCAGAATAGAATACAATAGTTGTGAGGGTTACTAATCCCTAAATAAGGTTGCCAGTGTCGGAGTGATGGAGGTTAACAGGTACTAATGAATTTGCAAGAAATGTAAGATGTTTATTTTATTGGTTATATATAATCAATAAAAGTTTAATAAGTACCTACCTATTTGCAAAATAAAGTTTAATTATTTAGATAAAATAAAACGTTTTATTTTATCTATTTGCAAAATAAAGTTTAATTCTTTGCCCATTTGCAAAATAAAGTTTAATTCTTTAGATAAAATAAAACGTTTTATTTTATCTGAAATGAGTTCATTCCACGAAGTAAGGGTTTCAACAATCAAACATTTAATTCTTTAATTCCAGGAATCTACGACAGTAATTGACTAGATAATTACCTTCTAAACTTATTCCACAGAAAATGTGATAGTGGGTTTTTCCATTTTGTATATAGGAAGGTCCAAGTGGCGTATTCAAAATTCTTAACAGTTCACTAAAAGTAGGTACTTCAGTTGCAAGGTGCAGTTTATTGTGTATACTAGTGTTATGGAAAATTTGGAAGTGCCGTGTAAACGCCGAAAAATTGGTCCTCTAACAGTTAATGAAAAAACATTAATATTTAATTGTTTTAAATCATTTACAGACAAACGTTTATGTGAAAGTGTTGATGAGACCGTTGAGTTAGTTAGCAGTACACTTGGTGTTGGGAAATCTACGATTTACAGAGTTATTAAAGAAGAGAAATGTGGTAGTTTTCAAATGCCACGTAATGCTCCAGGAAAACCAAAATTTCAAATAGAATATCATTTTAAAGAAGGACTTCGACGGAAAGTGCATAATTTCTTCTTTAGACAAGAATTTCCAACATTGGATAAAGTTCTTGTCTCAGTTCGAGATGATAAGGATTACCCAGAAATGAGTCGAAGTACGTTATGGAAACTTTTAAAAGAAATAGGCTTCCGCTGGAAAAAGAATCCCAGAAAGTCTATTTTATTAGAAAGAAGCGATATTGTCATATGGAGAAGACATTTTCTAAGAACCATAAAGGAAATGAGAAACCGAAAAAGAAAAATATTTTATCTTGATGAAACATGGATCAACGAGGGTCATACACCAAATAAATTTTGGCAGGATGAAACTGTTACAAGTCAAAGGCACGCTTTTGTAAAGAACTTATCTACTAGTTTAAACCCACCATCAGGAAAGGGACGCAGGCTGATAATAGTACACATTGGCAGTTCAGACGGTTTTGTTGAAGGTGGTTTATTAACTTTTGAATCAACTCGTACCGGTGACTACCATGAAGACATGAACGCTGATGTCTTTCAAGAATGGTTCGAACAAATGATAGATCTTCTTCCTAAGAACTATGTAATAGTAATGGATAATGCAAGTTATCACTCCAGACTTATAGAAGGACTGCCCACAACCAAGTGGTTAAAAAAAGACTTGCAGAATTGGCTGAGTTCAAAAAATATTACGTACCATCCCGGATCTATAAGAAAGGAACTTTATTCGTTGTGTGCCCTTCATAAAGAAAAATTTAAAAAATACGAAATTGATGAAATTGCCAAAAATCGTGTAATGACAGTACTTAGATTCCCACCATATCATTGTGAATTAAACCCGATTGAACTGGTATGGGCACAGATAAAGAGTGAAGTTTCAAGAAAAAATACCACTTTTAAAATTCATGATGTTAAACAGTTGTTTTTGGAGGCCGTAAATAATGTAAAACCTGAAAACTGGGAAAAGGCAGTAAATCACACTATTAAAGAAGAGGAAAAAATGTGGAAGCTGGACAATATTACTGATAAAATGATCGAGCCAGTTATTATAAATCTTGGTTCTGAAAGTTCATCTTCTGAATCTGATTTGGATTTGTAACAAGTAGCTGTAAGTTTTATATTACTATTTTTATTCATCTATTTAACATACCTTAGACGGTTTTAAAAATTTTTTTTCTCTTTTGTAATTTTTAAAAATTAAAAAAAATGTGAATTTTTTAAAACCCTTTTTAATGTAGGCCAGTCAGTTCTAATATAGTGTGTGATAAAAAAAGTCACTTTTGTTTACATACATATAACACTTTATAACACTGAAATAATTCATTTATTTTTTACAATTATTCAAAGTAATTTTTCAATTAATCTTGAGCACGCCCATGGAGTGGTCGGAGCTACCAGTTAAAATTATGCTAATTACTCTCCCGTTCATAAAAATAAACTATAGTAAGGATTACTGAATTTATAAGAATTAGTAATTACCGCACACAATTGAGAGTTCTTAGAACGTTTTTAAATAAGTATAAGTTATTTATTTGCTGGCTGCCGAATTACTAATTACGAACTGAGAGACAGATTTTTGGATTACTTGAACTGTTAAACTGAGACCGAAGAAACGATTAATAACTTACGCTATAGTACTACCAAATTTCTAAGAGACTTATTAATATTCAGCTCAGAGGGGTGCTTTTGCTGGTGGTGTAAAATTCCATAAACCTGTTTTATGAAATGATCCATTGTTTATATAATTTCTCACCTCGAACAATAGCACCCCACGAAGTAGGATCTGTATGATACAACAATTGGGTTTTTTTACCGACGTCACTAAGGGACGTGAACAGTTAATACATGATAATTGTCGCTTCAGAAGGATTTGAACAGGTAATGCAGGTAGTTAATGCAGATATTAATCCTTATATAATATTTTTAATCCCAACTAATAAAAAAATAGATTGCAAAAGTTTTAAATTAAGTCTCTTCTTCTTCTTCGTGCGACCAGGATTACTCCTGTTTGTCTGCCTCTTATTTCAGTCATTGTTGACTGTACATTATCTTTCCACCTTTTTGGCGGCCTTCCAACGGGTCTTCTGCTATACGGCTTGTTGTTTTTACAGATGTTCGCTAATCAATCTGGTTGAGTTAAATTAAGTCTTAAAGACCAAATTATCCTGGCTGTTCCACTACAAAACAACTGGATGAGGAAATAGAACTATTCATGAAAAATATTCGTCAAGCAGTAAGGGAAAATACTGTCACATTAACTCCAAGAGGAAAAGGGAATAATTATTCAAAAGAAATCAGAGATCTTATAACAGAAAAAAAAACTAACAAAAAGATGGCAGCAAACTAGAACTCCACAAGATAAAACCCGTTTAAATAATGCCACTCAACAATTAAAAAAAAAGAGTTACAAAATTTAAAGAGTAATATATCAATAAATACCTACCAAATACTAACATGTAATTTAACAGCAGATAGTAACACCGATTATTCACTGTGGAAGGCAATAAAAAGCCTGAAGACACCGATAATTATCCCAGCTCCTCCAATTAGGATGGAAAATAGTAATTGGGCTAGAAGCAGAACAGAATGCGGAGAAATTTGCCGTCCCCCTTAAAAACACATTTGATCTAATGATAACCAAGGGAAAGTGAATCCGGTCCAGATAGAAGAAAGAAAATCCCAAAAAGCTCCAGGATATGATCTGATCACTGGAGAAATATTAAAGAAGGGAAGGGAAAGTAATAATCAAGGTGACTAATTTAATAAATGCTTCATTCAGACTGAGATAAAGGCTCTTTCTGGAAGAGGGAAAAGTTATTATGATCACGAAACTACGAAAACCTTTTAACGAAGTAATCATCCTATAGACCAATATCGCTACTCCCGGTGATATCAAAATTGCTTGAAGAACTTCTATTGAAAAGATTAAAACCAATATCACTTTGGTTTCAGATACCAAATCATCACTTTGGTTACAGAAGCAAACATTCTACAATTCACCAAGTAGGTACATAAAATAACATATTTTAAAAGAATCATTAGAAGAAAAGAAAGTCTGCTCTACTGTCTTGTTAGATGTAGCTCAGGCTTTCGATAAAATTTGGCATGAAGGTTTAAACTACAAATTAAGAAGTAAGAACCTTAATGTCTGAGATTATAAAAAGTAACAAGAAGAGGGAGCTGGAATACTTTGGACATATAATGAAAGGTACCAAATGTAGCTCAGGCTTTCGATAAAATTTGGCATGAGGGTTTAAACTACAAATTAAGAAGTAAGAACCTTAATACCTGAGATTATAAAAAGTAACAAGAAGAGGGAGCTGGAGTACTTTGGACATGTAATGAAAGGTCCCAAACGTAGCTTCCTACAAAATATTATGCACAGGAAAATAGCAGGCAAACGCAGTCCAAGACGAAGAAAAACTTCATGGTTGAAGAACTTGCGAGATTGATATGGTATTGATATAATGGTGCTATAAAATTAAGATATGTATGATTGTGACCAACGTTCTAAAAGGACATGGTACATGAAGAAGAAGAATGCCTAAACATTATTCAGAAATCTTAAAGACTAATATTTTGCTACTTACTACTTAACACTAGTGAGAAAGCGACTGAAAATCTGCAAACATCACTTAATAAAATACATTCATGGACCACGCAAATCAAATTAAATGAAACAAAACTGACTCATATTAATTTTATAAATACAAGAATCCAAAATTTATCAGTTACAATATGTGATATCCAAGTTGCTTATGCAATGTCAGCAAATATCTAAATATCACCTAAGACGCGAGACTGCACTGGACAGTACACGTCAAAAGAAAAGAGAATAGCTTGGTAATCGATATAAGAAAATGTATTGGATGGTTGGGGGAAATTCTGTATTATCCACTTATAAGCAAATATTAAAACCAGTATGCGTATATGGTTATCAACTCTGGGGATGTGTCAAATCTGGTAATATAAATATCATCCAAAGATTCCAGAACAAAGTACTGAGGAATATAGTTACTGCCCCTTGGTACGTGCGCAACAGTACCCCGAGACCTGGGTATGGAAATACTGGATAAAGTGATCAATAGGACAGCAGCAAGTCACGAGCAGAGACCGCATAACCATGGGAATGACGAGGTAATCCAGCATTGACAACAATGGGGCTATAAGAAGACTCAAAAGGACAAGACCTTTGAGATAGTGTAAGTGTTGAAAAGTAGGGTACAGTGCTATAAAGTGTTGCGTGTTAGCTTAAATGCATTATAATTATGTAAGATAAGATAAGATAAGAGGACGGATAAGTTCTTAGTTTTAGTAACTTCGGTATTTCTAAATAAAAAATAAGAAAGCTTGTATTTGATACTCTGACATTGTGATGTAAAATAACTAATAGTTGAAAAACTGGTGTTTACTAAGAAATATTTTTATATATTTTGATATTTTAGTGAGAAACTGAATTTGTTGAACCACTGTTTCTTATGTCTACTGCAGTAGTTAACTGCATATGTCTGTTTTTATAATTTAGTTAATTGAAATAATCGTCTCATGACAAATTTAATAGACTTAAAGATTTAAATTGCTCTTAAGTAAACATAATATTTTAAATTTATGTTCATATTATCAAACATTGTAATAGCTTTACACATGCTGATACTCATAAAATGTAATACAATTATAAATTAAATAACAATGAGTTGTAGCAGTGTTGCAGTTTTAAATAAATATAAAACTAATTTATAAATAAAACAACAAAAAAAGTGGTACAATAGGCGGTACTGTAGACTATTGCCAAGCTTCATACTAGATTTTCACTATTTTTAAATTTTAGATATTATTTTTAAAATTGTTTATGATTTATTTATTATTGTTTTTATAGATTTTTTAGAGATTTTAATAAAATTGAAAAATTTTACATGTTAAATAGCGGAATCTCCTCGTCACGTAAATGGACTCTTCCAACTGTTTACTGTGACTGCGAATTACGAACCGCTATTTCGTGGCGCTTCTTCCGTGGCGCCGTGTCATGGAGCTACTTCCGTGACGCTCGCCTCAGTATTTTACTATAGAGGAAAAATAATACAACGCTAGGCTTCGCTTCAAAAAAAAAATAATAAATAGTACGCGCTTACAGGCTGCTCTTTTCGTATATAGCTGCATACAATACTGCAAGCAGAGTATTGCATGCATCAAAAGGCAATCCAGTCGCGTTATTTTATTACTTGCCTCTCCCTGTTTACACCAAAATTCGTAAATTTTGTAATCAGCGTCCGATGTTCGTTAAAGCACTTGTTTTCGCTACTATTGTACAAAATCCAACAAGTTTGTAGCATTTCTATTTCCCCTGGTATATGTTCAAACGCCAAAAAATATTCTCAATCTTTTTGCATCGCTAAGAATGATAATATAAACATTTCTGTTCTGTATATAATAACACAAATTTATATTTCTTTGCCAGAAACGCCAAAGCGTTTGGTTTTATTGTTTGAGTCCGGATTTTTTTTTTTTTTTTAATTCGTCATTGTTTTTCGTGATTCATTTTGTTTATCGGAAATAGTGAAGTGGTAGTAGCAGTTAGAGTTAAGAATTAGATTCGGAAGAAATAGCTTCGGGCGTGTAGGTCTTCAAAGCCGGCAATTTTTTTGTGGAGAGGTGAATCTGGGCTCAAGATGTTATTTGGCAGTGTTTGTTGAGTTAATCACCGTTTTTTAGTTAATTTGTTGTGCTGTGTCCTATGTGAGGAGTTTTGTAAAGCAGCGTTACAACAATTTGAGAGGTGCACATGGTTTTAAGCAGGAGCGTTTTGAGCGGCCGAGTTTTGAAGAGTGCAGTGCAGAGAATTCAGTGCAGTTGCAGGTTGTTCTCATCGGATAATCCGAAGTCCGAGTCAGTGTTCTAACTTGCGAAGAATTGTCCATTTTGTGTTCCATGGTCATCCCAGACCATTTGCAGTTTGTGTGGGACAGTATTTTCGATCCAATTCCAATCCCAAAAACTCCTTAAAGGATATACCAGCCAGAGTGATATAAGATACTTTTTGTTAAAATTTTTCTAAGTAATGTCGATCAAAATTATGTTATTTTGATTTATAATAATTGCTTAAATTGCTACAAATAGCGCCACTGTAAGGTTTGTTGATAAATTTTGTTAATATTATTTGCAATGCACATATAACACAGATTATGCGAAATGAATCCAGATATGCTCTCCTTCAAGCCATCCTGCAAGGAAAAATATTTGGAAAACGAGGTCCAGGAAGAAGAAGAACATCTTGGTTAAAGAACCTCAGAATCTGGTTCAATACAACATCTGTGCAGTTTTTCCTCGCTGCTGCAGATAAGATAAAGATTGCCATGATGATCGCCAACATTCGTAATGGATAGGCACATCAAGAAGAAGAAGAATTTGTAATAATTGTTGATGTGAAATAATAATAAATATGTAATGTTTCTTTCTAAATCAGGAGTTGTAGAATTATTTCCTTTAAAAAGATTTTTTATATTTTTTAGGAAAGAAAAGCCTTCAAGAGGATTCTTTTAAACGACGTCCAATTCTTGTGTTTGTTGCCCAGGAAATCTATGTAAGTATTTTTATTTCTTCCTTTTAAGTTACCCTTTCCAGTCCCTCAAATAAAGATACTTACTTACGACCCAGTTCTCCAACCAAAACAAGAGTGGCCGTTCGCAAACGTTTGGGTTTGTTTGCTTACCCTATCTCCAGCACAGTATTTGCTCAGTCCCCACTTTCAACCCCTTATAAGTGATACCCAATGTGGTAGGCAAATAAGATCGTTACAAGTTCCGTGGAATAATGAAATTCATTAGACATCTTATCTCCGTCGCAAGATTTTTTCCATGTCAAGATAATATTTATTTACATATATAGGTTGTATATAGGTTATTTGAACTTTTTTGAGAACGATTTCTGGACTGGAGGTCGAAACGTAAAATACACGCAATTTTAGTTATAATTCATTAGGTAACAAAACACGAAAAAGTTAAGACTTACTTACAATTAGTGAGTAAGTCTTTTCTCTTCTAACCTATTGAAAATGAACTCAGCAAACTTTTGATTGGAATCTCTCTAAGATTTCAATGTTGGAGTTTGATACAGTTGCCCAGAGTTGTATTCCGTAACTCCAGATAGGTTTTAGAATTGAAAAAAGTAATGATTTGTGGCCAATCAGCCAATATAGGTTGTGTAATTTGAGACCAAGTTGTTTGATTTTTATAAAACTGTGTATCCTCCAGTCAATTTTTAGTCAAGGTGCATTCCAAATTATGTGACAGTTTCTTGCTGTCGCTGATTACTGTTGAAAAATGTGGCGGGTAATTACTTTTGTAAGTTGTAAAAGAAATATGAACCGACTTTGATTCGTTTGTTTAGAAACGCCATCGCTTTAACGAAATTTGCATATTGTTGAGTCTAGTCTGATGTAGTTGAGAAGATGTTCTTGGGTCCTGATGTAATGACATCACGTCTGCGTACGTGGCTGTCGTGGTATGGTTATTTGTTGGTAAGTTCGCTGTGTACAATAAGTATAACACTGTCCCCAAGACACTGCCATGAAAAACATCGGATTCAACAGGAAATAGTGACGTATGCTCATATGTTGTATAAAAAATTAACAATCATTAGGTTTTTAGAATTAGGAAGTAAGTAAGGGGAAGGTTTTTCCTTAATTTGTATAGAAGGCCTGAGTGTCAGACTTTATCGAAAGCTTGCGAAATATCTATGAAGGCAGCAGGCAGTACATTTAGTCTTCCAATGCTCTATTCACAGTTCTGTATATCCAATAAAGCTGGTCTGTGGTTGCGTGTTGGGGTCTGAACCCAAACCTGAGCAGAAATTAGTTCACGATCTGAAAGGAAGGATTGTAGAAAGGAGTGGATTCTTGACAGTATCAGCTTCTCTAAGATTTTTGACATTATTGGTGGCAAGCTAATGGCTCCATGTACTTTAACATGTCAACATGTCAACATTCATAACATTACCAAAAAAACCAAATGCAAAAGAATGCCAAGACCACCGGATAATAAGTTTAATGAGTCATACGCTCAAAATATTTTTAAAAGTTATACACCGGAGAATATACAACAAACTTGAGCAGGACATAAGTGAAACACAATTTGGATTTAGAAATGCACTGAGAACGAGGGAAGACCTGTTCGCTGTAAATGTACTTGTGCAAAGGTGCATGGATGTTAATCAGCCAGTATATATGTGTTTCTTGGATTACAACAAAGCCTTCGATAAGGTCAGACATAACCGTCTTATCGAATTACTTGAAAAGCGAAAAATCATTAGCGCTATCTATTATTATCAGATCGCTGTGGTAAAAGAGAACAACGTCTTTTCAAATGAAATACAGATTGAGAGGGGCGTCAGGCAGGGCTGTGTCCTGTCTCCTACTTTGTTCAATTTGTATTCAGAGGAAATAATCCAGGAAGCACTAGAAGAACTAACCATGGAAATAAAAGTAAATGGATGACCAATCAATAATATACGGTTTGCCGACGACACTATTTTATTAGCGGAATGTCTTGAGGATTTACAACAAATGGTTGACAGAGTAGTAGAAGTCAGTGAAAAAAACGGACTGTCCCTAAACACAAAATAGATACAACTTATGGTAATTACAAAAGCCCAACAGCGCCAAGAAAACATAACAATACATGGAGAACAAATTAAAAAAGTTGAAAAATATAAATATCTGGGTACAATAATTAACGAAAATAATGAGTACACAGAAGAGCAACAACAAACTCAAAGAAGAGATTAAGGCAAGAATAGGGCAGGCAAGAATACGACAGGCAAGAAATTCTTTCAACAAACTGAAAAAAGTACTCTGCAGCAGGGACATTTCAATTTTTTTAGAGATAAGACTTCTGAGATGCTACGTGTTCTCCGTATTATTTTATGGCTTGGAGGCTTGGACATTAAAGAAAGATGTTTCGGACAGATTAGAGGCCTTCGAGTTATGGGTCTACAGAAGGATATTAAGAATAAGTTGGGTGGATAGAGTCACGAATGTCGAGGTGTTGAGAAGAATGGGAAAAGATAAAGAGGTTTTAAATACAATTAAAGTCAGAAAACTGCAATATCTGGAACATGTCATGAGGGGTGAACGTTATAACTTGCTGCAATTAATAATACAAGGAAAAATACAGGGTAGAAGGAGTCGCGGAAGAAGACGCATCTCCTGGTTAAACAATTTTAGAGCTTGGTTTAACTGCACTTCTGCTGACCTCTTTAAAGCAGCGGTATCGAAAGTGCGAATTGCTATGATGGTTGCCAACCTTCTTAGAGGAGATTGCACATGAAGAAGAATACTTTAACATCTTCTTTTGGTTTATTTGGTTTGGAAATTAGAATACTTTTGCAACTTTCTGCGAAATACGCGGTTCATTGCATTACGCGGACTGCATTGTATAATTGAGTCAGGTACACAATTCTTTTCCTGGGTAGTTGCTATATAACTTTGCTTTTGATAAGATCAAAGCCTATGGAATTTTTTAAATAAGTTTTTCTATTATTTTGTTTACTTCTTTTATCCTAAATTTTTCCAGTGGGAGTTTTAACCTATATGCAGATTCTAAAAACTGTTAAATAGATGCTTAAAATTCTGATTATTATCAGGTGGGAAAGGTTGGAAGACGTTTACGAGATGCGTGACAAATACTTCCGTTTTTTCTTTATTATATAATTATTATTTCTGACTTCTGACCTACCCGCTTCTGTTGCTTACAGGTTCCCAAGATATTCTTTGATCTCATCGTTTTTGTATTTATTTAGCAGAGCTCTGAGTTAAAGTGTTGCCTGATTGAGTCTAGAATACCAGTGATCTATCAGCAAGATTTTAAATAATATGCCCTAGTTCCCAGAAAAAACAATTTTGTAGGCGTGTGAAATATGTATACCTAAAGAAAATGGTTAAATAATCACAACTACTTCAGTAACCACAACATATTTTAAATAAATTGGAAAGTTAAAATAAAAAATAAATAAATAAAAAAAATTAAAAAAGTGCTAACAATTTATCTTTTTAATTATAATGATCGTAGTGGTAGTATAAGTATTCCGGTGGTTAAAACTTGCCACAAGCAAATGACTTAAAAACCATCGTAAGGATATGGCATCATCAATTAACCTATATTTGTCCACTGATGAACGTAAAATGTTCCACCTATTTCTATTTTGAGCTTCTTGCTTCCAACTTGTGGTGATGCGCTTTATATAATTCGTCGATCTAGTCGGTGACCGTCCTAGATCAAGGATATGTAAGTTAAGTTTAATAGGAAATGTTTTAAATCATTTTATGTTCTCTGACGATATACTGCTTATAGCAAAAAACTACAAAAAATTAAGCACAGTGATATCAGATCTAGAAAAAGCATCACTAGGATAAGGGCTGGAGACGAACCGTAAGAAAGAAACAAAGAAAAAAAGTTACGGCAAATGAAGAAGACATGTCCAAAATTGACATAGACGCAACAAAAATAGAACATATCCAAGAATATAGTTACTTAGGATAAACTATCAGGACAGGTAAAAGTAGAAGAACCAAAAAAAACAAACACAATAAAAAAATGAAATGAAAAATACTTCTGAACTTACTTAAGAACGAAGGTTCACAATGCATATTATGTCGTACCTATTCAAAACCACTCTAAAACTAAAATGATGAAATGTTGGACATAACGGAATATCTGAAGATGAAAGATGGAAAAAAAAGATTGGACACTAGAGACCATATACTGCAAAAGTTTCAACAGGTCAACCACAAATGAGATAGAGCGGTAATATACATAAAACTGCAGGTATAATATACAAAAGGTAAATGGAAGATAGAGATACATGGAGGTGAATGTTACAGGACTATATTCATAATATAAATTATAGATCGATAGACAGATTGTCGTGACCAACTACGTTTAAATTCGCGAAACCAGTAGACAACGAATAATGTTTATCGCCAAAAGCGACCAATACATTTATTGACATTGATACTATTTTAGTCTTCCTCTAAAGTCACATAAATTCAATAACCAAAGAACACTTTGCACATAACAATTTTACTCTTGTTTTCGCTAGTCTCTATATCTATACGATTTTAAGAGATTTAGTCTAATGCCCAGACATATATGAATGCCTCGCTTCTTGATGAAGTTATAAGTTATCATTAATGTATAAACCGTTAGGATGGTTGTTAACCTTGTTAATCGACATAAAAATATTTTGCCTTCTTAGACTTAAATTTAAACTACATTATTTGCGTACTTTCGAAATTATATTCCCTCGTTCATCAAGAGGTATAGTCTTTCATAACGATCAAAAAATAAGTAGGTTTTTATTATTATATGCCTCTCCAGTTTCTTGTATCTATTCGATGAAATATATTTGTAGGGCTAAGCGGGTACAACTTAAGGTGAAAAGACCGCGATCGTAAGTCACTGTTAATTTTAATTTAAAAGCCCTCCATTGCTGCTCATCAATCTTGCCTAGTTCTAGTCCATTTCGTGACAGTAATTCGTAGTGCAATAGCCAAAAGAGCCAAACCACCTCCAACCGCACCTTGTAATTTGTTTCCCCGTGAGAAGTGATTGCAGCCCTTTTGAGAATATATTACCGACATTTTTGTCTCGGATAAAAGCACAATCTAGTCGGTAACCTCTTGGGTGCAATATACTTGTTTATTTAATGATGTTGCTTCTCTATACACGAGCGCATCGGTGAATTGTTGAAGGAGGATTACTTAATAAATATTTAGTAAAATATTTATGTAGAATATTTTTAAATAGGTACTTATCTTATGCTTCTTATTTTACTTATCAATCCTAGGATGAATTAATTTTATTGATATATTTCTAATTCCTTCGTTCCTCTCCTCTCGTTCGCCGCCTTCCTAATACTCTTCTCTGTTATAAGTATCATTGCTTTATATGCTTTTGGTTCAATTTGTATGAGTCGGGCAGTGCTACTAAGTGGTCAAACGAGTACTCAAAAAAAAGAAGTTAAGTACTTAGGTTTTTTGACAAACGATTAACTTCGAAATCTCATATACATATAACGAAAACAATTGAAAATTAAATTACCTCTTCTGAAACAGTTTTCTTGTAGCATGTCTAAGTTATACTATGTTTATATGAGATTAATCCACATTTGATTATAACAAATACATTTTAACTAATTAATGTTTGATGTTTCGATTTCCACTCCGGAAATCGTTCTCAAAAAAAAATATTTGATAACTTTGTTAAAAACGGTATATAACCGCCAAAATTGTTGATAAGTTTATGTCATGTCACCAAATTGGAAGTTGACTTACTTTTGGCCACGGTGGCCAAATGATTGGTGATTAATTATATATTGCAGCCTCGAATGTTGTTTTCTCCCTGGGTCTCCTTATCCTTATATCCTACCCATTAAAATAAATCTTAATATCTCTTTCAGTTTTTATTACCTAACCTCCAAATTTAGTTTATCGAAAGTAAATGGATGTTATTTTATCCAGTTTACTATACAGAAAATTTATGGATGTTAGCGTGAATGTGTGTTGACTGTATTGTTTGATTAAGTGCGCTCGTATTTGAGTTGTTTATACCAGTTCGGAACCGTAAAACAGCCAGCCTTTGTTAGTTTCAGTATGGAATCTAAAAGAAAACTGAATTTAGAAAAATTTATCAAGAGGTGAACCAGACGATATTTTAAAGTGGTTGGATAATATCTCCGAAGATCAGGCGATCGACTCTGATGTGGGAGAAGATTCGGATGCTGAAGATATTTTTCCCACTATACGGCTATCTTGAGTATCTACATCGGTGAGAGGAAAAATAAGTTATAAAGAAATGCATGATAACGACTCCGATTTCGATAGCGATGATTCAGTGCATGACTCTAACTTTATGCCACCAGATCTTAGCAATCCTAGTAGAAGGCTATCTGTATCTTCTGATGAGGACACTTTAAATATGGTTGTCACACCACTGCAGTCTTTTCACTTGGATGAATGTTACTGGTCGAAATAGCAGTTCTTACCTCATATCTTCGAAGCAGTAACATTTGTCGAATCCTCCGGTTCGAATATAACAAGCCAGTCTCCGCTTGATATTTTCTTAAAAATATTTGGAGAGGATCTTTTGCTTCTAATGGTCGACGAGTCTAAGCGTTATGCTCAGCAAAACGGCAAAAAGTTGGATTTGTCACTAAATGAGGTAAAAGCATTTATTGGTATGCTAATTATCATGGGCTTCAACCACTTGCCAAGTTTACGTTTTTATTGGTCGACAGATCCAAATTTCCATTCAGATAAAATATCTAGTATCATGCCCGTGAAAAGGGTTTTAAAAATATTACCATATTTGCATATTAGTAATAACCAGGAAATGCCAAAAAGAGAAACACAAATTTTGACATGTTGTACAAGGTAAAACCTTTGATTTCCTATTTGAAGGAAAAATTTCAGAAAGCGTATAGAAGTAGAAATTTACCTGTAGATAAAAGCACGATTGCTTTTAAAGGCAGAACCAGTCTAAAGCAATACATGCCAATAAGCCAATAAAAAGAGGCATCAAAGTGTGGGCTCTAGCCTGATACAAAAATGTATCATTGTGGCTAGTACCATACACTACGTAACAGAAAAATCTTGAGTTCAGCGTATGACTACAGAAGGATTAACAATAACAGTACAATGTCCAAAGAATATTGAAGATTATAATCGAAATATGAGTTGATCGTTTCGATCAACTTCATTCTTGTTACAGCATTGCATGGAAGTCTCGAAGGTGGTGGTTGAAACTTTGGTACTATTTTGTCGATACTAGTATTGTAAATGTATATTATATTATATACAAAACTTCAGCTTTGAATAAGTAGCCTTGAGTCAAACCTGAAACACAACTAGTATTCAGAAGCATTCTGGCAAAACAAGTTGTGGACGAATTTTCTTCAAGAAAAAATCCAAGTTCTTGGTTGGTAATAGGAAAAAATAACACAAAAATGGTAGATGATAGAGCGGTTACTGTTGAGAATACAGTGCGACTGATAAATGTTGGCGACCACTTACCAACCAACGCGGCTTCAAGAAGATGTGCAAGATGTATCACAGAAAAGCACCCAAAAAGATCTAACGTAGTTTGCGCTAAATGTGAAGTGGCCCTCTGCATACCATGTTACGTTTTCTAAATAAGGTTTTACAATTTTATGTTTCTTTTTCAAATTATCTGGTTTTATTTGGAATAATATATCACATTTTGACGTTACAAAGTATTGTTTAATTACGGAATAAACTGGTTGAAATTTCTACGAGAGATTTTATGCAAAATTATTTTGCATAACTGGATACTGGTTGAAAAATCAATCGGCTCAGAAAATATTCTCAGACTGTTTTTGTTTTTAATATTTTTATAAACTACTGCGGTAGGACTACTTTTGCTTAAACGTCTAAAAATTGACAGTGTTATTTAACATAAACATTGACGTTTGGTTCTTGATAGAGTACTAATTTATCTTTGCAAATGCGTAAATAATGTTATCTACTTAAGAAAGATTTTGTTAGTTGCCTGTACGATTGCCCATTTGCTCAAACGCTTTAGACAAAATAGTCCAAGTCTTAAATTCGCCCGCGAAACATTTTGAAAATTTAATAAACAGGCGCCAAGTAATGCTATTATACTGAACATTATTTAGAAGAATTGTATTACTAAAGTTCTCACACCATTTGTAAATAAGTTTTAAACATTTTGCAGTTCAAGAAACTTACCCTTCGGTAGCCAGTTTTTTCACCAGGGTAAGCATTTGAGAATCAACCGAGCGAGTTTATTTGTTAATAAAGTAACCATGACAATGAAAAATGGATTTGAAATTGAGTGTAAATTTTATTGTAAAGTTTTTTATTTTATTTAGAATCTAAGGTATATTAATAATATAATTAACTTATAATTATTTTGGTTATAAGTATAAGGAACTAAAGTAATTTAAGTATATAAAGGATATTATATAGAAAGAAAAATATATTACAAAATTTGGTATATTTTTGGGCATATCAATATTAAATGTGGATTAGTAAATTAGTTTTTTATTGAAAGAAATAAAAAATAGTTTCAACAAGAAAAACGAACTTAAAAACATTGTTTTTGTGTTTTTTTCTCACACTGTGTATTTTTGTTAGATGTAATGGGCGTTGTAAATACATGCGTAGTTTTAAGACACAGAATGAAATTATTTTAAAATCAAAATTCTTAGTAAATCAGATATTTGTATAGTAAAAGAATTTGTTTATAATGATACCTAGATCTCTTTTAATACAGTGTCTGATATCCTTAAAACTGTTGAATGTGTAACAGTCCCACAGCCCCTCAACGTGTGATACGACAATGCATATGTAGATCGATACAAGACAAAGTAGGACCGTTGGTACACTGACAAATAAAAGTGTATACCTGAATAATTTCATTAAAAACGTCAGAGAAAATATGAGCTGCCAAATTGAATTTTTAAAACATGGCAGCAATAAAGTAGAAAATGGAATTTTTGAATTAAATTT
The DNA here is from genome assembly GCF_040954645.1 of Diabrotica undecimpunctata. Lineage (NCBI taxonomy): Eukaryota > Metazoa > Arthropoda > Insecta > Coleoptera > Chrysomelidae > Diabrotica > Diabrotica undecimpunctata. The sequence continues at coordinate 120,896,783 of NC_092805.1, forward strand.
TGTAAATGGGACACATGGTGTTTACATTTTGTATGAGTATGTTACAAAATGAGCAGTATATGTTAAACAGTTTGTTAAAAAACGGAGTAAATTTTTTAATATACAGATGTCCTAAAACATACCTTAATAACAAAGTAAAAATAAGTGAAAAAAATTATATCCCTTTGCCTAATAATTATTCAAGGGTATTGGTATATGTAATAAAAAATATAAAATGTTTTAATAGGTGATAAACAAAAATAAAAACTATAAATGATTCCGGTAAATATGTACTATATTTTTGTGTTGAGATATATAGAAAATAAATAAAAAAAAAGTTCAAATTTTAAGGTAGAAAAAAACTGTGAACACATCTCAAGACAAAATTGAATCAGGGATAATAATTAGAAGGTAAGCTTCTAATTTCTACCAAAATCAAATTAGCTAATTGCAGCTTTGGACCGTTTTGTCTGTATGAATTCAAGAAATGTAGATCGTGGAGAAAATTGAAGTGAATAAAGTATTTAACCTACACAGAGGCGAACATTATATTTGTAAAATAATTTTATTACTTTGAAATATAAAAGTAGATTTTAGACTGAAGAATGGCACAATTTTTAATGAATTTATACAAGTGGTAACATATTTAAATGGCATCGACATCATTGCTAGGTCCACGAATTACTGGCTAAAGATATTCGGTCGTTAAGGACACCTGGACTTAAGATGAAATTTAAAATACATAAATGCCCAAAAAAAACCAAAATATATGTTCCTTGACGAACATATATCAAAGTTAAATAATCAAATGCCTAGAATAATAATTAACGGTATGAAATTAAAGGATGTGTACTTCTTCATATATCTAGGATCGTTGCTGAAAATTTACTAGCGGCAAATTCTAAGAAGAATATATGAAGGAGGGCAACAATTGTTGCGCAGGTATTAGAACTTTGAGTTATATATGTTTTGAGGAACCTAATGTAAAATTTATTAAGGTAGCACATTTCAGGAAAAAACAGAACATGATTAAAAAGGTTACAAGGGTTAAAAAGTAAACAGTTACTACTGATAAAGAACAGATAGAAAATTGTACCGTAAAACAGGAAATAATAAGCATACTAAAAAAATAACGTGGACACCCAGCCAATCAGACAGTGTTAAGAAAAGCTGGATGAAAATAAAAAATATATTTGAAGAACGTTCAGGAAGAAAATAAGGGTGGATAACAGTAAATACTGAAGCTCATGGATCAAAATATAGAAATCAGAAATAAAGATAAAAATAAATATAAGAAAATCCACGCAATAAACAGAACAGAACAATAAATCCAAACAGAAGGAAAGATGAAAAGAAATACTGTGGTTAAGTTAAAGTAAACATTGCAAAAATGTGCTCTACGGAAAAATACAGGAAAAAGGAAATACAGTCAAATGTGGTCAATGTGCAAAAAGTGAGTCAGCAGAAACTGAAATTTCATCATTGAAGCCAAATAAAATCATCTAGTTACACAGTTAAGACAGTTAAGATTTGATTTCACGTACAGGGCGCCTGCGCATCCGGTTATACGTATTTCGGCCTAATAGGCCTCATCAGGACGGCTTTCGCAGTCGCTCTGAACGTGAAAATAAATCTTTTCTGTCTTAGGAAGCAACTCTAACATGGCTTCGTATAGATGCAAATAGCGACATCTGATAATAAAATCCGTAAACTAATTTTCGAAACCTTTTCGAAGACAGAAAAGATTTATTTTCACGTTCAGAGCGACTGCGAAAGCCGTTCTGATGAGGCCTATTAGGCTGAAATACGTATAAGGGGATGCGCAGGCGCCCTGTACGTGAAATCAAATCTTAACTGTCTTTTCCTTTTTATTCCGATATACTCTGTATGAGTACAAGAAACCAATTCGCTAAGAATTTTGCTTAGTTGAGGAGATATGTTGTGGAATGCAATTTTTAGATTCCCCATGTCTCTAATAACATCTTTGTCAACGTCTGTTTGCCTTGCAATTCTTAGAAGGCACATATTAAAGCGAAATTCTGAATTTGGTTTCGAAAATTAGTTTACGGATTTTAAAAACCAAAGTTTTACAGCTAGAGAAAAGAATCTACGAATTAGAAATTAAAGAATATTCAACAGAAAGACGGTATTAGATTTAATTTCAATGCAGCGCATCCGCCAACCGTTTATACGTATTTCCACCTCATTAAGTATCATCAGAGCAACATATTCAGAGGCCCTGAATAGAAATTAAATCTCTCCCGTCATAATACAATAATTATAAAAATAATTATTTACAGACGTTACAACGCCATCTAATAACAACAATAGAAATCCTTAGAATTCGTACTTGGCGAAACTAAATTTAAATTTTTACCAGTGTGCTTTCTAAAACTTGCAAAGCAGACAGATTTATAAATTAGTCGACAAGGGAATTGATAATTAGTTTCGTAAAGTAGGAAATGTTATGATTTCTATTGTTGTTAAAGAATATTCCTGTAATCTGGAGATTCATGGAACCCAAATTAAAAATGAAGATCCTAAAGAGGTTCTAATGGAAATTGCTAATCATCTTTTATCATGTAATTTGACTAGTCAGGGGATGTGTCAGACTGTTAGAACCAGGAAACTTAACATGAATCTGTAATTGTGACACAATTTAGGTCTCAAGATATTAAACAAAAGTTAATAAAGCAAGAAAAAATCGTAAGATAGACTCAAAGATGATAAGTTGTATTACAGACAAAAGTAATATTTCAAAAATATACATAAATGAGCAATTAACTTTGTTAAACTGAGGCTTATTCAACATGGATTATACATTAAGAAAGGAAAAAAGTTCAAATATTGTTGGACAAAAAATGGTCTATTTGAGAAAATGTGAGGATTCGGAACCAATTTATATCTATAATGAGGACATAATACAGAAACTAGTATAGGTCAGTGACAATTATGGTTAATTTATTCAATTAAAAATGGCTAATGAATGTAAACTACAAATTTAAATAAAGTTCTATGTAGTAATAATACTGAGTTTAGTATCTTCTTCTTTACGTGCCGTGTCCGCGACGGAGGTTGGCAATCATCATGGCTGATCTTAGATGCTGCCGCTCTGAATAGTTCGATTGATGTGCATCCGTACCATTCCCTCAAGTTACGCAACCATGAGATTCTTCTCCTTCCTACACTTCTCTTGCCCTGGATTTTCCCTTGTATAATTAATTGAAGTATGTTGTATCTTTCATTACGCACAACATGCCCCAGGTATTGCAGCTTTCGTGTCTTGATGGTTTCCAATACTTCCATTCTTTTGTTTACTCTTCTCATGACTTCTTGTCCATTCTATGATATCTTCCGGATTCTTCTACAAACCCACAGTTCAAATGCTTCCAACTTTTGAATAGTCTATGCGTTAAGCGTCCATGCTTCTATCCCGTAAAGCAGAGTCGAGAAAATATAACACCTTGCCAGCCAAACTCTCGTTCGTGCTTTCTCTATTCGAACTTTGATTTCTTTGGAATAATCGTTTGTGTGATTAATTATTGTGCCAAGATAATTGTAGTTTTCAACTTGTTCTAAAGTTTTACTATTAATTGTCAGGCTTTCATCATTATTTTGGGTTTTTGATATCCTCATAAATTTAGTTTTCTTGATGTTTATTGATAATCCATATTCTGTTCCATACTCAACTATCTTCTTCATTAGCTTTTGGGGGTCTTGGGGGTTGTCTGCTATTATAATAGTATCGTCCGCATATCTAATGTTATTAATTGGTGTTCCGTTGACCTTTATTCCTGCTGTTTCTCCCTGAAGAGCTCTTTTCATAATTTCTTCAGAGTGTGCATTGAATATTAGTGGTGACAATACACACCCCTGTCGCATTTCTCTTTTAATTTCGAACTCTTTTACTGTGTGTTTATTAATGCGTATGTGTGCCTGCTGTTTATAATATAGAGTTGTTAAGGTCACTGTAATTGTTTTGCTTTGATGACGTCCATTCGCTCTTTGTGGCGGACTTTATTGAAAGCCTTGTTGCAATCTATGAAACAGACGTACATATCTTGGTTCACATTCAAGCATCTCTGGATTAGTACGTTGAATGCAAAGAGAGCTTCACGGGTACCTACACCTCTACGGAATCCAAATTGGGTTTCTTCAATATCCATATCAAGTATTTGGTAAATGCGTTTATAGATGATCTTTAAAAACATTTTAAGTGTGTGAGACATCAGGCTTATGGTGCGGTGGTCGGTGCATTCTCTAGCATTTTTATTTTTTGAGAGATAAATAAATGTTGAGGTCAATCATTCATTGGGTATATCACCCAACTGATAAATTTTATTAAAGAGCTTTAAGAGGACATCAATGTACTCATTTTCTATTATTTTAAGGATATCAATAGGCAGTTGATCTGGCCCCAGGCTTTTTCCGTTTCTGGTGTTCTTTAGTGCATACAATATTTCTTCCTTTGTAATTTCTACACTCGTTTCTCTGTCCTCGAAAGGTATATCTTGTAGGTTTCCTCTTTCGTCATCGAAGAGCTCTTCCATATACTCTTTTCATCATTTGAGCTTTTCGTCAGTCGTTATTATAGTAATTTCGTTTTTATCTAAAAGAATTGTGTTGTAGTTTCTTTTTTTTCCCATTGTTGGTTTGTCTCGTAGGTGTTAGTATCTAATTTATTAAAGTTTTCGTATATTTTCTGTTGGAGTTTGTTTTTATATCAGCTTCTTTTAGTTTTCTAACATCAAATTTTGGAGTTCTTTGTCATCTGCCCCTGGATATGTTTTAACTGATTTGACAGTGTTACGATATCTCTCTTTAATCATTATATAATCGATTTGGATTCTTACCACTTTTTCCTGTTTATCTGCTAGTGAGCGCCATGTATATAACCGTCTCATAGGTAATTTAAAGAACGTGTTTGTGATTATTAGACTTTGTTCTTGGCAGAATTGTATTAGGCGATCTCCTCTATCGTTACGTTCTCCTAGTCCTTAATCTCCCATTATGGTTCCAGCTCTTCCCTTGCCAACTTTTGCATTGAAATCGCCCATAACTATCGTGATTTCCCTGTTCTTTGTCATTTTCAGTGCATCTTTAATTTGTTGGTAGAATGTTTCTACTTCATCTTCTGTCGCATCCGTCGTTGTTAAGTTTAGTATACTTAGTTAAATGCTCAATCAATAAGGAATACAATTTTAGAACTGGAAGGATTGGTAGTTAAGTTGAATAAGCCAGATGCAATTGTAGTGGCTGAACATTGGTTGAGAGCTAGTGAAGAATCATATTTTAATGAAATGGATTTAGTGCAGTGTATGCGTGTAGAGACAAGGAAGGTGGAGGTGTACAAATATCTTGTTACGGTTGTATGTTACTGATATTTGTTCTTCATCATTAAACGGAATGAAAAGATGCGTATAATATAAGTGTGATATTTTTTATAATTTTAATCTCTTATTATATACTTTCTGTGTTCAACATTGGATGTCTCAAAGTTTTTTTTCAGATTTTCTTTACCTTACCAACTTCAGACGTTTTATAACTCCCTATCATTTTAAACGATAAATTTAACAATGTTCGACTAAAAACATTTTAATTCGATGTGTTTAATATTCTAATAATTTTTTATTAACGGTAAATTTAACGAGCAATAAATTACAATTATCAAGAACATGATCACCAATGAATACGTATAGTTTTTACATTTGGATTTTTGCACGTTACACATCACCTACCACTTCCTGAATAAGTACCTATCAATATACCTAATACGGCATAAAATCAAAAAGTCGGATCTCTATACTTTACCTGTACGATGAAGAAATATGAGTAGATGATGATGAAGAGTGGAAAGAAATAAACGAAAATTCCGTAAACGTAGAGATAGCTCTTGCTTAGCGGATCTTGGTTCAAGTAATCGGTACCGCAGGCAGTCATGTTGCCCTCGGGGACGTATCTGCAAAGAAAAAGGAAAAATTTCTTGTAACATAGCCATTCCCACACTTTATCGACGCTATTTATTATTATTGATAGCTGCACCTATAAAAATTGTAAGTGGTACATTACAGCCGATAATAGTCAAATTAAGTTTACAGTGTTGTATTAAAAAAATAGACAGTAAAATTATGTATTGGTGAGATTTAACAAACTGAGACTTATTAAGGATAAAATAACAGAAACTGTTACATAATAAAATGATAAAAAATAAAAACGTTAAAGTAAATTTTGAACCAGGAGTACACATTGGATAAAAGCTTTTGTTTTTAAGTATTGGAGGATTTTTTATTTTTAAGGATATATTCGAATAGCATTCACTTTACCGTGAATTATCTAGTGGACGATGATTCAAGCCCTGGCCAGAAAACAAAAAGGCTAGCTAGTTGTTTAAAATTCTAAAAAAATCTGCTACTTAAACTGGAATACGCTGATGTATTGGATTGAACTATGGATAAGCAGTACAGCAAGAGATGAGGGCTTGCATATAGGATATACTTCTACATAGATCCCTACCGGAAAAACGGCTTTTGTCTTTTGCCTTATTCTAATAATGACGTTTTCTTATACATTTCGTTGTCTTCTCTTCGTCGAGAAAAAGGGCAAATCTCAAAATAATCAGACGTACAAAACTTACATCAGACCTATTCTCGAGTACAGAGCGCTCCTTTATGCCGTGCTAAATCAACAAAGGAATTCTCCAATTAACCAATATCCAAACAATACAGATTCGGATGCAATGTATCTGCAAAAGATACATCCTGAGAACCATCGAAGGTTCAAACATCGGATTAAAAGTGGTTCTTAAGACGGCTTGCCACCTCCAAAGGCAAGTACTCGCCAGATTTTCCAAGCTAAAAGTTCCATTTTTGCCAACTGAACAAGCTTGTTAATTTAAGAGGCAACAAATGGGTACTTCGACATCCTAGAAGTTACGCTCCTGAGATATCGTAGGTACCTGCATAGCACAATAAAATACGCGGCAGAAACAGGACCTGATACAGAGAGAACAAAGAGAATGAAAACTCTTAGAAAAATTGATGGTAAGACACTATGGGACAGAGCTAGAAATGTAGATGTACAGATATACGACGTAGATGCAAGGTGGAGAACATCAAGGACTGGGTAAGAAATAGAAGAGTAGAATGGAACGATCATAAAATCCGAATGACAACAAATAGAGTAGTAGAGACCGCGAGAGACGGTTCCCCAATAGTAAGACACTCAGTAGAAAGACAACGAAAACGATGAAACGACAACTTACTGGAAACACATTGAAAAACAAGCATGGACATGTCAACATAAAAAGAAGAAGAGGAACTGCATAGCTAAAAAAGCTGAATTAAGAACCATTTCCAATGACTTCTGTACCTGGTATAAACACGATGACCTTTGTCTGAGTAGTGCAAGTAATGATTAATCAACATCTTCTTATCGTTTACTCCTACGTAACACTTTCACACCATTACTTTATAAAACGTCCACTCGCGCCCCTTTGATTTCCTCAATAAAAAAGGAAACAGTCATGAATATGCGATAACCTAAATAAGGTCATCATAGCTCATTCGATCGACCATCCAGTTTTCCATAATTTCGTTTTCAACCGTTTATAATATCCTATAATGTTCGATAAATTCTTCTATTTATACCTGTCTTGACAATGTCGGTGTATTCTTCTGAGTTGAGTTTTTTTTCGTTATTAAGTTTACTCTCTTTTCCATAATTTATCCATTTTTCATCATACATATTTTTGTACTACCTTATTTAAATATATTTTTACTGTGTCCCTCTTACTTTTTCTCTTCCTTTAGCTACTTCTGTTGCCAGATAAATGGAATAACACCGTTGTCTCCCAGTCTTCGGTAGAAGAAGAATCCCTGACAGGAGCATAAGAAAAATCAAAAACAAAACCTTTTTGTACTACCTTATTTAAATATATTTTTACTTGTGTCCCGCTTACTTTTTCTCTTCCTTTAGCTACTTCTGTTGCCAGATAAATGGAATAAAACCGTTGTCTTCCAGTCTTCGGTAGAAGAAGAATCCCTGACAGGAGCATAAGAAAAATCAAAAACAAAATTAAAGCAAACAATGACGTCAAGGTAGCGACTTGGAACATCAAAAGCCTGTATGAAGCAGGAAAGCTAGCAAATGTGGGCCAAAAAATGAACATACTAAATATAGAAATTCTATGTTTGAGTGAGGTACGCTAGAAAGCCCAAGAACAAACCTAACATTAAACTATCAGAAATATGCCTGACACAAATAACCACTCAAAATATAAATATAATATGGAAAAAAAATCAAATAAATTCTGATCAATACTATGAGGAAAGAAATTCCAAAAACTTCTTCTTCTTTTTATATAGACATGAACTCTGTCTGTTTTTCAAAGTGCCTCCAGTAAGTTGTCGTTCCATTGATTTCGTGGTCTTCTTACTGATCGTCTTCCTATTGGGGAAACGTCTCTTGCCGTCTTTACTACTCTATTTGTTGTCGTTCGGCTTATATGATTGTTCCATTCTACTCTTCTATTTCTTACCCAGTTCTTGATGTTCTCCACCTTGCATCTACGTCGTATATATGTGCTTCTAGCTCATCCCATAGTGTCTTACCATCAAGTGTTTTCATCTCTGCTGTTTCTAACATCCCTTTTGTACTCTCTGTGTCAGGTCTTGTGTCTGCCGCGTATGTTATTATTGGTCTGATGACTGTTTTGTAAATTCTGCCTTTCGTTTCTTTCCCGATATTTATATTCCTTCATATTGTTTCATTCAGGCAGCTTTATTTGCTCTATTCACTTGATCTTGCACTTCCGTTTCGAGCTTTCCGTAGCTAGATAATGTGATGCCTACATATTTAAACTCCATCACTTGTTCTATTATATGATTTATCTGTAAATCATCTTCACTTTAAGAGAGTAGTATTGCGTCGTCTGCATAGCAGATTATTTTAAGTTGTTTTTTTCCCATTTGATATCCTTTTTTAGTTCTTACTTTTTTTATTATTTCATTAATAATTAGGGGTGACCAGGCAACACTGCCTGGGGTGATTGCGGGGTGGATTGAGTAGCTCTGCGGTTACCACAGCCGGTCCCAAGCCCGGATAAAATGTGGAAGGTGATTGGCAAGGTTAGCAACCTAAAAATCGTAAAAACAAATACTGTTCAAAGAAACAATGTACATTTTACATATAATGGATGAAATAAGAAGGCATAAAAATCTTCGATTATAAACGTTTGAATAGGGAAATACTAGAAAAAATGAAAGACGCAAAATAAAAATGGCTAGAAGACAAATGTAAAGTAATAGAAGAATTGGAAAAGAGGCATGATTCTTTTAATATGTATAAGAAAGTGAAAGAATTGTCATTCAAACCAAGAAAAAACCAAATTTCCCTGTTGTAAATAACAAAGGACATTTAATTTATAGCACCAAAGAAGAAATACAAGAATGGGAAAAATTGATACAAGAGCTGTTCCGGAATGAAAGCTATGGGCATTGCGATAAATAATTTTAATGAAAAAGCCCACCAACTCTAAAACCCTAGGTGGAATATGCCATTAACCAATTAAAAACCTACAAGAGCCCTGTATTCCACGAAGTTTATCCTGAAACACTCAAATACTGAAATACTGAAATACTCAGATTAATAAGTCTTACGAGCCAAGAAGTTAGAATTCTACTGAACATTGTTTATATTGAAATTATATAGAAAATGTGAAGAAGAAGTGGGATATGACAAAGTTGGATTCCGAGTAGGAATGGGAGTAAGAGAGGCTTTGTTTTCTCTACAAGTACTTTTGCAGAAGTGTTACGTTACTGTTACAACACAAGGATGTTGTCCTAGGCTTTGTCGATTTCGAAAAGACATTTGAAATGTTAAGTACTGTACATAACATTAACTTATATGATAACGACCTCAGATTAATAAAAAAACTTGTATTAAAGGCAAAGTGACAGGGTTAGGATCGAGGATCAAACATCCAGAAATATTAGTATAAGCAAAGGAGTAAGGCAAGATTGGGTATTGTCCCCTAAGCTATTTAACTTTGACTCGAAATTGCTATTCAAGACAGCACTGGAAAACCTTTCTACAGGAATAAAAATTAAAGGAGAACAAATTTCTAATATAAGATATGCAGATGATACTATACTACTAACTGACACAGATACAAACTTTTAGAAAGTCCTAGACCATCTTAATGATGCTTGTAGAGAGTCTGGAAAGAAAATTAAGGAGAAAAAAGCCAAAACAATGGTAATCCAAAAGAGGCAGAATGTCCCTTTACCTAAGTATAATAATAAATTGGAAGATAATAAAACAGGTAAACCATTACAAATACAAAACTACAAGCTTGACCCAGAATAAGAAATTAAAGCGAGAATTGATAAATCTAAAGATATTTTCTTCAAGTCTTCTCTGCGATACACACATCAATATCAAACTAAGGTTAAGACTTGTAAAATGTTTTGTCTGATCTGTTATTACCTATGGAGTCAAAAGGTGGACTCTGAAGATAAAGATTCTGCAGAAGTTAAAGAAATTTGAAACGGGTGTACCGGAGAATTAAAAAAATTCCTTGGACTACACGAAAAACAAATGAAGAAATTCTAAATAGACTAAATCTAGAAACATAACAATTGAGAACATAACTATAATAAGAAAAATCAGTTATTTGGGTAATTCGCTACGTAATAAAGATTGAGGTACATTCCTCAACGGACTAGACTTTACAGAACTTATATTGTTAACTTGTTCGTTATTTTTTATCCTCCGTCTTTTCATAAACAGGATAGACATTAACTTATATTCAATATGGTTATAATTATTATTATTTCATGGACTTCAAAATGCTTGGCCTAAATAGACGATTTTTGTTTAGATTAGAAATGTTTCTCTAAACCATTTTAAAGTTTTTATGATTAGTTAATTTATATAAAAATAACAGATACTCCTAAGAATAAGAAGAGAATAAGCGAACATATAGGTTACCACAAGATCTTACCTGTTCCAGCCGAATAGTGGTGCAATGGTCCAACCAACGGACATAGCCCATATCAACAAGATTCTCAACATAGCAGTCTTTTTCGTAAGAGGCTGAGCACTCAGTCCTTTAACAATAACATTGTATCGGTCCAGGGCGATGAATACCATCGTCCAGATTGAAGCACAGCCGAAGAGTGAGCCAAACATACCGTATAACTCACAAAAGAATGGACCTACAAAAAATTACATTGTATTAAATTTATTACATTTTAACAAATATTTCTTTTAAAAAATAAGAAAAATATATTTAAGCTGAAATATTACAGATTGGAAAAGAATATTTATATTTTGGTACAAGGAGTTACATCTCGTTTTGTTAGAGTACGTGCCAACTACTGCCAACGAAGAACTTAAGATATTTCACATTAATTAAACAGTTTAACATCCTTGAAGATGTTTTGGGGCTGCTTTTCTTATAAAAATTCCGGAATTCCTGTGCCTATAGAAGGCATGATGATTGATGAACCCGTTAAAATATAAAAAAATTGCTACAATATAAGTTGGAAACTGAACTAATAAAATAATAAAAATAATAACGGTACAGATGAAGATATGTCGCCATCCAGTTTATATGTGTTTTATTGACTTTAAGGAGACATTTTATTGAGTAAGACATACTGAAATCCTAGCAATTCTTCAGCAGGTAGGTACTATTGATAAAGACCTACGTATCATTAAAAAATTTTACTGGCATCAACTTCAGGATTGGCCAAGATAATTCTTCTTCTTCTTTACGTGCCATCTCCACGACGGAGGTTGGCAATCATCATGGCTATTCTGATCTTAGATGCTGCCGCTCTGAATAGTTCGATTGATGTGCATCCGTACCATTCCCTCAAGTTACGCAACCATGAGATTCTTCTCCTTCCTACACTTCTCTTGCCCTGGATTTTCCCTTGTATAATTAATTGAAGTATGTTGTATCTTTCATTATGCATAACATGTCCCAGGTATTGCAGCTTTCGTGTCTTGATGGTTTCCAATATTTCCATTCTTTTGTTGACTCTTCTCATGACTTCGTTGTTTGTTACATGCTCGGTCCATGATATCTTCAGGATTCTTCTACACACCCACAGTTCAAATGTTTCCAACTTTTTAGTAGTCGACGCGTTACGTGTCCATGCTTCTATCCCGTAAAGCAGAGTCGAGAAAATATAACACCTTGCCAGTCAAAATCTCAAGTCTAGTTTCAGGTCCCTTGCATAAAGTACCTTTCTCAGTTTATTGACGTTTGTTCGAGCTTTCTCTATTCGAACTTTGATTTCTTTGCAGTAATCGTGTGTGTGATTAATTATTGTGCCAAGATAATTGTAGTTTTCAACTTGTTCTAAAGTTTTACCTTTAATTGTCGGGCTTTCATCATTATTTTGGGTTTTTGATATCCTCATAAATTTAGTTTTCTTGATGTTTATTGATAATACATATTCTTCTCCATACTGAACTATCTTGTTCATTAGCTTTTGGAGGTCTTGGAGATTGTCTGCTATTATGATAGTATCGTCCGCATATCGAATGTTGTTAATTGGTGTTCCATTGACCTTTATTCCTGCTATTTCTCCCTCAAGAGCTCTTTTGATAATTTCTTCAGAGTATGCATTGAATAGTAGTGGTGACAATACACATCCCTGTCGCACTTCTCTTTTAATTTCGAACTCTTCTTATGCTTGTTCATTAATGCGTATGTGTGGCTGCTATTTATAATATAGATTTGTCATAAGATAATTCTGAAGAGCTTCAAATACGAAGCGGAGTAAGACAGGGCTGCATTTTGTCCCCACTAATTCTTTCTGATCTATTCGGAGTTCGTATTCAATAAAGCATTGGATAGTGTTCAATGTTATCTCAAAATTAATGGCGTCAATATTGATAATTTAAGGTACGCAGATGACACGGTGTTAATTGCAAATAGTTACGATGAACTTCAACATCTGATATAATAAGATTACCACGTGTGATGAGTATGGACTGAAGCTAAACACCACAAAGACAAAGGTGGTGGTTCCCAATGAAACGTTAATATAACCAGGAGTGGTATCAGCTTATGGAAAATAACTGGAGAGAACCAACAGTATTAATTACGTAGTTGTAATATAAATGAGAACTGGGACATAAACAAAGAAATTAGAATGCGTAAAGAAAAGGACAGAGCTGCATTCTTTAAGATGAAGAAACTTTTATGTGGAAACAATATAACAATATCACTTTGAGTGATCACTGAAAATTAGATCAGTAAGATGTTATGTGTTCTCTATTATATTGTATGGTGTCGAAAGTTGAACTTTAGCCGATACAGTTCTCAGAAATCTAGACGCCTTTGAAATCTGGATGTATCCGATAATTATACGAGCAAATTGAAGAGATAGAGTTCGTAACGAGATTGTTTTGTAGCGGATGAGAAAATTACGGAAGTGGTCAGAACAGTTAAAAGTCGCAAACTGGAATATTATGACCATGTTATGCGTCACACAAAGAGATGTAATATACTTCGTTTAATAATACAACACAAGATAGACGGAAGAAGAGGACCAGATCGAAAAAGAACGTCATGGCTTTGAAATCGAGGGAATGGTTTAATAGATCCTCTGCATCACTTTTCCGAGATGCCGTGAACAATTGGGCATACCAAAATTGGTATGCTCAATGTAATAGCCCACGCCCCATAATCGAGTATGGCACAGAAAGTAGAAGAAGAGCTGTTCTTCAATAAGTTTTGGCTCCATGTCACCTGTCTAAAGTCATGATGATTTTAAGGACAAAAACATACCAAGCCTTGAACCACCACAAAAATTACCGAATCTTCATCCAATGGAAGATGTTTAAGCTATAGTTAAAGTTATACTTTGTAGAAAATATTGCTATATTTTCTATATATTATCCTGTTTTTTTTTTCTCGTTATTATATTTGTTTTTTAAACTGCAAAGTTTGTTCTATGTGAATAATTTGATACACATATAAACAAAGATGAGCCTTTGGAAGACAGAACAAAAATGCCAAAAAAAAATATCTTGCCGTCTTATATTTACAGATATGAATTAGATCTTCAAAAAACAACTTTTTTAGACTAGGATTGTCTCATATTTTGTTTGTTGCGTTTTTAGTGTAAACGACTAGTATATTTAACTTACCCAAAACCCATGTTTCATTATAACAGTTAATAACCATAGGAGGAGCCATAGTAGTCATCATTAGGAAATCAGAAAATGCTAAATTAACAACTAATAAATTGGAGGGAGTTCGTAGCGCTTTTGTACCCATAAAGATGTAAATTACCATTCCTGAAAAAACAAACAATTTCGTATTAATTTAGACAACAGAAAGAAGGTAAATTCCTAAAATTATTATTATTTTCACCTTTTTCATATACGATAATTTACAAAACGACGCCTCTAACAAAACTGAAATCACATACCACATAAACAAAACTAACAAAGTTATAGGATGTAATTACGTACAATTTGGACAAAAATATACTTCCTAAAATAGAACAAATACTAATTGAGCCCAAATACTGCTACGAGTAGCTGAAATAAATTTCGAAAAATAGCAAAAAAATATTTAGAAACAGAGTATCACGTGAAGAGTAAGAAACATATAAAACAGGAAATGGAAGAAAAAATAGAATAGCCGCACTAGGAAATTAAATAAAATAAGTGATGACAATTGATAAAAACCCGTTATCGAATATGAGCCATCGCCTTGAGGCAAATAAATTGTTAAAGAAAAATGGCATACCAATAAATTGAGCAGTAACTACAGTTTTGGTCAACGTTTCATCTTAGCTTACAAGTGCTGAAGGCCAACGACAAGATTTAGTACAAGTCTCATGACCAAGGACCAGAGACAAGTAGGTCTCACCTAATTTAGAAAGAATAACAATAATATTTATTTTTGATGAAGTGAATAAAAAATATATTTAATGAACGTAGCGTGACCAATTTGTGATTTACTATTGAAGCAAAATAAGGCAATATTCCCAGTGTTGATGGGGAAAAATAAACTATTTAATGGACAAAAACATTGTATGCTTTGTTTATCATACTAACAATATTTCCTATTTTTCTAATGTAGTCAGTGTCATGACATTGTTTACTATGAATCATACTTTACCATTTCCTGTAATGGAGATGAAGCCCAAAACACCGATCATGAAGCCCAAAATGCCGTGCCATAATGGGTTCATAGGTGGGAATTGGTACCAATAGGCATCTACCATATGTAACATATCTGGCAACACCTAAAAGAAGAGCACCTAGGTCATTTTTAAAGTAACCAAATAAAATGTAAAGTTTTTGGCTTAAAAATGGACTTTCATGATTAAAACCAACAGTTAAAAGCTTCCCCGAATATTATGTCATTCTATAAATATTTACCTAAATTTTGAAACTTATCTTGCCCTTACCATGTCCATTACTGAAGACAGATATAAAATTGGCAATCTAATGTCTATCATATCTATTCATTCTAGATTTTAGAAATATTTTGGTTAATAATCTAGTCTTAAATATTTCAACTACTTACAATATATTCTCTTAAAAAATAACAAAAGTATCTTAGTTTTCTACTCTTACTAGTGGTTGGTTATGGTTATGATTTGCTAAATATTAAAATTCTTCTAACTATTCTATTAGTTTTAATTTTGTAAGATTTATATTTGATAAGATACATACCAACTGCCTCATCGCTTTGAAATAAAATCCAAAATAAAATAATAAATTTTTAAATATCCACAACTATTGAATATTCCTGCACTCGCCCTTCTGCAGTTTTTGGTCCCGTCTGTGTATCAGATAACTCTGCAGTCAGCAATTATTTGTGTTTTATAGTTTTGTAGTCATAGTATTAAATTTTCCTTTTTTTCGTATTTTGCTATCCTCAACAATTTTAATTCACCTTCACCCAACGTATTGTTTGGGGACATCTCGTTAATTCAGTTCTTCCTGAATACATTTGATTGGAGATTCTTGCTTTCTATACTGACGATATTTTGCATTCTTTGGTAGATAGTTTTTCAAGTGGTATCCATTTGTTTTAATCCTTTCCAAATATTGCCAGAGCCAGCCTTTCACAGGTTGTCATCTTACTCTACTACTATATACTATAAGTATGTCATCGTTCATTTTTGCATCATTGGTTGCCTTGTTTGGTTGATGGTAGCTTTGTTCACATAAGATTATTTATAAATTTAAGGTATTGTATTAAAAAAACAAATATTACTACAGTCAAATGTGTTTACCTTGTCCACAACGGTGATATTACCGCCGAAGCCGGCTGCCCGCTGGGCGGCCCACCCGGCATAGCTCGGTTCACCCATTACGGACATTATTTAATATGGCACTGAAACAAACAAAATTTAACATTAATGCGATCAACTACTGTTTTTAAGCTAAATAAAATATTTTATTTTAGAAGTAACGTTTTTTCGGTTTATTACCTACGTTTAGACAATATTTGAAAGAGATTATAAGAAAATAAATAGAATGGTAAAATTTGTGAGGTAATATAACTAATTTTATATACTAATACTAAAAACTATTTATATTCTGCTTCCCCAGTCTAGTTTTGCAAATAATTTTTTACGTATTTTGTTAAGTTTGGATCAATTCTTTTTAATATTAAGGTAATCATTCCTTTTTGTTAATATCCTTCTGATCCTTTGTTATACCTAACAGCTCTCGCATTTCTTTTCATTTTTTAATTAGGCAAGGAACGGTTGTTTCATTATACTAAAGTTTGGTTAGATCGGTTAGATTAAGTTTAAAGTTTCATTGCATCAAGTTAAGCTTATCCCAGCATAAGTTTGTGGTGGATATTCATATTTAAATATGTGAAATGCAATTTGGATTCCGCAATAACATGGGTACACGTGAAGCACTTTTTACCTTACAAGTCCTACTTCAGAGATGCAGCGATGTCAGTTGTGATGTCTATATTTGTTTTATTGGCCACGCCAAGGCATTTGACCGTTGTCCGCACCAGAAGATGGTCGCCTCCCTACAAAGAGTAGGATTGGATGAGAAGGACATTCGGATCATCATAAATTTATACTGGAACTAGCGGGCTCAAGTCAAGCTCGAAGACCAGCTGACCGACCAAGTGAAGATCATGCGAGGAGTAAGGCAAGACTGTGTGCTCTCGCCGACTCTTTTCAATATGTGCTCTAAGGAAATTTTTACTGAAGCCCTCACAAACCAGCCTAAATGATCTACAAGCCTTACTAGACCGAGTGAGAACTGTGAGCGTAACATACGGACTCATCATCCAGCCTCAAGAGTCCACTGCTGAACATAGGCCTCTTCCTCGTGTTTCCAACCCTGTCTATCTTGCGCCGCTCTTATCCAGTTTTTATTGAGTCTTCTTAAATCGTCAGTCCATCTTGTAGGTGGTCGACCGACGCTTCTCTTGTCTGACTGGGAGGACGCATTGATCAAATAGCTTTCTCTTTAGGCATACGGGCAGCTCACTTTTAAAAGTTTCTCTCAGTTTTCCAAATGCTGCCCACCCAAGGCCGATTCTTCTCTTCAGTTCACGAGTCTGGTTATCCCTGCCAATCATAATTTCATGTCCCAGGTATTTATATCTATCTACGAGTTCTAGTTCTTTCCCACCAATACTGATGTTCTGGTGGGTACCAAATTGGTCATTATTTTGGTTTTCGAGATATTTATATTTAAACCTACATTTTCTGTAGCCACAACGAGTTCCTGTACCATCTCTCTTGCCATACCTAGATCTTCAGCTATTATAAGTATATCATCGGCGAAACGTAAGTTGCTTAGATATTCTCCATCTATTTTTATTCCCTTTGTCATCCAATCCAAATTCTTAAAAGCATGTTCTAGCACCGTATTAAAAAAGTTTAGGTGACATTGGGTCTCCTTGTTTAACCCCCCATTCTATTTTTATGCGATTTTTGTTAGTATGTAATCTGACAGTGGTTGTTGCCTGCAGATATATTTTGTATAATAATTTAGTATATCTATAATCTAGCCTGCATTCTTTAAGCGCCTGTAATGCTCGACTGTGTCAAAGGCTTTGTGAAAATCGATAAATATTAGAACTAGAGATTTATTGTATTCCACTGCTTTCTCTATTAGGGTTTTTATACTTTGTAGATGGTCATTTGTTCCGTAACTTTTTCAGAATCCTGCCTGTACCCTTGGTTGATAAGTCTCTAATTTTCTTTCCATTCTCTTAACTAGTATTCGCGTAAACAACTTATATATGTGGCTGAGGAGGCTAATTGGTCTGTGATTCTCTAAATTTGCTTTGTCTCCTGCTTTGTGTAATAGAATCATAGTAGCGTTGTTCCAGTCTGTTGGAATATTGGCGTTGTGAACATACGGACTAGACCTTAATATTAAGAAAACTAAATTCATGATTGTTAGCCGTGCAAATTTAGATCCCGGAGCACTAATGGCAGGTAGCGAAGAGATCCAGAGAGTCGACAGATTCACTTACCTCGGAACTACCCTCAACTCACAATGGGACTACGCTCAAGAGATTAGATCCAGAATTGAAATGACACGGTCTACATTTATCAAGTTGAGATCCTTGCTGTGCTGCAGTGATCTCAGTTTGGGAACCAAGATACAGATAGTGAGGTGCTACATTTTTCCAGTGTTACTATCTGGAGTTGAAGCCTGGACACTGACGCAAGCCACAGAAAAGCGGATTGAAGCCTTCGAGATGTGGATCTATAGGAGGATACTAAAAATATCGTACGTGGACCATGTCACCAACGTTGACGTCCTACAACGCATGACAAAAGAAAAAGAAGTGAAACAACGTAATTTAGTGAAACAACGTAAGCTTAAGTAGCTCGGCAACGTGATGCGGAACGAAGAAAAATATCGAATTCTCCAACTCGTTATGCAGGGTAAAGTAGTTGCAGGAGAGGACCGGGACGCCGTCGTATCTCGTGGTTGAAAAACTTCCGACAATGGTTTGGGATGACCTCTGCGGAGCTATTTCGCAGAGCAATCAACAAAACCATGATAGCCTTGATGATTGCCAACATGCGGACCGGATAAGGCATTGAAGAAGAAGAAGAAATATGCGAAAATATGGGCAAGTATCAAATAAGTATAATAATTATTGATTGAATCATATACTACGAAAAATTTTATTCCTAACAAATGATTTATGATTCTCTTCAAATTGAAGTATGTTTTAAAAATAAATTAGCTTCTATTGATCCATTGCTATGTTTGCATTCATCATCATCATTGGTGCGACGGCCAGAAATGAGCCTCGACGTTCCTAAGCTGATTCCTTCATTCGGTCCTAATCTTTGTAGCTTGATGCCAGTTGATAAGACCGACCTTTCTGGAATCCTCATTAACACCATCTTTTTCGTCTAGTTCGTTTGGGTTTGGACAATAAAATCGTCGTGCGGGATAGCTTTCATATGCTCTAGTTAGATGTCTTGCCCAACGCAGGCATCTACTTTTTATTGCAGTTACTGTAATTCTGATTTCGACTAATTCTTTATACTTATTATATTATTCAAAGTTGATGATGCCAAGTTCCATTTTCATTTTAAATTTTAAATGTTTTATTTTCGGTGATGACCAGAGCCCATAACTAGTTAACCGTTCTAGTTAACCATTCTTGACCAGAACCGTCTTTCCTGCTGCGATGGAAACTGCAGTACACATCTGGATTTATGAGTCGTACGTGCGACAAGGTCCACGTCATCTGCGGTTGCAAGTATTTGGGTAGATTTATTAAAAATTGTACCTCGTATGTTTCTTTATCGTGCATATAATGTTCTAAGACTATTTACTATAACATAAAGTTATAAATTTTAGTTTATGGTATACCTTTGTTTCTCTCTCTTAACTTTCATTTGTTTGGTGTAATTTTATAATCTAAGATTTAATGTCACATTGTTTTATACCAATTTTATTATCTCTGCGTGATGTACGCGGTATGTTCATATCGATTTAAAGATACTTGGTAATCAATAGAAATTTTTTGGAAGTATTCACTAAAGAAGTTTTTTTTTAGGAACTTTTTCGAATAATATATTAAAAATGTAGAACATAAACAAAAAAATAATTCAAAAAATTAAGAGAAATTTATTGATTTGGGAGGCAGTTGTCAATAATGAACGCTTAGTACATTTCACGCACTATAAATATTTGCAAGACATATTTGCGAGACATATTTATTAATGCTGAGAATATAGACACTTATATACGAACAGTGGTATCCCTAATAAGAATACAGGAATTAGAAATAACAAAAATCTGCAAGAAGTTGAGATCGAAAAAGCTCTTTTTGGGCTCAGAAAATCAAAAATCAGAATGCAATCGACGCATTATAAATATATGATATTACATTTAAGATTCATAACAAATATAGGATAAACAAATTTGTAAAACCTAAATATAAAATTTTAGGATAAGCTTAAGAATTAAACAAGATTACATAAATGTTTAACTTTATCCTAAAGGTAGTTTTGGGAAAAAGTGAAACACAGAGAAGAAGGCATCATTAACTCTTTAAAAGATAAAAAAAGAAAAAAAAAAGAAATTAGCCTTTACATATACAATTAAGATATATTAGAAAAGAGCCAGAAATAGTTGATTCGAATTCCAAACTGTATAGGTACTAACTTGGACTATAACGCAAAAAAATTGGACTAGAAGCAAGCAAAAGAAATAAATTAAAAAAGGAGACAGTTGCCTAAAACCACAGGAGGTTTATCTGAGGTTTAAAAACATCGAAGGAAAAATTGTAAGTTTAGCTGTAATAAGACTGTGAAGTCTATAGTTTCACGTGCGTAACAGCCTAGAATTGCATATAGTCCGTTAAAGAACTGACGAAGCACAAAAAGGTACCTTTGTTACGGATTTTAGGACATAAAGTAAACGTTAGTTGATAAACGAGATTGCTGGTAATACTGCTAAATATGGGGCTACTGCTCCTCTTATAGGAGAGATCTATTCCGAAAATAAGAAAAGAAACTTATTGCAGCCTACTCTAAAAATATAACAGGCTAAAAGCAAGTAAAAATGATATTCAAGCCTTTTGAACGCTACCTAAAAATATTCTTAGAGTTTCAGAAAACTATATATATATATATATATATATATATATATATATATATATATATATATATATATATATATATATATATACATATATATATATATATATATATATATATATATATATATATATATATAAGGTTCTTGAACTCCTAAGTGGAGCATAGAGCTTCAGTGAAAACGCGCCATCGGGTTCTATTTTGCGCTAAGGCCTTCACCTCATTACAAGACTTTCCTTGGCCTCTTATCTCATCCATGATGGATCTTCTCCAAGTTTGTACTGGGCGACCTCTTTTTCTTTTCCCTTGGGGATTCCACTCTAGAGCAGTCTTTGCGATACTGGAACTATTTTTTCGGAGTGTGTGACCGATCCAACCCCACTTTCTGGACTTATATCAGGTGTAGCAGATCTTCGTTTCTGATGGTGTTAGGCCAGAATATACGAACAATTCTTCGTAGACATTTGTTAACAAAGACCTGCAGTTTGTCTGTGAGGGTGTTTGTCACTTTCCAGGTATCATATCCGTAGAGTAGAACAGACATGACATTTGATCGGAATATTCGAATCTTTGTCCTTGTAGTATACTCGCCAGATCTCCAAACAGGGTTGAGCGTGCTGAAAGCTTGTTGGGCTTTTCGTATCCTCATACGAATATCGTCTTCTGTACCTCCGTTTTCTGTTATGACACTTTAAAGATACGTAAAGTTTTCCACATTTTCAATCTGCATATTGTCGATAGTAAATAGCGTGTTGTTCCTTGCATTTATTCTCATGGACTTGGTTTTACTAATATTTATTTTCAAACCTATTTTATTGGCTTCAGTAGAAAGTATTTCCAATTGGTAAGCCAGATCTTAGAACCTTTGGCCTAATAGGCAGATATCGTCCGCGTATTCTAGTTCGCTTAGGCGTGTGGTTAACGTCCATTGTATCCCTCTTGTGCCGGAGTCTAGTTTGGAGAGAACATAGTCTATAGCTATGTTAAAAAGAAACGGAGAAAGCACGCATCCCTGTCTAACTCCAGTAAGTACGTCGAATTCGTCACTGTTGATCCCATTGTGTGTCACGCTGCATTTCGCATCAGTATATAGTGACTTTATAATAGAAATTATTTTTTGCGGGATGTTTCTTAGCTCTAAAATTTTCCATACAGCAGCGTGAGACAAGCTATCAAAGGCACGTTCAAAATCAACAAAAACCATGTATAGGAGTGTGTTCCATTCAACCGATTGGACCATTATTACCCTCACAGTATTAATGTGGTCTATGCAGGAGGATTATGGTCTAAAGCCTGCTTGATTAGCTCGAAACTCAACCTTGTTTGTTATTCTTTTCAGTATGATGGTCGTGAAAATTTTATTTGTGACAGTAAGCAAGGTTATTCCTCTCCAATTTTTGCACTAAAGAAAACTAAACTCAGTTTAAACCAATTTTTCAGAAAACTAAACTCAGAGTAATTACACACGCTCTGTTAACCCTTTTCATTTGTTTACATTCCGTGAAAATGTAGAGGAAATGACCAAATGTATCGTCTAAAAATTCTTGATCAGTACTCATTTGCCAATATCATAAATATCTGGAAATGGCGTTTTAGAACCTGATCAAGTAACAAACGTCACTCTAAAAAGCTCCAATTTTTTCTGGATGGTCCATAAAAAGTGAACAATCAAAAGCACTTTTGGAAACCACTGCCAGTTGTTATTTAATAATCAAATCGATATTTGATTTCTTGATCCATTTAGTCACGATAGATAATATTGTTCCCTACAATATTAAATAAAAGAATATTATAGACATATACGCACATATACACACTTACGCACATATATAGGTACCTATTATTAAATAAAAAACTAATAAAAATACAAAAAAAGGAAATGGAAACATTAAATTGACCAGTAAATATACTCTTTATCCAGGATTAAATTGATTTACAAATAAAGAATTAGAGGTCACTTGTCACGCTAAGGTGCCTTTCATAGCGACTTTATACTACAATACAAACGGGAAACTGCCAGGAAGGTAATATTACATAGGATAGACATAAGGAACAAATGCTAAACACTTATTCAACAAGATAATTTGTTTTATTTTATAATTTCATTGAGACAAGTTTAAGAGACAAGCTTGATTTTGTGGGAAAGGTACTTGTTCTTGGGTCAGAGTTTGCATCAACTAGTTAATGCATTATCATTATGTTTAAGTCCAAACAGCCTATGATTAATATCATCTACATATCCATTGCAATCGCAAAGGCCTGATTGCAAAGATCGCAAGGACACATCTAACAAACATGGAATAGATTTTTCTATTGGGGTGACTCCTGATGGCAAAAGGTTCAGTAGGTAAAACAGGATGAATTTTGGTACAGAGATTGTTGCTTCGATTTCAGAAAGCGTACCATTCGATATCCCCATTTTGTTTTAGACTTTCCTTGTGTGTAGCTGTTAGATCGCTTCTATCTAGCCAGATTATTTCTGATCCTTTTAAGATCGCTTTTAAGAATGCTCTTAAAAATACAAAACCACATCTACAATAAATAACTTTCTTGGATATAAAAAGATAGAAGCTACAACTAAAAAAATGTTTAAACACAAAGCCAAAACAACATGGATTAAATTTTGCTCCAGTCTTAACTCTAGTTGTCCATCAACTCCCATACGGAAGATGGCTAACAAATTAAACAACAAAAACACAAATATCAAACATGCTCCATTCGCAGTTGCAGAAGATATTCTTCAGAAGTTATGTTCACCATTTGTTGACAAACATATACCTCACATGGGTTTACATTCAGAAGAAGATTATTTATTAAAAGAAATCATCCGAACTGGAATATGCTATCAAGACATCCAAAAACACAGCTCAAGGTCCAGATCAGATTTCTTATATTATGTTTAAAAAAATGGGTGTAATGGCTAAAAGACTACTACTACATATTTATAACTGTATTTTGCAAACTGGAATACATCCTTACAAATTTAATGATTGCTTTGTTATATTAATTCTAAAACCGGGAGAAGACAAAGATAATCCGGAATCATATAGACCAATAACATTATTGTCATGCATTTTTAAAACATTTGAAAGAATTCTAAAATTGAGAATGGAAATTTGGTTAAGGCGGCATAATATTCTACCAGCAACACAATATGGATATAAACAAGGCTATAGAACCACTGATTCAGTAGTTCGTCTGACTACAGATGTTCAAATTGGTTTTTCTAATTCTATGACAACAGGTGCATTGTTTATCGACATAAAAAGTGCATATGACAATATTGATTTAAATATACTCTGTAATAAACTTATGTTTCTTGGCATTCCAAAATCGATAGCACATTTACTATCAAATCTATACAAAGACAGAAGTGTATCGATAAGAGTAGGTCACAATATTATTGGACCCAAGATTACATCAAAAGGTATTCCACAGGGAGCTGTTTTAAGTCCACTTCTTTTTAATTTGTACACATAAGATTTGCACAAATTATGCTCTCCCAATATTGTTTACTTACAATATGCTGATGATATTGTCATCTACTCACATAAGAAAACGTACAGTGAAAGCACTACTGAACTCAAACATATTATGTACAACTTGGATAATTGAACTTGGTTAAATGGATTCAATATTTCGTACCAAAAATGTGCCGTGATACTTTTTTCAAGAAAATATCCTATTAAAGATCACGCTGTAACCTTTTATGGCAATGATATTCCAATTGTTTCGGAATTTAGATATCTTGGTGTCGTATTTGACAGACAATTGCTTTGGACTCAACATATTAATTATACAATTGGTCGCTGCGAAAAAGGTATTAATTTTCTTAAAATGGCGTGTAAAAGATCGTGGGGTGCAATTTTCGTAAACTTAATAGAATCCAATTTAAAGTTCTAAGAATTTTGTTAGGATTGATAAAAAGCACTCCAAATGAAGCCACCCTAGTTCTAGCACCTGAAAACCCATTCTCATTGCGCAGAGAATTTCTGGCAATCAAATATTTTCTAAACCAACATTATCGTGGCACTTATAATGTAAAAATAATTAATGAAATAAATACAGCGGATTTAACATCCACATACTTCATTAAAAAAACTCTTCACCACTTGCAAGAGCAATTATAACTTGCAACGAACTCAAGTTAATAAATTCCCCTTGTAATCTTATCTGGGAATCGTTGGATATACCACATCTAACAAGTGTTCTAGCAGTTCTAGCTACAAATATTATTATTCCTCCAAAACGAATTTTGTTACACTACTCACAAAGAAATCTTAAGTGGCTATTCAGACCATATTGTGATCTATACAGACGGGTCAAAATCACCAACATGTACAACCAGTGCTTACTTTGTACCAAAAATGAAGATTAAAAAATCATTTATTTTAAATAATCAATCCAGCATCTTTTCTGCTGAAGCATGTGCTATATACAAAGGCCTTGAATTGTGCTGTGAAAACCAGTGGAACAAAATTGTCATATGCAGTATTACACTCCTTACAAAACTTTAAATTCACAATCAATAGCAATATATTCATATTAGAAATTTTTCAACAGTTACTAAAACTATCAGATCCATATGGTGTTAAATTTGTATGGGTTAAGGGACACTCAGATATTTTTGGCAATACTATTACTGATTCTATAGCTAAAAATCCATTACAGCACCCACATATGGTTAGAAGAATTCAACACATGTGATCTACTTGCCTATATCAAACAACATATTAAATTTAAATGGGACAGACGATGGATTCAGTTTGGTGAAAGCACAGGCACTAATTTATACAAATGACAACCAACAGTAGCTGTAAAACAATTTTACAAAGATGTTACACTAAGCAGAAACACAGTGTCAACTGTCTTATGATTAAAAGTAGATCATGGATGTTTTCCGAAACATCTACACAAAATAGGAGTTCTCCCAACAGACCAATGTGAGTGTGAAACTAGTATGGCTGATTTAAATCACATATTTTTCAACTACCCACTACATTGTAATACAGGCACGTATCTGCTAAAAGAATTGATAAAAGAGGGTTTAAGTACACCATTAAATCTATTGAGTGTAGGCAATATAAAAAATTTTAAAATCAATATGATATTTCTTGTAAAAATTAAATTAAAGGTATGAGTGTAAAATTATGAACATTTCCTTTGTATGTTTACCATATATGTTGCCCACCTACCTAACCGTGGTTTATGTCTTGTTTGTTAAAATAAAGCCTCTCTGATGAATCCCTGAACGTGAAAAGTGTCCTGCTTGTACAATCCTGTATGAATGAATACTAATATTCATATGTAATTACATAATTAAAAAAAAGATCGCCGCTCTAACAAAAAATCTGTTTTGATTTTACCGAAAATACCAAAGTGTCCCTTTACCCAGATGAAAATTACAAAAGTATGTAATTCCAGCAATTTTAGTTGGATTTCTAAAATTTTAGTTTTTAGTGAGTTTTCTAAATTTGACAGCAAATTTTAGAGCTTGATAAATTGCAAACATTTGTGCAGAGTATATGGAGCATCGTTTATCTAACTTGAACATTAGGGATTCTTGGTGGTCTAGAATATATAAAGCACAATTCCCAAATTTTTAAAATCAATTAGATTGTCATTGTCAAAATTTGTGAAACAAACATTTACTTTGGTATAGGAGATGCCGAAATTCGATTGAAAGAAAGTTAATTTACTTGGACAGTTTAAGTGATTAGAAACCTTAGGATATGCTACTGCTAGAATAGGGGAATTTTTAATATGCCACCATTTGTCGACAAGATTACAAACAAATATGTCACATATTTTTTGTAGTAATCTAGTTAGGTAAACAATGTCAAATATCTAAAAAAATTACATGGCAGACGTTGATTAACAGCACTTGCAAAGACTAAAAAAAGACTAAAACTAAAAAACTGTCCTTTTGAAAACAGCTGAATCCGTCTGGACGAAAACGATGGATATAAAGTGATTATTATAAGAAAACAGTTTCAGGTTCATCAGGCAGGGTAGAGTCGATGGCAAAAAGGGAATATGTAGAAAGAGGAAGTCATGGCTGCGAAATATTCGAGACTGGACAAACATGACTGTAGACGAATTCTTCCACGTTGCAAAAGACAGAGAAACTTTTAGAAATGTGGTCGCCAACCTCCGTTAATGGGGACGGCATAGGAAGAAGAAGTTTCAAGATAATATTCACTTATATATAAATTGACATACCTTAAGAAATTACTGGGCGTTACACTCAGGATACATGCAAAACAGGAAAGCAAACTTTGCAACTTGATTCAACTAAATATAAAATTTCTTAAAAGGAATCTTCTTCTGTATAAATGTATACAAACATATATTCGCGAATAGATTAATTTTTAGCAGTAATGACTGTCTTATTATTATTTTTGTTTCCATTTAATCATTTAGTAACACTGTATAAGTAGTGCTATGGACTCTTCAAAACCATTGCTCAAGAGTACCTATTTATCTAGCACCTTTATATTTCACTAAGTATACACATATATAAGATATATATATACGCAAGGTACAAATCAAATGTCTGATGTAATTTTTAAAGCTATGAAACGTTTTATTTATCACAGAACCGTCACGTATATTGGAAGATGATTTCAGGACCAAAATAATGTTATAATCATATAAATAATATTCGTTTACGTATATTAAATAAAAACACCACAAATAAAAAGTATTGAACTCACCCTAGATCGGATCACAGTTAGAGAATATAAGCACGGTTAGAGTCAATCAGGTTAAGACTTTTTACATTAAAATACTATCGGAAGACGCGCTTGGGCTCGACTCGAATTACGATGGTTGTAACTTTCTTTTATAGCATTTTCCGAGGAAACACGTCTTACAGTCCTAATTCAATAAAGACAAATCTCTTTGTTTTTAAGGATTCCTTTAAGGGTACCTTAATGGAATTACGATTCTTATTCTAATAGAAAAAATTAAAATTATTAGTCAAGGTTAGACGTTTATACAGGATGAAAGGTTTGTACTGTTGTACCGGTGGTATTGGAATTAAATTCTGTAACAGTATAATAAGAGACATATTTTACCTCGTAAACTATCTTGCAATACTTCTGAACAAGACACACATACAGCCTTTATTTAATATAAACTTTTAGAAGCTGTGAGCTATTTTTTATTCAACAAATTCAAATATTATATTTAGTCCAGTCGTTAAAGAGTTGACACCTAAAAATCATACGAACAAGCTGAATTTTGCAGAGAATATTAAGTTTGGGACTCCAAAAAAGTTTACCACTTTTACCCCTGGGCTTTCCACTAAAACCCCCCTCGCAGGGGGTAAAAACGCAAAAAAATCGATTTACCAAGAATCCGTACACCGTAGAAAAAAATGTTTCAAATAAAAAATGTAGCTGAGATAATTTTAAACAAAAATGTTTATAAGCATTTTTTGCGTAGAATGAACCGTTCTCTTACAAACAACGCTTGAAGCGATCCTATTCTCCTTTGCTAATGACAAAAATCGCGCCACGTTTATTTATTTAACACCCGTATAAAATCTGAGTTTATTTGCGGCAAAATACAAAATCTGCATACGAAAGCTAAACTCTTTATCTTTAAAATTCATCTTGATTTTTGTCGATAGGTCACTTGTACCAAAAGATATCGAATTTTTACCGTCGAGCTCATACAAATTTTATTTGAAACATTTTTTTCTGCGGTGTACAGATACTTGGTAAATCTATTTTTTTGCGTTTATGCCCCCCTGCGAGGGGGATTTTAGGAGAAAGCCTGGGGGTAAAAGTGGTAAAAAATTTTACAAAGAGGTAAAATACTGAGGTATCAGGGTATCAGGTGAATGTAAAAGATCACGATGAATGTAGAAGATAAGCAAGGAATCCTGATGGTGGACGAAGACCAAACATGTGAACGATGGAAAGAATATTTCGATAAGCCGCTAAATCATGGAGTATCTACTGAATAAACCCCAAATAGTAGTAGAAGAAATACCAAAGCCCACAAGAGAAGAAATTAAAGAAACAATAACAGATATGAAAAATCAAAAAAACCCCGGGGAGAGCAGCATTGTGTCAGAGAACTTAAAATATGGGGGAGAGGTTTTAATAAACCAACTTAGAGAGCTAATAGTAGAAGTGTCGAATGCCGAAAAAATACTTCAAGAATGAAACAAGTCCATTATAATTCCTATACACAAAAAGGGAGATGGAACTGCATGCGCAAACTATAGAGGAATATCCTTGTTAGAGATAATATACAAAGTGCTAGAGGTAAAATAGAGGTAATATGCAAGAGAATACCAGGGAGGATTTCGCAAGGAAAGATCAACAACCGATCAAATATTTATGCTAAAACAAATCCTGATCAGTTGCTATGAATACAACAATTCAGCACAACTACTTTTCATGTATTACAAAGCCGCCGACGATACAATAGACATAAAAAAATTAATAGAAACGCTAAAAGAATTCCAAGTACCAGAAAAAATAATAAGATTGGTTAAAATGACAATTAGGCAAACCATTTGTGCTTTGAAATGCAACGGTACAGTCTCAGAAGAATTTGAAGTAAAAAAAGGTGGTCGCCAAGGAGACCCGTTGTCTACCTTGCTATTCAATATAGCTCTAGAAAAAATTGTAAGGGTTAGTGAGATAAATAGGTCAAACACTCTTTTATACAAAGAGCATCAATGCTTAGCTTACGCTGATGATGTGGTTCTCATTGCAAGAAATGGAAAAGTATATGCAAGTATAACAAAAAGACTGATTCGGGAAATCTCTAAAATACTACTTAAAGTTAATATTAATAAATCCAAGTACATGGAAATTTCGATCAAATACGGAATAAACACCAGGGGCTCCTTTAATTTGGAGATGGAGGATGGATCAGTTGTAGAATTCGAGAAGGTGGATGAATATATGTACTTATGTACTCTTATTGATCGACATGTAAGGAAGAAACTGAAATTAACCTGAGACTGACCAAGAGCAACAGATGTGTTGGGGCCATGAGCAAAATAATTAAGGCCAAAGATATATCTCGTAACACACAAATAAGAGGGTACTAAATTATAATTAGACCCACAATACTATACGCTGCCGAGACATGGACTATGAACAAAACCATACAGAACAGATTGGAAGCATGGGAGAGAAAGATACTTCGCAGAATGTTTGGTGGAAAAGTAGTAGAGGGAGAGTGGAGAAGAAGACTAATCTAGAAGTGTACCAATTGTATGCTACCCCTACAATAACAAAAGTAGTGAAAAAAAACTAAACTCGGACATCTAGAAAGAATGCAAGGTAATAGACAAGTCAAGAATATTGGTTGGAGAGTACCTGAGTGCAAAAAAAAAGAGAGGAAGACCAAGCAAGAAATAGAGAGATGTAGTGATGGAAGATGTCAGAGAGATGGGAATCAGAGATTGGAACCCGATAGCTAGGAACAGAAAACGATGGAAATTATCCATCCAGCAATGGGCATAAAAGGCCCGTTAACGCTATACATACATTTCATAGATTTGATTTAAATTAGAATTTATTGAGTAGATTTTGCGAATAGGTATATTGTACTGAAAGAAAAGGGTCTCGTTAATGCGACTGAGCCCATGTCTAGATTAGTCCACGCTACGCCGCTGACCAATAGAGCCGGTCGCGTTAACTCCCTCCGGTTATAAGCGCATAATTCACAATTAAAAAACAATATTTTAAAATTAAATTAGCCCAAATTACTTACCGAAATCTTCTAGAGGAATGGTTGAACTTGAAATTAGGCACTTACTAACTGCAAAAATAATATTTTTTACAAATGCCGTGCCGTTTTAAAATGATCATTTCGAGCTTTTTAAAACTTTAAACAATATAATAGGTGTCTCAAAATGCACACAAGTTAGAGTTAGAGTTACTAAAAATTGAGCGTTACACGAGAGAGAACAACTCGTTTCCATTGTTAAACAATATTTTAAAAATATTGAAAGTTTGGCAGCCACAGTTCGAAAATTTCGCACAAAATATGGTCGGAATATTGATTTAACTTCTGTTACAATTAATGTAACATACTTTATTTGTTGTCAAATTTAATTTCATTTCTTAAAAATATTTCGAATTTATTTTCAAATAAGTAGACGTTCCATTTGTTTGGCAGCAATAGCCGTGTCCAATTTTCGTCGATATAAATTGACAAATATTCTCATTTTCGAACTCACTTATGTTGGAACCAACAAGGCACTGGTAAGTATTGTTTTTTAGATTCTTTTTGCGATAATAATGAGTTTTGTTTTTTTCTTGTAGAAAAACGCAGTTTTTTACCTGTTATTCCTGTATCGAGGATGTTTCTTCTTAATATTTGAATGGTATTGGTTTCTTCGTATGGATTTAAGACCCTTTATATGTTTGGCTACGACCTATCTGCGACTGGGAACTTGGCAACGTTCAACATTAAAGGCGGGTTGAAACGATCCAAGAATGCTCGAATTCTAACTTGGACCAAGTGGACTTGTACAAGTGTACTTGTACCAAGTTGGTTGCAACGGTTAAATGACTTGGATGTCAAATAACCATTGTAAAGATGGCGGAAGTGATTGTGGAAGGTGTTCTAGTGGTAGCTTGAAATCCATAAAAAAGGAATAAAAAGCAAAAAATGCCGCACTTCTAGCATCCTTTTTTTATATTCATTTATCCGTACATTCCATAATGCTCCCTCAGCTTCATATAACTTCATGAATCTAACACTTTCCCTTTCAGACCATTTTCTTTTTGTGTTTACTTCTCGTTTTCGATTTTTCGACAACGACGCCATTTTAATTTTACAATACCACACTACTTGGATCCAAGGAAGTTGGCTAGCGTCCTACCTACATAACTTGGATAGAACCTGTTGATACAAGTGTACTTTAATGAACAGGTGACACGATCAAAGTAGCTTCCAAGTGTTGCGCGCGCAACGTCCAAGCAGACTTTAACCAGGTACAATTGGATCGTGTCAACCCGCCTTAAGTTAAGTACAACATCAATGTGTTAATTGTAGACTCAGTTTCGTGCCTTTAAATTAAAAAGTTCATTTATTTTAATAATAAAATTTTAGTTCGTTAACGGATACATGATATGTTTTTGTTGATTTGAGTTTTCGAGTGATATTTTAAGAATGTAAATTTGTATTCTCACATATTTCATATATTTCCTTTATATTTTAGACATACTTACTGAAAGATAAAATTAGATTTTGGTAATAAATTGTTCCATTTTTTTAAGATATATTGTTTTATTTTTATGACATAACAAGTAGTTTACCCCAAAATCTATTTTATTCACGGGTGATCCATTAACCATAAATAGTCTTTCTTTTTTTGTTTCATAATATCGATTACGTATTAAAATACCTGTAGGTATTCACAGGTTAATAAATGAATACATGGCGCCCATAAAGAGTATTTTTATTGGCTGGTGGATTCCTTGTCGAACCTCTAAAAGGAAGAAGCAATTTCCCTAAGAAATTGCTTCTAAGAGATTAAGAGTCTTCAAATAAGTAAATTTTTAGTAGCCGGAGTGTTGAGTTTTAGAAGAGCTTTGAGTACTATCCTAATAATTACGGATAAAGTTATTTTTTTTTATAACGTAACAATATTCATCGAACTTTTATTTACAACGTAACACTTCGTTAATGTGAAGAGAGTAATTGAAAAATTCAGTCAGACTGGGTCAATTAGTGATACTAGCCGCTCAAATATCAATATCGAAACAGTGTGTGAGAGTGTTGCTGAAAGTTCAGGAACATCAATTCGGCGTCGTGCACAAGAATTTTCAATTTCAAGAAGCTCTCTACAGCGTATACTCACTTCACTGAAGATCTGCATCTCCATACTTACAAAGTTCAACGGACATAAGAACTGAAGTCTAATAACCAAGCACAGCGAAAAGAGTTCGTTGAATGGATTATTGAACATCAACAAGTGGATGCTGATTTTTCGAGCAAAATAAACTTAAGCGATGAAGCATATCTTCACCTTAATGGCTTTGTTAATCGTCAAAATTGCCGAATTTGAGGTTCTGAGAGCCCACATGTGACTGCCGAAAAAAAATAGTTCCACAGCCAGTGGCGGTTCCTTCATAAGTGCACATGTGCACGTTCACTCCCACAATAATTATTTTCATACAAACATTTATATAAATATTTAAAATTTATTATTCTATAAATAATATTTTTAATCAACTAATTAACCGTAACTGAAATCAGAAATTACAGATCCGCAGCTTATGAGTAATAGGTAACATTTAGTTATTTTTATTCTATTTAGACATGCGGAAACTTCACGGGTTCGAGACATGAGACACAATCTCCAGAGCACTGCTCAGCTAAAAGCCTAAAAATTAATTTTCATTGGCCCAATACCACCGACCGCACTTCTCACTTCCCCGCAATAGCCAAGCGTTGTAGCCGGCCTGGTGTGCACAAATCGATTGTGATCGGTGATCCTAAATCCTATCATCGTCATTGTAACTTGTACGGACGACAAATACACATTTAAATTTTGCGGTGTTAGTGTTGCTTATCAAGTTTCAAACAATTTAAGAATGGAGAGCGTGAATGTTAGCGTGGATTATTTAAAATCAATTAAATTTTCTTCACTATCTTTAGAAGAAAAATTAAAAGTGCCGGTCGTCCTAAACCAAATTTGTTAATTTCGAAGGTAACAAAATGCAAAAGTCGGGATTATAAACGATCATTTAAAATTGAGATTTATGAAAAAACTGACTGGTTGTGTGGGTGTGCTACTACCAATACTCTTTACTGTTTTCCGTGTTTACTATTTGGAGATGAGGAATCAGAATAGACAAAATATGGCATTAAAGACTTAGTTCATTTATCCGAAAAAATTAAAAAGCATCAACATTCAAAGTCACACATATCTGCTAAATTAGGTTTCAATTTATTAGGTAAACAAGATATTCGGCAACAACTAAATAGTGCATACCGATTAAATATTGCAAAACATAATGAACAAATAAAAAATAATAGGTACGTCTTATCAAAAATTATAAACTGTGTCAAATTTTGTGGTGCTTTTGAACTTGCTCTCCGCGGCCATGATGAAAGAAAGGATTCAATAAACCCTGGTATATTTAGAGGTCTCATAAATTTTTCCGCAGAATTGGATTTAGCTCTCAAAGACCATTTGCAGCAAGCTACTGTGTTTAAAGGAACGTCAAAAGACATTCAAAATGATTTACTCGATTGTATGCTTTCAGTGTGTCAGGCACATATCAAAAAAGAAATTTCTGCTTCAAAATTTGTTTCCATTGTGAGTGATAAAACGAGTGACATTTCAAATATTTTTCAAATGGTTATAGTTTATCGTTACACTTTACAAAACGGGACCCCTGTTGAAAGATTTTGGACTTTTTTAAAACCAAATAACCACGATGCTGTTTCCTTAGCTGGCTGCATAGAAGAATGTTTAAGTTGTGTTTTATCAAGTTCCGATAAGTTAATTTCTCAAAGCTATGACGGAGCAAGTGTTATGAGTGGCGTTCATGGGGGTGTGCAAAAACTCATTCAGGATAAATTTAGATATGCCAATTATATACATTGTTATGCGCATCAGTTAAATTTGTTAATGTCTCAGGCAACAAGCATAAATACTAATGTACGCATATTTTTTGCTGATTTGACCGACATTACTAATTTTTTTTCAAATTCACCTCAGAGAGTTGCCATATTAGATGAAGTTGTGGGAAATAGGGTTCCATCAGCATCTGCTACAAGATGGAATTTCAAAATTAGAACGGTGAACATGGTGTATGAAAATAGGGAAGCCCTAATAGAGTGCATGGAAAGAATACAATCCACATCCAGGCAATCTGGTACCATAACAAAAGCAGGTGCACTTTTAAGGTTATTGAATGATAATAAATTTGTATTTTGGTTGAAAGTTTTTCATCGTGTTATGCCCCACGTTGACATACTATATTCACAAATACAAAAAACTGCTACTGATTCCATAATCGTAAAACGATGCCTGACTACATTTGAAGAAAATATACAAAAAGAAAGAGACAATATTCACACTATAAGAGAAACCGAGTTAACAGACATTGACGATAGTCAATCCAGGAAGAGACGGAAGAAAGATGACAGAAATTCTTATGTCTCCACAATTATTCAAGCTAAGGAAGTTTGCGATACTATACTATCTGAAATTAAAAGAAGGTTTTTGTTTACAGGACATTTGGAAATAGCAAAATTATTTTCAGTGGACAATTTTGAAATATACAGCTCAAATTTTCCTACATTGACATTGGAATCAGCAATTAACAATTATCCCTTTTTAAATAAAAACAAATTAAGGACTGAATTGGAAATTGTTTATAGAAGATCCGATTTTAAAGAACTTTTCGGAGCAGTTCACTTACTTAAATTTTTGATTGAAAATAATTTGCAAGAAGATTTTTCTGAAATTAATTTAATTCTTCAAGTACTTGTTACGATGCCAATGACAACAGCAGAAGCAGAACGATGTTTCTCTACATTGAAACGTATCAAAACTTTACTTAGAAGTACTATGGGCCAAGATCGACTAACTGCACTCGCCATGTTATCAATTGAAAAAAAAATGATTCAAGAAATTCCAAATTTTAATGAATTGGTTATTGAAGAATTTATCTCAAAAAAAGACAGGCGACTTGATTTTCAATACAAAACTTGCTTGTAACATTTAAAAACTAAATTATAATTTTAAGTTTAATAAAATACATTATTTATTGTAGTTTCTTAATAAGATCCTTTGATTTTTACAATTTGGCGACACTCAAAAAACTTTTGTTTACTTAAATAGGGCTGAAGCGGAGGCCTATGGTGTTATCTATTTTTATATGGTATATATAATATGTGTGCACCCCCAATACTTTACACCAGGCGCCGCCACTGTCCACAGCTTGTCACTGTTTGGTGCGGATTTTGGACTGGAGGCATCAATGAACCATACTTCTTTGAAAATGAGACAGGATAAGCAATAAATGTTACTTGCTCGATATTGCAACATAATAACAGAGTTCTTTCTGTCTAAATTGTATGATATCCATGTGGTTTCAACAAGACGGTGACACATTCCATATAGCCCGTGAAACCATTAAATTACTGCATAAGGCATTTTCTAGTCGTGTAATCTCTCGTTTCAGTGATTAGAATTGGCCCCTAGATCGTTTGATGTAACACCCTTGAATTTCCTTTTATGGGGTTATTTAAATTCAAAGGTCTATGCTAGCAAGCCTACAACCCCCGTGCATTGAAGAAGGAAATTCAACGCTCAATTTATACAAAGTAGGAATAGAAAATTTCGGCAAGAGTGCGTATATGCCAGAAAATCCGTGGATACCATTTACCTATTGTGCTATTCCATACATAGGCCTGTATGTCAAACAATATAAAAAAAATTGTTGAAATGAAATAAAAAAAAATGATTATTGCAACATGTTTTAAAAAAATCGTTAAATAAATTCAACCACTTTTTGATGGTGACATCTTGAGCCTTATTATGAGGTGTTTGCTCATAATTATTTTGGAAAACGTTATTACGTTATTTTGGAAAAAAATCTGATTGGAATATTTTTTTCCAACGAAACCAAGGATTTCACCTTGTTTAAAACTCATTTTGGCAATAAAAATGGTTGCCTGTTGTTATTATATAATAAAATGCTTACTCTTATTTCAATGTTTTACAGGTATGTCATTTTCTCTACATGCTATAACTTCTGGAGAATTCCACTGTCACGTACGGGACATATGCACAATTTTTCCTAGATTATAATGTTTGCCAATTTACACTTAGATCACAATATTTATGCATTTCATAGACTTACGTTGAAAAGACATGCAAGATGTACTTTTTAACATGTATTATTAATAACTACTGTGTCTTGTGACTTTACTGCCTCAAAAATAAGAGCTGTCACGTACGGGACATCTTAAGTCAACCACCTATTTGCAGGGAGAAACTCATTGTGATATTTCAGCTCAAATACGTATTATAGTATTAATTGTAATTTTTGTGTGTGAAGCCATAATTACAAGCAACATAACCGTGTATGCAGATATCTATGAATTCTATAAATAAGCTTAAAACAATTTTTTTTATCTGTGTCACGTACGGGACTCATCCGTCACGTACGGGACTTTTATGTCTGTGTCACGTACGGGACTCATCCGTCACGTACAGGACTTTTACATCAAACATGTAAACTAAGTTAGGTATGACAAATAAAAACTAATATTATTGGTTAGAATGCAATTTTATTGTTTAAAATACACAAAACACACAACAGCTTAATTTGGCCTTGCAATAAGTTAATATTTTCTATTGACTGTAAAGAAACATAAAATGTCAATACTCATTAAACTGAAATAAATTTGTACAATCCCCTATTATTAACAACTATAGAAGGGGCAATCTCTCGTAATACATCTTCCTTAGAGTAGAAAATGCAGTCGGGTGGTTGAGGCCATTTGACGTGATTTAATGGACCAGTTGGAACCATTACTGATATCTGTACATATTCATTTTCTATGAACATAATTTCTACTGGGAACTCTTTCCCATCATAGGTAACAACTACCCAACTGCCAAGAACAAAATTAACTGAACCTGCTGGCGAGACAGGTTCAGTTGTTGATTTCATCAAACAGTTTTTTTTTGTTAGAAGAGGACCATTACTGCATTGAAAAACATGAAGTCCTTTTATTCCATGAATGGGCTGGACATTCCCAAGGGTTTTACATGAAATTTCTTTGCTTATGTGGTCCTCCCCTATGTACCATACTGCACTCTTAGAACTTACTTTTGCTACTGCAGCAAAGTCTTTAGCTGATTGTACTATACACTCATTCTCTCCTCGAGCCATCATTTTTGTTCTTACTAAGCGCTTGATGTTTCCACCAACCCCGTCTAGTACACCCTTGCCATGGGAGATGGCAAAAAATTTCCAGGTAAATGTTTTTTTATATTTATTAGATAGCAACTGCAGTGTCTTCACCATGAATTTATTTTTGAATTCTGAAGAGGGACCATCACTCCAAATCACTTCTTCTAAAATTTCGGGATCCTCTTTAATATCTTTATAAAAGAAATCCAAAAACACAAAAATTGTATCTTTGTCTTTGTTTTTTGTGTTAGAACAAATTGTAAGTTTTGCAGTTTCCTCCACAAATAACTGCTGCTGTAAACAAAAGGACACTTTTGCGTGACCATAACGCACTTTGTACCTCTTCTGGTACTCGCAGCTAAAGAACATAGCAAAGTCAATCTGTAATACGCGTTATGTCCTATTCTTTTTGCCATTTTCAAACTCACTACTCTGAATTCGTTTGGTGTTTACATGGTACATCATGTGTGGCAGATATTTGACTAACATTTCATATAGGTCACAAGTGCAGTTTTCATTTATGACCAACTTAATTTTGTTGTCATTAAGTTTTTTCCACTCCTTCCAATTAACTTTACTGTCTGGATCACTTAGGAGCAACAAAAGTTTACCATTGTTACAAGTTTCGCACAGATTCTGCCAACACAGAGTTTAAGGCAGCATCACATACGACATTTTTCCAGAAGTCATTATTATACATATATTTTAAAGACTATAATTTGAACATAAAATTCTCATAAATTTTACACTTACATTGTTTAGAGGTAGTTTGTTTGAGTAACAACACATTTTTTGGCCTTAAGCTACAAAATTTAGAAAAGCCAACCTTAACATTTTCATTTTCTTCCTTAAATATACTAAATGCCTCACTTAGAAACATAGTCATGTAGTGTTTCTGCAACTTCTCCTTCCTCCCATCTTTCCAAACAGTCATAACATTTTTCATCCCCGGACAGGTATACACTATGTCTGGCCGATAAAAGAAGTTGATAATTGAAGTCTCTTCAGTTCTTGGAGGCCTACTGCTTGTATCCGTTAAACTTTCTTCCATTGCATTACTAAACTGTAGACCAATGCGTTTAGCAAGACCGGTCACTACTGCTTTTTGTTTGCGAGGCGAGTTTGGTAAAGATCTTACAGTTCTCCAGACGGCTGCTGAGAAAGTCCGCTAGCAGCTATATGGTAACACAGGTGAAGAGTTATTGTTGCATAGACTGGCCTTTGAATTGCTTTGTGTCTTCCTTGCTCTCTGAAGTCTTTCTGTTCCTTTCAGCGAGTTTTTGGGCAGAAATTAAAAAAACTTATGTTTTAGCTGATAAAAACACATGATTGTCACATGTCCCGTACGTGACGTCACGTACAGGACACTTTTATAAAAAAGATTATCACCAATCTGAATGTGTAAAAAATCTACAAAAATTAAGATGGTTAGTAATAACATATATGTACTATTTGGATGTATAGTTGGTATATTTAATAATTGACACTTGCTGTGATGAATGTGAAAAATATATTTTTTTGTCACGTACGGGACATTACAAACAGCTAAAAGTTAATATTTATTTTATAACCTTAAAAGTTGCTTGTGGTTCCTTATAATACACAGTTTTAGTAATTTATACATCAACCTTTATTATTTAATACAAATAAATAAAGAAAAATATTATAAGATACTTACCAGATAACCTCAAAGTAGTCTCAAGTAACAAACATCAACTAGAAGCTGGTGGCGCCATATTTAATTATGCTATAAACACCTGCACAATTTTTTTTTCCAAAAAACTGATTTTTTCCACAGAGTACAACGCTTTAATAATCTAATAACAATCATTAAAAGTCATAATACCGAATTTCATTTTTTTATGAAAATGTCTTTGTTTTCATAGAATGGCCCTTCTACTTGTCATTCCTCAAATTATATCTAATATCATTAACGTTAATGCAATTGAAGCATAATTTTTGTTCCAGCTCTTTTTTTATGGACTTGGCATAGCCAATTGACCAGACTATTTTGTATCTTATATTTTCCAGCTCACTTGACTATTATAATTCTCAATGTATACACTTTTTGACTGAAAAAATGAGTTATATTGCATACATTTTCTTAAAAAAAATTATTATTATCGATGTAGACAGGAAAACTAATGGTAGTAATAAAATAAAACATTTTCATATTTACTCATTTCTTTGATTTAATTTTAAAAATATATTTATATTTATTTAACATTAAATAGTACATTTAAAACAAATATGTCTTCAGAAAATATTAACTTTAGTATTTTAAGGAGAGACTGTATCTCCTACACTTTTGTTATTAAATATTTCAATCCAGTAGCCATCAGGATCTGCAATAAAAGCTAATCCCTTCATTTTTCCATCATCTGGTCTTTTTACAAATTTAACACCAAGTTTTTCAAATCTTTCACAAGCTTTATATACATCTGGAACCATGACACCAATATGTCCTACAATGTTTGCATTTATTAATAAGCCACAATAAGATTCTTAAAGCAACTTACCAAAGCCTCTAGGATCCTGATTACCATTATGAGGTTTATAATTTTCATCATTTTCTGTTCCCCAATTGCTAAAATAAAAAAAGTCTTATTTTATCTTATCTAGGTCATTATTCTAGATAAATATTGGGCTGAGATTAAGCCATATAATTCAAACAAAAAAATTTATAAAAAAAAAATAGAACTGGCAAAACTATTATATAAAAAAAAACAAAATTCTAAATCATTCATTCATCCTCATTCATCTCAAAGTTTTCTAACTATTTTTTGTCTTATTTTGAGCTGTGGTCTTTTGATTGATAACTCTTAAATGCATTTGCATCCTTTTTATAAAACATCATCCTTAGCTGTAACTCAGAAAAAAGGCAATCAAGGACAGATCCAGTGGCAGTGATGTCAGCATATATGAATAAGCACAAGAGAATAGACAATTCAGCGGATGAAAGGACTGATCAACCACCCATTAAAATTGGAATTGTTAAAATTCCTGAAAAATAAGTATGCTATTGAAATAAGATTGGAAAGTCACAAATATAATAAAATGAAAAACGATTCGCTGCAGTACATAAGTATAAAGAATAATGTGTTATAAGATAAAGAAAATAATATTGTTCGTTTGATTCGATATCCTCAATCAACATCTGCACTACGAGCGTCATTGAGAGAATTGACATGTTAAGACCCTAGATCAACGTCTGTACTACGAGCGTTCTTGAGGGTCTTGATACATATGAGTACACAAAGAATATTAAAAAAGATGTAATTATGAAAAATATTAAAAATTGACCAATTATTGATGAATTACGTTAGAATGAACTAATTATTATTAAAACTAAAATGTTTGAGGAAGAGGATATAAAGAGGATATGTACAGTACAAGACAAGATAAAAAAATTAGAATAATAATAGATGTTCATGTTACCAACAGGTAGACAAATAAACAGAAATATATTGTACAAGAAT
This sequence comes from Diabrotica undecimpunctata, assembly GCF_040954645.1. NCBI lineage: Eukaryota > Metazoa > Arthropoda > Insecta > Coleoptera > Chrysomelidae > Diabrotica > Diabrotica undecimpunctata. The sequence continues at coordinate 120,938,261 of NC_092805.1, forward strand.
ATATGGAAATTTGGAACAGATGTTGAGGAATTCGTAAAATGATGCGTTGTTTGTCAAAGACTGCATTCAAGAACGCATTCAACACTAGCAAACAGCCTTTAACCATAACGTCAACTGCCAACAGTGCATTCGACACAATATTTATAGACTTAGTAGGTCCACTAGGAACTGAAGGAAATAAATCTGTATTGACCTTGGAATGTGAATTGAGCAAATACAGAGAAGTATGTGAAGAAATAAAGAAGCTGAAACAGCAGTGAAACCATCACTAGAAAAGTTGAGGTATGGAGTATCAAGAAAAATATTTACCAACCAAGAGAGAACAACTAAACTCAACAGTATACCACCTAACCATACCACATCAACAGCATAAAATACACAGAAGAATTTAAATGCATATCTTAGGATACAATTGTCCAAGTTTCCACACAATTAGAGTATATTTCCAAATAATTAGAGTATACTATATAGAGTATTTCAGAACGAAATAGAACTCTTGTACAATTTTGATAACCAAATAGAAATACAATTTACATTCAACATGAAACCTGCAAACAAGCAGAAAGCCTTCTGCAAGCCTGTCAGACAAGTCAAATATAAACATAAATAAAAAATAAACATTACATTTCATATTAAAATATTTTAAAAACTTTCAAAACATTACATAAAATAAAATACACTACAAGTTCTTAAAATTCAAAAAACTCCTTGACACTCCTTCAAGAGACACTTGCATACAATGCAGGCTTTGCAGCTCTGTGTGGATCCTAGTCTGCTCAACATCATCAAGATTCATCACCTTCCTCCACCAAGCACATATTCCCATATTTATCATGTCTTCATAGATGTTATCAAGGAATCTTGTTCTGAGTCTTCCTTTTCTCTTCTCTGACCAATGGGTCTATCCAGGAGTGTTTTTCTAGCTGGGTCAGTTCATTCCATCGACATTATATGCCCTACCCACCTCAAATACCCTATCTTAATGTGGAATTACTATTAATCAATATACTTACTGTGTAAGCTCTATTGTAGCTTTCCTGCCAAATGTCCACGTAACTCTCTCCTGGGAACTTAACTCTCCTGTCATATCTTTTGGATCTTCATATCCCACAAAGTAAAGTGAAAATTTCATACTTGGGAAATCCAACTTAGTTAACAATTGCATACCTAATACTTCCGTGTAGAAGGGTATTGATATTTTTGGATCCTTAATTCTGTACATTGTTTGTTGCATAATAAAGTCCTAAATAATACTTCCTTAAAAAAATAGCCCAGAAATTTATATAATATTACCTTAGTTTCTTCAGCGGCTGGTTTACATAATTTCAAAATGTCTTCATTAGATATTGGAGGATTTGGAATATCTCCCATTTTGATTAAAATATATAAAAAAAAACTGGGTACTTTCTGTTTGCTCCTATTTTCAATTCAAAATCTTAATGAGAATTAAGCGTCTATATTCTTTGATATGATAAAATATCATTTAGGTGACTGACATTTACTTGTATTGGTTATGTTTCTCTTCTTTTTTCTTTTTGCTGTCATATTTATTCTTAATAACATTACACATGTTTATTTAATTCAATAAAAAAATCAATTATTATTTAATTTATAATAAATATTTGCAATCGATACAATTGTAAAGTATTATCAAAATGAAAACGAGGGATAGATTATCTTCCTTTCGAACACATCTTTTAATTTTTTCATTCTATTATCCATAAAATCAGAAAGTTAATTTACTACCAAAGAATATAGACGCTTATAGAAGAATTTTTCACTGTTATTTTTGAGCATAGCAAAAGATGGGACATAAATAAAGAAAAGTGGGACGAGTGGAACGCACGTGTTGCACGTGGTACCACTAAGGAGCGGTTTGCTTCTAAAATATGAAAGAGTGGGGCAATAAATGCAACTTTAGATATTTTTATATGTAGATGCCGCGTGGTCGTAGAATAGGATTAAATTTTTGCGTTTTATAAAATTGTTTAAAGAAAATAATATTATTTTAACTTTTAATAAATTAATCTTTTTAGAAAAATTATTATAATTCAAATTTTTAATTGAAATATGTACAAATCTTAAGTATAAATCAGTTTAAGACTATATTGTAATAATTTCACCAATATTAATTCATTGTGAAAATTATGTTTTAGATACTATTAGTTGTTATTTTAAAACAAGATTAAATAGTACCCATACAGCGTAAAAACTTTCACATATAGGTACTATTCATTAAAATGTACTGTTAAAGTTTATTTTGTTATTTCAAAAATAAATCAGGAATGCTTTTTGTTGTTATTGAAAAATTTTGGATGAAATGGAAGTTTTGGCGAAATGGAAAATTTCATAATTTAGTAAAAAGTTTCATTGAATACTTTTTTTTAAATTGAAATTTTTTAAAATTGTTTCGTTAATTTCTGGGCAGAAAAACAGTATAATAAAAAGTTATGTGACGGTTTTTCGTTGTGTTGGAACAAACCAATTTTTAATTCAAAGTTATACAATTAAAAAAATAAATACTTTGAATATTGTAAATATCATACATTTTTAAGTTTTAAAATTAAAAATTTAACAATTTAATATATTGAAAATAAAGATTTTATTGTGAAAAAACAAAAAAAAAGACAGTTTGCAAATCAATGGCATCGAAATTTGTTTAGGCGTAGATGCAAAGTTACCCGTTCGTACTCCTTTCCCACTTCCCCCTAACTACATATTTCATTATGAAATTTTCAAGATAGTTTTAAGCCGACGGCCACGGCACCATGCTGTGAGTTTATGCAGCCACCCTCTTAAACCGTAACCAAATCGCCCATTTGAACTGGTCTTCTATAAGCGTCTATCTTCTTTGTTACTACTATAGACCATGCTATCTGCTACTTAAAGTTAAAAGAAGACTTTCTTAACCTAAAGATAGTTTTTATTTTTGTTTAAAAAATTATAAAATGATAAATACAGACACTGAAAATGGAGAGCTTTCTACAAGACAAAGATCAGATCCTAGAAGCAGATACCAATTCACACCCGATGAACTGCGTGTTCTAAAAGATTGCAACAGAGAAAGTTTTTACAAAAGATGCATACCAATCAGTGCATTTTTGGCTGGTTCAACTTATTATGGTATAAAGGCTGGATTTTTAAGAGGAAGCCCACGATTTGGAGCTACTCCAAAAGTCTTCGTTGCTGTAGCAGTTGGTTATTTTCTTGGCAAATTTTCCTATCAGTCCAAATGTGCAGAGAAACTGATGCAACTTCCTAATAGTCAAATAGGGGAAATGTTAAGACAAAAAAGACGTGGCAATATTAAAGAATCTATAGATACGGGATTTGGACCAAGTTTGTGCTATTTCTAATATGTGTACTTGCAATACTGTCTGCATCCATTTAAACAAATATTAGTTAACAGGTTGTATTTCTGTATTTGGTGGCAATCCCATTATGTCCTAATTTACTAATTACTTAAACTCTTAATGAATGTTTGACGGTTGTAGATCTATAATTTGTAAGATATTTAATAGTTAAATAAAGAATAGGACTTCTTTCATTGGACTATTCTGGCCAAATATTAAATTAAGGCCATAATTTTAATGCATATGAAATTGACTCATATTTTTATTTAAAAGTTAAATATCTTACAAAATATAGATCAGCGGGAAACAGCATTCCCACTCCAAACTTCTTGTAGCTTAATTTGTAAAATTGGACCACAATCTGGTTTTATTCCAGATATTTCATGTTGGAAATGCAACTAATAAATATAAAGGAAAGGAAATTCTAGTCAATTCTAAAATTCCTAATAAAGAATTCTTGATTAATATGTCCCAATATTTTCTTTATATGTTTCAATGGCAATTAGTTTATCAATCTAAATTTATTTAAGAATGATATTTTTATGGAATTAGGGTTTATTGAATTAGTTGTCGAAATATATTTTTTCCAGCAGATTGTTTTGTCCATGAGCAAAAAATTGATCAGTAAAAATATATTTGGAAAACTACCCCATCCCCAACAAAAATCTAGTATTTCTATGTTGATCTAATTTCATTACTAAGTTTTAATTTTTTTTTTCTATAGTCTGTCCCTTTAATATTAAAAAAAAATTCAATTCTTTCCACTGATATTAATAGCAAAATAATGAAAGTTGAAATGCTGTTTCTATCAGCATTTCAACATTTTACCGTTTTGCTGTTTGTATTTATTTTCTGAGTTATGGTTAGTATTCCTTTTGTAAAGTAAATGTAGTATAACCTAGTAAGAGGCTTTAGAATATTATCAAAAATATAATTTGAATTATATAGAAAATGATCACTATCTAGATATGCTAAACATAAATATCACATTAATAATGATCCAGGCCACTTTTATTATTTTATAAGTATTATCTTTAAGATTTTCTGATTATAAAATTAATATCCTATTAGCAAGTATTACATAAAGCATCAGTGCTTTATTTGGCAATTTTGTATTTTATCATTTTTTGTAAATTTACCATCATGTTTACAAAAATGTCACACCTTTTAAAGTATTTGAGTATACTTGAAATTAATTTTATTAAATTATGGATAGAGGATATTGCAAGTAGACAACTCAAGTGTTATTTTTTAACTGCATTTTTATTTCAATAATTATATTTTAGGTTTAGGTTTAGCCCCATTTTCAAGTATTAATCCTGCAGACACATATAGTGATGTAAGTCCTTACAGCAGTTTAGACATAGATACATCAAGACCTGAAAACCCTGGTTTGGATGACTATCATAGACCATCTTTAGATAATCCAGCTATAGAGACACTTGAAGAAATGCCTCCAGAACAAAAAATATCTACAAGTTATGAAGAACTGAGGAAAAAAAATAGGGAAGAATATATTCAAAAAAGAACAGGTGGATATAAAGAACCTCCTGCGAGATCAACAGAACCTTCTTTTCTAAGTCCTAGCCAAGAGAAACCTACAAATGAAAATAAATATGGGGATACTTGGGGTTAAACTGGTTTTAATGGCATTATCAAGATTTCAATAAAAAAAACTTTTATTTAGCAATGTATGATTTTAAGTATCTTATTGACTCTGTTACCTATTGTTTGTAGAATAAACTTGTCAAGTCTTTCAAATGTTTTTCTATAAAGGAAGATAAGTAGATGTTTTCTTTGGTAACAGTGACAACCATCAGGCATGGTATAGCAGTAATTCTTAAAGAGGGTTATCAAATTTGTATATCAACTAATATCTAACTTTACTACATTTTCAAATAACTAATGATAGGTTCTACCATGTTCTACACATACAAACTACACCTGGAAAATCTTCGAACTTCGAACACATCTTTTAATTTTTTCATTCTATTATCCATAAAATCAGAAAGTTAATTTACTACTATAGACCATGCTACCTGCTACTTAAAGTTAAAAGAAGACTTTCTTAACCTAAAGATAGTTTTTATTTTTGTTTAAAAAATTATAAAATGATAAATACAGAGTTTTCTTTGGTAACAGTGACAACCATCAGGCATGGTATAGCAGTAATTCTTAAAAAGGGTTATCAAATTTGTATATCAACTAATATCTAACTTTACTACATTTTCAAATAACTAATGATAGGTTCTACCATGTTCTACACATACAAACTACACCTGGAAAATTTATATATATATATATATATATATATATATATATATATATATATATATATATATATATATATATATATATATATATATATATATAAACCCATAAAATATCTTATTTAATCTATTTTGAAGTCTATAAAATGGAGAAAATCCCCCAAAACCCATTAATAACAGTTTTTCGGATTTTTGAACATGATGCACCATACGGAAAAATCTAAAAAAAATCAGATACCATCTTTGATCCAATACACAAAATGAAAAAAAAATTAGACCTGCGTCACCTCCAAAAAAGTTATACGCTTTTTTCGAAAACAATGGATGTTTAATTTTTTAATCTAATAAAAAGTAAAAACATGAGAAAATTGTTTCAGGTTGTGTGGATGTCAAAAAATATATTTAATCCGCCAAAACTCACAAAATCCGTGAAAAACATGGTTTTTTTAGTGGTTCGCCAAATTTTTTAATGTCAAGGTATCATTTAATTTAGATTATACATAAAAGATAATAATAAGATAAGAATAAAAAATTAAATAAATAAAAGAAATCTTAATTTGATCTATTTTAAAGTCTATAGAATGGAGACAATCCCTCAAATCCCCTTAAGCACCATACTGGAAAATCTGAAAAAATCAGCGATATAGTTTTTGTTTAAATACACAAAAATTTGACGTTTTGTGAGTGGGGAGGATGGTGGGGGTAGCGGGCTAAATGTGCGCTGATCCTTATTTTTTAATCGCATAGAACGTCAAAAAATGGAAAAAATTTAATTCTAGGAGTAAGGGCATTTTGCCTATCTTAACGGAGGGTACCCTTTAATAAGTTTTCGAACTAATGTGTTATCACACAAAATTAATATTCTTATTGCTTGTAACAGTCCATAGAATCAAACTTACATAAATTAAATAAAACAAAAATATATATTTTAAATCTTTATTTTTTTTTACTTTTAGAACATAAATTGTTCCCTGTCTCAGGTCTGTCCCATCTTGAAGTTCAAATCTTCCTGAAACGGCCATTATATTCTCCTCTATTTTCGCATCTTCATATTAATAGTTCCATCTAGAAAATATAAAATTTATAATTAATATATAATTCAAATAGGAACGCAACAATAGTGATTATTTCAAAACTATTTGCTGATATCACTTATTTTGCAAATGGATGTATGTTGGTTACAAAATTCCATATTTAAGGAAAACCTTCCAAACCTTTGCAAAAATAATAGTGAAAATGACACTGAACCTCTAAAAATCATACGAACAAACTGAATTTTGCTGAGAATGTCAATTTTGGAACCCCAAAAGATGAAAAAAAGTTTGCCACTGCTCCTACCGGGCTTCCCCCTAAAACTCCCCACATATGGGGGGGGGGAAGGGGCGAAAAACGGAGAACATCGATCGATTTTCCAAGAATCTGTACCCCGCGCAGTAGAAAAAAATGTAAGCTAAGAAATATAGTTAAGATAATTCTGAACAAAAACGTTTTGTGTAGAATGAACGGTTCTCTCAGAAACAACGCTTGAAGCGATCTGCGATTTTTAATGTCAATTACGCACGTGATATCATTATTTAAATAAAAGTTGTTACAACTCGACAGTAAAAAATTCTATCTTTTCGAGTGTTCTATCAATAAAAATCAAATTGCGGTTAAGAGTGCAGCTTTCGTATGTAATTTTTGCATTTTGAAGAAAATGAAGTCAGTTTCTATAAAGCTGTTACAATAAATAAACGTTGCATGATTTTTCATTATTCTCATGAGATCAATAAAATGTATCACTTCCATTGACCGGTTACTATGGAATTTCTATTGTTAGAACCTAATCTTGAAAACCTGTAGCATGAAATTTGGATTTTGGCAACAGATATGAGACATTTGAACGTAGTGATGTAACGAATTTCAGTTTTTGAACATTCGCGAATGCGAATATACGCCACCGACATTCACGAATACGAATATTCAGTTTTTTTTAATTTGGCAATTTTAATTGTCTCCGGCACTGCCGGCAGTCTCATTTGCGTGAGGTGAGTACGTTAGATAAGTTCAGATAAATTTAGTATTTCAGCAATTTTCAGAACAATTATACAAATCATGTACTGTATTACATTACAGTGTAGTGTACATTATATGTATCTTGTTCCGAAAATTGCTGAATTAATAAATTTATCTGAACTTATCTAACTGAAGTCGAACTTTTTATGCTTGTTTGTTTAAACTCTTTACATAAAAACACAGAGTATTTTTAATTTGTAGTTTAATAATTCTTAGACTTTTTCAAGATGATTGTCTAAAATTAAAAACTTTTAGATAGTTAAAGTTTCAGAGAATCATTTGTTTTTGTTTGTTTATAATGCATCATTTATTTTTTGTTTTCCAATTTTATAGTTTTCTAAGCTTGTAAAATAAAGTGAGTTTTCTTAATAAAAAAACTGAGAAGTGAATGGATTTTTATTTTATTAACCTAATCTTCAAATTATTTTTTTTTTCTTATACATATTTATATTCGCAAAACATTCGCACAAATTTCGCGAATGCGAATATGCAAAAATATGCGAATATTCGCGAATGCGAATATTCTTTACATCACTAATTGAAGTATGCCTAAAAATGCTGAATTCTATCATCACTGAAACATCTATCGCTATATATGACCTTGTTTATGAAAAGAATCGGCCCGAAATGCTGGTTTTTCAAATTTCCATTATTGGCCAGCTTTTTATGTAAAATATCACTGGCGTACAGATTCTTGGTAAATCTATTTTTTCGTTCCCCCTACGCGGGTAGGTTTTATGGGGAAGCCGGAACCGGTAGTGGTAGCAAACTTTTCTGCTGTCTCAAAACTGTCATTCACAGCTAAATTTAGCTTGTTGGATTCGGTGTTGACATTCGTGACATGACGTCTGTCAAAATTTTAAGTTTTAAAAACAATTAGTTTGGTTTTTACAGCCGTCAAAAGCAAGCAAATTTTGTGTTTTCGGAGAAATGGAAAAAGTCGAGTATCGTTCGGTGATTAAGTTCCTCCACAAAAAGGGTAAAATGAATGTGCAAATCAAAGCCGACCTGGACGAAGTTTATGGTGAGGTTGCACCTTCGTTAGCAACAGTAAAATTTTGGAAAGCTGAATTTGTTCGTGGTCGTACGAGTGTTTTGATGATGAGCGTCCTGGGAGGCCAAAAGTCATCACGCCAGAAATCAACAAGTCCATGCCATGATTATGGCAGATCGTCGAAAGCTCCGAGAGTTAATAGAGGTCCTAAACATTTCCTACGAACGCGTACACATCATTCACCATCATTTGGACATGAAAAAGTTATCCGCGCGATGGGTGCTGTGTTTGCTGACAATCGATTAAATGCAAAAACGTCTGACCACTTCGGAGACGCTTTTGGCGATGATACGGCGCGATCCGAAGGATTTTTTTTGCCGATTTATCACCGTTGATGAAACCTGGGTGCATTATTACACACCGGAAACCAAAGAACAGTCGAAACAGTGGCGCAAATGCGGCGAAGGGCGCCGAAGAAGGCAAAGAGTGCACATTAGGACGGCAAAGTGATGGCGACTGTTTTCTGGGATGCGAATGGCATCATACACGTCGACTACTAGGAAAAAGGAAAAACAATCAATGGAGAGTACTACGCAGCATTATTGGATCGATTTAATGCCGAATTACGTCGAAAACGCCTTGGTTTGGAACGCAAAAAAGTGCTCTTTCACCAAGACAATGCACCGGCTCACCGATCGGCCGTCGCCCTGGCAAAATTACACGAATTGGGCTATGAATTTGTTGAATACCCACCGTATTCCCCAGATTTTGCCGCAAGCGATTTTTTCCTGTTTTCAAACCTAAAAAATGGCTCGGAGGACGCCGTTTCGCAACAAATGATGAAGTCGTCGCTGAAACTTCGGCCTATTTTTAAGAGCTCGAGCAAAAGTACTATTCGGATGGAATAAAAAATTGGAACATCGTCTTACTAAGTGTATCGAGGTAAAAGGTACTATGTTGAGAAATAAATCGATTTAATTCCACAATTTAACTTGTTTTTTCTATCAAAGGCTAGTTTTATATCAATCCACCCTCGTAATTATTGATATTATATAATACTGGACAAAAAAAACAGATCAATTGTTTCGTGATTTTCCGCAATTATTTAGGATAAGCAAAAGAATAACGTATTCGCTAATATGAGAATAGAAATATTATCTCAACAGCCTTCAAATATAACAAGTCTCGTAGAATACTTCATAAAGGATTGGCAATATATCTTGGTCCAATTGCTCTCACTTTTCGCAAAGTATTCTGGTTTCAGTTTCTTAATTTTTTCTGGAATGTTTTCACATCCTCTAAAGGCCTTTTCTTCTTTCGTACCGTACATCTTCTATTTAAATATGGGCTATGTACTGGCCAATTCATCTTTCTGTTTTCTTAAAGTCAGTAAAATACTACATTTTTTTATTGTTGAGCATAAAAATAAAGTCCGCATCAACAAAAAGTGTCTACGGTACATGCTCTACAAAAACAGTCGCTAATTTTAGTTTTTCTTAGTTATATATAATAACGGATTTATTACGGCTGTCGCCGCTTCTCCGCCCCCAATTTCCATCTTTTTCTGTCATATGCAGTTGCCTCTTCTAAGTCTCTTGCCGCCATTGCTTCATCAATATCGTTGCGCCAACTTCTCCGTGGTCGTCCTCTCTTTCTTCTTTCAGGAGGGATCCATTCCAGTACTCTCCTAGGCCATCTGTACTCTGGCATTCTTTTAACATGTCCGAACCAGATTAATTGTTTTCTTTCTATGTCATCATTGATATTTCGCTCCACTTTCATTTCGTTTCTTATTTGTTCGTTTCTAACTCTCTCCAGTTTCGATCTACCGCAGCTTCGTCTCAGATAATCCATTTCTGTCGTCAAAAGTTTGTTTCTATTAGCTTTGGTGACGTCCCATACTTCCGAACCGTAAAGTGTAATACTTTGGACTATACTACCGTAAATGTGTTTTTTGGTTTCTCGTCGAATTGTTTTTTGCCAGAGAAGAGAGTTTAAGGCACGGGTCGCTGCTCTGCCCTTGTTTATTCTTTCCCTGATTTCATCTGCGCTATTTCCCTTCTTGTTGAAAATGACCCCCAAATATTTGCAGGATTACACGCCTTTGATTTTGTCGTCTTCCAAGACTAGGTCACATATTTCATCTGTTCCCACTGAGAGATATTCACATTTTGTCATATTCATGTTTAGACCTGCCACCTCATATTCTTCTTGCAGTTTTCTTACCATATAGCTAAGATCGTAGCTGTCTTCGGCAATTACTACCTGGTCATCCGCAAAGAAAAGTGTATATAGCTTGTTTTCTTCCACCGTTATTCCCATGTTTCTACATTTTTTTACCCATTTCACTAAGGATCTGTCCAAATAGATTTTAAATAAGGTGGGTGACAGACAGCAGCCTTGTCTTAGTCCTTTTGTTGTTTGAAAAGGAGAGGTGATTTCTTGTCCCATTTTAATTCTTGCAAAGTTTTGTTCGTAATATTTTTGAGTGGCGTTAATAAGAACTGGGTTTATTTTCAAGTTACCCATTTCTATCCATAGTTGGGAGGTCGGTACACTGTCATATGCTTTTTCCAAATCTATTAAAGCTATATGAGTTTCTCTATTTCTCTGCACTCGTTTTTCCATTGCAATTTTTAATGTGAAGATATTATCCATAGTGGAGCGTCCGGCCCTAAATCCCGCTTGTTCTTCGGGTTGTTTGTCTTTGATATCATTTTCTATCAGGTTTCATAGTACTTTTGAGTATAGTCGGCCTATAGTAGCAATCACTGCGATCCCTCTATAGTTTTTAGGATCCATCTTTGTGCCTTTCTTGTGTATTGGAGAGATATACGATTGTCTCCATTCTTCTGGAACTTCTTCTCCGTTTAAGCATCTTTCGAATAATTTTCGGATCATCTCAAACAGTTTTGATGATCCATACCTAATCAACTCTGGATGTATTCCGCCTGGGCCTGGAGATTTTTTTAATTTCATTCCCTTAACTGCTTCATTCACTTGTTCTATTGATATTTCGATTCTTCCTTCTACTTCCACTTGTTCATTTGTCTGTTTAAACCTTTCTCTTCTCTCTGTTAATAAGTTCTCAAAATGCTCTACCCATGTGTTCTCTGGTATTCTATTTATTATGACTTGGTTTTTTGTCGTTGTTCTCATCGTTTTTATAGTTCTCCAGGCTTCAGAGCTCTTTGTCCCTCCTATATGGTTGTCTTGTTACATCTTGTTTTTCTTAGTTACATTTTCATATATAATCACTAAATACATGCGAGTTCCTAATTTTTTCGAAGAGCATAGTACTTCCGACTTATGGAGTTTTTCGTCAAGGCTGTATCATGCATAGTGTTAATGATTTCTTCCCCAAAACGATTCTCACTTTACGGAAAGTATTCTGGTTTCAGTTTCTAATTTTTTTCTGGAATGTTTTCACATCATCTAAAGGCCTTTTCCTCTTTCTTGTCGTAGATTCTCTATTTAAATATGGGCTATGTACTGGCCAATTCATCCTTCTGATTTCTCCGTCATTAAAATAATGCATTTTTTGATTGTTGAGAATAAAAATAAGTCTACATCAACAATAACTGTACGGTACCTGCTCTACAAAAACGGTCACTAATTTAGTTTTTCTTAGTTCTATTTTCATATATAATCACTAAATACACGCGAGCTCCTAATTTCTTCGAAGAGCATAGGACTTATGGAGTTTTTCGTCAAGGCTGCATCATGCATAATTTTTTCGTCAAGGCTGCATCATGCATAATATTAATTAGGTCTTCCCAAAAACGATTTTCACACATCTTTTAAATGTTACAACTTAGGCTGAGAAAACAAACTTTTCTACGCTTCTACTATCTCTTCTTCCACAAACAAGTAATTGTACACATTCCAGGAGAAAAGAATGAAAGGGACTTTATAGAGAAATGTTTAGAAATCAAAATTGAATTACTAATACCAATTTTAAATTTTCATTTAAATATTAACGGTTTTTATCCAGTTATGTATAAAATAAATACAGCAAACGTCAATTATGGTGAGGTTTCGTTGAGCAGATGTTAAAAGAAATTAACTAATACTTAGCAGTAACACCCTCCAGATATCCCACTGAATTAATGCCGGAGAGTCTGGTAAATCAAGACGAAAATACGTAATTTCGGGAACCTCATCATAAAAGACGTTTGCTCTATATATCATGTTGACATACTTGCTTCTACATCAATTTCCTTGGTGTTCCGAACAAATTCAACCTAACCTAAAAAATAAAATATGATTAGTTTAAGTTTTATTGTCTACTACACTTGTGTCATCAACAATTATGATTTAAATTATTTTCCTTTGTAAACAACATATTTATACTATTATATAAAACAGACACAAGTATAGTCCAGCTAACAAAGTTATAGAGAACTTAATTTTTGGTTTAATTTTGACAAAATGCTAAATGAAATTCTCTAAACATTAACATTGCAGGTCAATTTAGAGCAGAAATATATTGAGTTGGTAATCATTATACTGACTTTAATTAGATCCGGTGATCTAATTTATTTGAAGAAAATATTGCTAATATATTGATCAGTTCAAATTAAATGATATCGATTAAAACATTTACTGGCATCAAATTATCTTCAATAAAATATAACTTGTTGAAATAAGTGAGCCCATTCAAGCAATAGAGCTACAAACAAATTTGTAAATTTTCCCTTGGTGGACCACACTAATAAAGTAAAAAAAACAATTCAGCAAAACTAAGATTTGGAAAATGTTGCCAATTTATTTTATAAAGATTTATAAATATTTTGCAATCATTGTAAGAACTTAAATAGTTTAAGAGCAGAATATGTTGTATAAATCAAGAAGAGAGAAAATATTTACTTATTCCTAATTTACATTTGACAGTCATATTCAGTGAATTATTTTATGTAATTTTGTGGCTGGCATGTTGTTTTTTTTTTGTGATCTATTCGCATAAATATTTTTTTAACACTTTCGCAGTAAAATGACCCCAAGTTAAAAAATTAAGAAATTACTACTAGATAATAGTGCTCTGTAAAGATGAAAAAATCTGCATCGATACATTAAAATTATGATTCTAGTTCATAAGAGTTTTGGTATCAATTCCAGAAGACAGTGTGAAAGTACAACAAACCAAAGTGCGTTGGACTAACTTTGTTTACTAATGTAATTATATATATTTTTTATTATAATTATTCAAAATATTCGTCTCAGCGAACATTGATTAATATATTGAATATAGCGGTTGAACTAAAATCATTAGAAGTAACACCACAGCCTAAAGCTTTAATTGATCTGTTAGTTATCTAAATTAAGTTTTCTGATGAACAGGTAGATGTAGTGTATTACAAATTAATTAAAAAGGCATATACATTACCTCACGATTATTTGGCTTTTTGTTATTTTTTTAAAATAGTTTAATCCTCTTTTAAATCCTTTAGAAAATCGTTCACTTGTAAATGAAAATAAATACTTCTTAGTGCCTGTAGTTTTTAATTACAAGGCACACAATTTATGGCGATGGAATATTTATCCAATTTTCTTTTTAAAATGTTATAAAGATCAGGGGTTTCTTTAAATTCATAAAATACATGGGTTCCTTGCTTTTGAAAAAATATGAAAGTAAATATCTTAAAATCTCACAATGTATACATGCAATGTACAGGGTGTCCACTTAAACTTTCTGTATAACAGTTTTAACAGAGGTATTAATTGAGCTTTACATATTCATTTATATACAACTACTTACTAGCAACATTTAGAAAAGTTTGTACATTAAATCATGTGAATATCCAAACCAAGAAGCAAGTAAATAAGATCTAAACTACATACCAATTGTGAAGAGAACTAGGGGTGGAAAATAAGAGCAGCAAGTAAGTACGAAGCGATGAGACTAAACTGAAAGATTAGTTAACAGCTGAAGAAATATTACTTTTAAGAAAGCATTTACAATTTAACGTGAAGTTTGTAGATTATTGAGTTATTAGTGTTGCCAACAAAATGCAGTAACTGTATAAGTTATTTGAAGTTAATAAGTATGTCAGATGTGTTGGATCTGGAAAACAAAACAAGAATATTGCTACATATACAGCAAAAACAATTTGTGTAAGTATATCGATGGTTAAGTTCAAAACGTCATATAATCTATATATTTTAAAATTTGATTTTGCCCACATTCACAAACTCTTAAATTTTGCCATATTATTGTACTGTGTTTTCTAATCTAAAGCATGTTAGGTCAATATTTGTAACAATCTGTTTTATTAGAGAATATAATTTCTAGTGTCTAGGTTTTGTTGTTAGTCTGGTGTAATGCTTTGATGTCATTATTCAATATAAAACAGGCTATCAACAAGAAAGTTATGCCGCACTTCCAGTGCCAGCTAATATAAGTTAATTAGTTTCAGACTCTTTTGGTACACATATTTTTGATTAAATTTTTTTTATTTATCTTTTTTAAATTTGGAAGTTGCCCCTGTTGCACAAAAAATAACTCACACTCAACATTCAAAGAAATATATTTTGAAAAGGGCATTTGGGCAAAATTTCAAATGATTTTTTTTATTGTATATTATGTATATGCTAAAATACAATTCTATATCGGACCACAACATCAGATATAATTTTGATTCACTTTAAACATTTAAAATGTTATTTCACAAAAACTGAATATGGACACCCTGTTGATTTTGTTCAAATGAGAAGAAAAATTTTGTTAATTAATAAGAAACTTAAAATGAATGAAATTTATACTTACACGTTAATATATTTTTGTTTCCTATGTTTTAAAGTTAATCCTTTAAGAAGTATGTGTAAATAGAGGCTATATTTTCTTTTTCAAACTGTCTGTAACTGTACTCTTCTTTTGATATTTGTAATTTTGAGAGGCGTTTTAATTATATATACAATTAACTTTCAAGTAAAAAACTCATGTTTTCAAATTCTACTCTGGTAAGAGTATTCCCATATCACCGAGGATAAACCACCATAACTAATCAAGATGTTGGTAAAAAGGATAGGTTACAAATTTTAGGATGAAATATGTTCAAATTATTCTTCATCACACTTATACCTCGCTTTAGAAGCTGTTGGCACTAACATCTTATAACTTAGGAATGAATTCTTAAAAGTATTCACCTTAAAAGGTATTTAAGACATATTTGAAGATAGTTCAAAAACTGTGCAGTCGATTTCTAAAAATCAGTCTCACAATAATGGATGTGTACCGTATTTTCCGACCTTACAGTTAAAACTATTGATTTAAATGTACTAATTTAAAAAAATTAACCGTGAGTTAATAATAAAAAAGAATTCAAATCAATAAAGAAACAAAAAACTAATAAAAGACAATTCAAAATTTAATAAAATATGATATTTATATATTAGAAGCAAAAATTACCAACACTGTAGTTTACCCGTAATTCAGAAAGTCCATTCTACATTATAAAGTTTAACAATATTCATGTTCAATTTTCTTGAAGATCTTTCCACGTGGATATAATCATCTTCTGATGAGAGGCTTGATATTAATATATAATTGAAGGGTCTATGTTACAAATTAACAAAAAGTGTGTTTTCAAAAAGTGTAACTGTTATTAAAATATTTCAGACATGTTGAGTTGTCTTAAACTAAGTATGAATACGAAACCTGAGCACAATTAAAAGCCTAAGAAGCAAAATTACGATGCTTCAAACTGAAAGTGTTTGGAAAAATGTATGGTCCAGTAAATGATAAAAGTAGAAAAAAACACCAGAACAAAAATACAAATAAACTATATAAGCACCCAGACATTGTAAGATCCAAGGCACAGAGGTTAAGATGGGCAGGTCACATACAAGAATCAGATGACTGAAACTAGCATAGCAGTTATATACAGGGCTGGTCAATCAAAAGAGATCCACCCTGATATTTGGAAATGTTCATTGGATCTTGTGAAAATGCTGATTTCTCAGAAGTACCAACATGCCAAAGTGATTCATAATACAAGGGGAAAAGTGTTACCTAAACGAGATCTCAGAGAGCTGGCTAATTCACTGCATGATTATAATCTTAGCATTGTATGGTCACACTGCAGTGCCTAAAGATGACTCATACAAAGACCTATCCCGAGGATCATGATGAGAAATATCAACAAACAAAAAATAAAGGATATTTACAAAAATATTAATTTTATTTTCACAAATTCTAGAAATTTAGTATCTTTCAGTGGTGTAATAAAAATTCTAGAGTAATATACATAGACCCTTCTAGGTGAGTGACCCAAAACCTACCAAATTTTTTCAGTAGTATGGATCTCAATGAAACTTTTTGCATTTAATTCGTATGAGTATCAGGAAATTTTGTAAACAAAAATGATGAAATAAAATTTTCATGGAAATGAAAATTGCATTACAGTAATCCCTCGTTATTCACGGACTCATCAACCGCGGTTTCGATATCCGCCAAAATTTACTTTTGACGAATTCTTTACTCTATACAGCACACGATATCATTCCTATGAGTCACATTTAGTAGTAGGTATAGATATCACAGATATGTACATACATGATATACTTCTTCATATTTCGTGTAGGGTAACAGCAATTTACGGTTCTCATTTTAACGTACATAGTTTTTATACTGAAAAATGTCTTTGTCTGAAAGGAACAGTACAGATTTTGTTAAAAGGAAAAGATGTGTAATGGGTTTAGATAAAAAATATTCAGTTGTTAGACTGTTTAGCTGCAGGAGAATCAAGTGGAAGTCCCGCAAAGATTTTTAAAGTGAATGAATCCATTCCAAGGATCAAAGAGTAACAAAACTATTCGTTCTAGTTCAAGCAACAAAGTAACTTGTTTTTCGCAACCTTGGAAAAATGTAAAAAGCACCGGTCGAAGATCAAACAAAAAAGAGAATGTCAATTAGCACACGAATAAAATAAGGCTCTTCATCTTTATGACAATCTAAAGGCTGACAACAAATCTTCTAGTTTCCAGGCGAGTAAGGGGTGGTTCGAAGGATTAAAAAAAAAAAGTTTCTTTACATAACGTCAAAATCCCAAGAAGTAACAGTCGAGACGGCAATCACGTCTCTCACTTTAAGCAACATACGATTTATCGTCTGCTCAAAAACTTCAAGATATGGTTTTTAACGTTTGTAACGTGGATCCTTCTATGAAAAGCAGTTTGATTTCAAGAATGGCTTAGAAAGCTTATTGGTACTGTACAAATAAGCACAAGAGGAAATTATGAAGAAAATGAAGCAGCCAACCATCATATCATATTTTAAAAAATAAAGTTTTTAAAGCATTCTATACTCGTAATATGTACACATTTATTAAATATGACTATTGAACTGCTTATTTTATTGTTTCATCGTATATCTACATATGTACTAATATATGTATCCTAATTGGGACTATATTTCATATTTTTCTTTGGATCGTGAATCCCTCGCCAACCACGGTTTCACCAACCGCGCCTTTCTCATCGGACCGCAACCCCCGCGGTTGAAGAGGGATTACTGTATCGAACAAGAAAAATGCATTTTGAAGTGATGAAAAATGATAAATTTGTAATTTGGAAATAATTGACGAAAATGAGTTCAATATTACTACTCAGAGGGTTTTGGAGTCACAGAATGCGAATATCATGACGGCGATGGTCTCCGAGGTACCTGGTGCACATGGGCCTATCTCCTGTAGTTTTGTGGAAATTTGATACAAAATCATGGCAAATTCGTTATTCTTGAGTTTCTGTGGTCATGGTAATGGTCACTGATGCACCTGGTGCCCAATACAGACCTCGTCTCCTGAAGTTTCGTAAAAATTCGATACAAAATCAGTGCAAACTCGTTACACGGGGGTTTTTTGGTGCCGCGGAACACTAATATTTCAGCAATGATCTTTAAGGCACCTGGTGAGTTTTATGGAAATTCGATACAAAGTCAGTTCACACTCGTCATCGCGGGTTTTTGGGGTAGTTGACTCACAAATATCGTAAAAGTGTTGGTCTCCAGTAGCCCTGGTGCCCAGGACGGACCTCGTCTCCCGGAGTTTTGTGTAAATTCGATACAAAATCAGTGCAAACGGCAAAATTCGAAATTAACTTTAGAAAATGCACTTTACTTGTTCAATAATACAATCTTCATTTCCTTCGACACTCATATGAATCAAATGCAAAATATCTCATTGAGATCCACCCTACTGCTAAAATTTGGTAGGTTTATTGCCTCATTGCTTCGCCTATTCATGTACATACATCTACAATTACGTCGAGTTTTAGAAAAAATATTAGTTTTGTTTCCCATTTTCTTGTTTTAATTTTTATCAATCATTTTTTATATATTATGTATAACATGGTAATACCTCAGGTGAAGTCAAAATTTGTTTTAACAGTTTCTACAGAATTGGAACTGACCTCTTCTTGAAAATATGGATACTTAACCAATTGCTACAAGCAAAGGTTTTAATTCTTGGTAGAATTGTTTATAGGTAGTATTATATATATTATATAATAAACAAATCTGATGATTTTAGTAATAAATACAACAAATATGTGGTTAATTTCTGGAAATAATGTGATCTTTGTGGTGTACGGAAATCTTTTCTCTAAGGTAGTTTTTTTATAATTTTTTTAGAAACCATATAATTTTTATATGGTTAAAAATTTAGTTTTGATTGTGGTTGTTATTTAGGATTTATATGTATGCTATTTTATAGCTTATAAATATTTTATATGTTCCAGATAAAATTATTTAAAGTGTCTTTTCACAGTAAAATGTTTCTAAGAGAAAACTCCTATTTTTTTGATAATTAAGGATTATTGTCATATTCCTTCATGCTTGATTTTGTGTACAAAATAGATGTGTCTTTAATAATTCCTGTACTTTACTCTGAAACTGTAGTACTTCTTTACCTTTGTAGTATCTTTTCAAAAAAAATTAATATTCAGGAACCAACTTTTTAACTTGCACTTTTAAATCAGTGAATACATTAATACAATTTATTTTAAATAATAAGCTATAAACAAAAAGGAATTAATTTATAATTTCTCATCAAAAGGACTATATACCTGTTGTAAATAACCTTGTAGAAATATGTACACACTGTTGAAGGAATTTTATTGATTATTTAAATATCATTTACAATTGTCAAATTAAGTAATTCAGAGTTTTGTAATATTTTACGCATTGATTAATGTCTCTTAACAATATATATGTATATAAAATACATATTAAGTTTTAACAATTCTGCAAACAAAACTCTGTGGTATAGTATACAAATGCCCACATTGATTTTTAATTTGATTATGTATTTCTGAAATTTATAAAAATATTTGCCAAATTAAAATATAAATTTCAAACAATCCTCTGAATTTTACATGTATAATTTTAAATCTAAACTTACATGGAATAAAATTTGTTGACTGTAATATTTAAAAAGGAAAAACAAGTTTGGGATTTAAAATCATTCTTTATTTTCATCAGTTTGGTCACATTATTCTTTGATGTGGGCACTCTACAATATTTTGTTCCATTGATTAAAAAACACCAATATGTTTTATACAAATTGTTTATTATCCTATTTTTAAATTAATTGTATTTCAAGACACTTTATTATTAAAGTACTTGTTCAGTTTGAAGCCACTACACTAATCATTCATTCGACAACACAGTAAAATTGAATGTAATTAAATTACTCCTAATATAAAAAAGTTGTCCATATACACTAAACACATTTTGGGAGCTTTTTTATAAATAATACTAATGGTAGTTTGGAAGAATTTTAGTATCGCCTTGATGGGGCTGAACCTGAAATAGTTGAAGTGAAAATGTTTTGATTATTTGATTCGTCATACAGATATGCATTTTTAATTATGATGCATGTATTTTTTTATATAAATAGTGCTAAAGCCAGCATTTCTTTTATGAACATTTATATCATACAAAAACCCTTCGAAATATTCTCTTTCAAATTAAAAGATGGTAGAATATTTAGTTTATATTCCATGTTTCTTTTAGAAATGACAGCAAGTCACTAACACATCTGATCAATATGCATGTAGGGGTTATTTAAACATCACAGTATTTTGAACTATAAAAACTTTGGAAAATAAAAAAAAATCTCAAGTTTTTATAAACCACGCAAGTTTCATAAAAGCAACCAAACTTATAGTCATTAATGACATATTGTAAGGAAAAACAAACCTCTTCAACTATTATTAAATAGTAATTTTTATCGTTAACCTTTTAAGAAATTAAAATCGTCATATGCCTATATAACCCCTATACCTCTTGAGTAACAATATACAGAAAATATATAAATGTAATATAAAAGCTTTCGATATAAGAAAATCAATTAATTTGATATCAAGAAAGAAAGGTATGCCATAAATGGAAAAGTATGCCATCAGATTATGACAGAAAGCCACAATTTTATATCATACTACTATTGATTCATCGTCATGACAATCACGAATATCTTTTTTTTTCAAAATGGAGATTGCACAGCCATTTATAAATATTATGACAACATTCCAGTCTCCATAGAAACTAATAATGTCTAACTTATGAATCTGGTACCCAGTAAACTCAGCTAATAAAGTTGAGCCAATAGATGATGAGAAATAAAGACAATTTTAAGCTAAACTTACACAAGTAAAAGATGCTGAAAGTTAGTATTTAGTTTCCTACATAGCCAAAATGTGTTTTCATTGTACTTGGGTTTGTCATTGGTAGTTGTATGATTCATTTCTCCCTGAAATTGATTAAGAAGAATCACAGTTAGTAGAAAGTGTATATAACCTAATTTAAAAAAATTATTTGTAAATACTTCCTCATACCAACAATTGCTAATTCAAATAGCTGTTGTTATTCTAGTATCTTTAATTCCAATATTATTGTTAATTCTAAGATCTACAGCTACTACTTCAGCCCATAATATTCCTTAAGTATAAAACCAATGTGGTGTTTTTTAGTCTAAACCAATTTACATAATTGAAATAATTCACATATTATAAACATACACAATTACATTACATATTTTGATAAAACAGAAACTTAAAATAGTGTATTAAGATACTTGAAATGACATTAAATAAAAAGAAACATTAATCAAAAGCAAGTACAAATATTTTTCACACAACACGAAAACTACTTGATTATCTAAAAACAATTATACATTTATACAAGAACATGAATTGATATTTTCCAAGAAATTTAAAGCTACAATGTGCTAAAAATTCTAATATGTGTACCTCAAGTAGATTATGACATTAAAAAAATAAACTCAGATAAGAGGACAGATCACATAATGGGTAATGAATTATTTTATGACCAATTTAGATTTGATCAAAGCTTAGATAAAGCAGAATGTTAATGTTTATTGTTAAGAAACCTCTAAAATTAACATTAATATTAAACTGCCAAGAAAAGCATAAGGATGAAGAGTTTTTAAAAAATGAAAATACACATAAGTTGAAAATCATACACCAGATAAGGACTTTCTTTAGGGCATTCATAGAAATACTGAGTTAAAATACTGTTGTGAAACTGACTGAGGTTCCAAATTAATTTGAGAAACAATACTTAGTGTCTGCTATTATGTGAAAATATAGTAACTGTTAACTCATACAGACTACATATATTTGAATTTCCTTACAATATCAATCACAATAGACTATAACAACTGTCTTGTCACATATGGTTCTGGAAAATGTTCACTTACCATAACCACCTTGCTGTGCATATCCTCCACTCATATCATCATAACCTTGACTATTGTAACCACCCTGTGCACCTGTGTTGTAACCACCACCATATTGATCAGTTCCTTGCTGTGAGTATCCAGAATAATCACCGCCCCCACTACCATAGTTGGAAGATGGATTGGAATATTGCGTGGAGTAACCACCACTTTCATAACCACTTTGCCCTCCTCCATATTGATTGTATCCTCCATACTGACCACCACCACCATACTGATTTGAGTATGATTGCTGACCACTAAATCATAAAATTTTAACATATAGATGAAGATTATGAATATTAATTTGATTACATTTTTTAAGTGATGCAGAGAAACAAAATTAGAATGAAATTTAATTTAAAATATTATTAAATACGAGAAAATAATCCTTACCCTTGGAATCCATTAGATCCCTGTCCATTTTCGAACCTAGGTCTCTTAATTCCACCTGGTCCTCCTTGCCCACCAAACTGTCCTGGTGCTCTTTTTTGTCCTGGACCACCTGGTCCGCTTGGACCACCAGGTCCTCCCCTGCCACCTCCTGGGCCACCACGTCCTCTAAAACCACCTGGTCCTCCTCTACCCATTCCACGTCCTCCTGGTCCACCAGGGCCTCCTCTGCCCCCTCCAGGAGCACCACGTCCCCTAAAACCTCCTGGACCACCTCTTCCCATTCCTCGACCACCTCCTCTACCTCCCATACCACCTTCCCCTGGGCCGCCTATTAATTAAAATAAATTTTAATAAACAAAAAAATTTGTCATAAAAACATTATTCTCTCAAAGTACCCTACAACCACCTTCAGAGCTATATTTTCTAAAAATATTGCCTTCTCATAGTGTCAAGATACACATTTTTGATCCAACTAGGGATCCTAAGTATGTAGTTGTTTACAGCCTAATGTATTCTATATTGTTAGATTTTGTAGCTGCCTTATATAAGGCCACTATTTTGTGCAATTTGTTACACTAGGTTAGTTATGGAAAAAAAATTAAAAAAAAAATTAATGAGAAATATTTCCACTTAAAAATTAAACCTCACATAAAAATTGAGTTTAGGTTACAAATATTAAAGAACACATTACCTCCTGGAAATCGTCCTCTTGGAGCTCCCCTTGGACCTCCACGTCCTCTCATCATTGGACCACCACGTCCTGGTCCTCCAGGTCCACCTCTATAAAATTAAGATATTAGATCCTAAATATAAAAAAAATATAGTTGAACTCACCGTCCCCTGAATCCTCCTCGTCCACCTGGACCTCCTGGTCCACCTCTGCCAGGTCCACCAGGACCACCTCTTCCTCTACCCATACCCATGCCCATCCCTCTACCTCCACCCATACCCATACCTCCTCTGTTTGGGGGTCCTGTTGGAGCTGCTGCTGCTTCTGGAGCTGCTGCTTCAGCTGTGGTATCAGCCATTTTTGTCTAAATAATTTTGTTTGTATTATTTATAATTTATTAGACTGATTTTTTATTTGTAGTAAATATAAGTACTTGTTAAGTATAGTAAGTCAGCTTAAGAGTTAAGACGGATGCAGAAAATTTGTCAAATAAATTAGGATGTTATGAGCATCTGGCATAAACATAAGTAAGATATTCCTTATTGAGACACTCATTCTAAGTGTCACCCAAAACTGATGGAATGCAGTGTTGCTGGATTTTCAATAATTGTAAAATTTACCATAGTTAAGCCACTAGACATATTTAGTAAATTTAAATTAGAAAAAGGGGGTAAACAGCTAAGCAGACAAAAGAAAGCAGTTCTCAGCAGAGCAGAAGCTATGCAATGCCAGAGAAACAGGATAATATTCCTTAACTAATTAGGATGAGTAAAATCGAAAGACCCATGGGAATTGGTAGTAAATAAGTCTCCTGCTTAAATAATGTCCAGTGGACAGTGGACCAGGATACAGAGTTGAACAACTGTTCAGAATAGCTAAAGACAGAGTCTTGCCGTGTTAATCGTTAACGTTAAGGGGACTTGATAAGGCACGTTAAAATTAAGAAAAGAGGGTAGATAAATAACATTACCTTATGATGGATTGCATGGTAATGCAAACGAAGTTCATAAAAGTGGAAAATGAAGCTGTAAATAAAACCTTTAATGGAATACAAATAGTTCCACACAAAGTCAAGAAATATAATTTGAAAAAAAAGAAACTATCAAAACGAAAAGAAAAAAGATGTTTGAAGTGTATAGTGCAAAATAGATAGAAAGGGTTTGTAAAACGTTGTGATTGGTGTCCAACCGTGAAGATGAATGAAAGAGTTGCTTAGAAAGTGTGGTCGAAGCTCGAAGCAATGGTTTTAAAAAAAAGTATAAATACGAAAATTGCCAAAGCGTTAAACAGAGAAATCACGAGATTGTTCTTAATTATGTTCCTTAATAGGATTTAATACACATACAGCTAAAATTTAATATAAAGCAAGTTTTACAAAATGCCGGTAAGTGCCGCTTGTTGTAAGTATGTAGCCGTATCACGCCTCAACGGTATCTTCAAATTGTTTAATTTATTAAAAAAAAAGTACAAATTCCAGCATTAAGATTATAAACAGAAAATTAATGAATAGTTCTACTCACGATTATACTTTATATTATTTAAAAATTAAAATTATTTCACATATAACACACAACAGCGTTTTACTTTTGTTGAGATTCAAGATGGACGACGACGACGCAAACTCGTAAAACACAAAAGAAAGACGATCTTTGAGCGTCATTAATCAGTTTTACCACCCAACAGAGGTAACACGTACGTCATTTCCGTATTGTCTCTTACTAATGTAGTTTGACATCCAGCCTGTGAATACTGAGACCGTGTCTGTGATGCAGTCACATTTGTCATCTTTATTATGTTTTTAAAAGAAGTAGAGTAAATGTAGGGGTTAAGATTTTGATTCCAAAAAGAAAATTTGAGATAAAATATTTTTTTTAATTTATTTACTTGTAATTGTAATGGTTGAATCTGGTCTTCATCCTCTTTTGAAAATATCAAATCCTAATGATATTAAGAAGGTAAAAATGTACTCGAAAGAAATACTTTTTATCCGCATAAATAATTGTCCAATAATTGTTACTTAATAATAAAATCAAAATTATGGAAGTATATTATGTTGTTGTCTTCTGTTGGGTTATGCCAACACTTTGACTTTTCTTTACTAAAATGTCCCAGGCATTATAAATTAACTATTGATTTAAATTGATCTCTTTATCCATAAATAAAGTCTTCCATACTTCAGACAACAGAATTAGTAGCAGGTTTGCTTTGTTATTTAATATAGTCATTATTTTTACTTCTAGCTTTGGTTTTAATTTTTCCCACTTTATTTCTGTCCTAGAATATGGATAGCTGAACATTCTTTTTTTTTGTAGGAATCTGCATTATATTTAACCATTTTTAACTCAAATAATTTAAATTTTTTCACTACTATGTTGTAGTCACTATGACACTGTCTTGATTGTAAAATTAAACAAGTTGAAGTATTCAGGAAATAATAATTTATACCAATTGGACGACTTTCTGCAGAAAGGGACCAACCCACAAATAGCAGAAGTTGAGGAAAATGAAGTTAAAGTTTCTGGGACAAAAAAAGTGTAGCTCATTTAAATTTATGTGACGAAAGTTCGTAAGTGGGTTAATACATTAGAATTATGTTTCTTCAAAATGTTAGTGTTAAAATAATAGTGCAGCTATGCATATATATGTATAAAAGGGGGTTGGTTACTTTCTGCATTTTTAAGAAATGAACTCTTTAGAAAAGTTTTATTGAAATTATTACATTTAATACAACAATACTAGTATATAAAAAATATAATTGTAACACAAAACTAAAACACAAAAACATATATTCCCAAAACTGCTAATGTGTCATGGTTTCATCTTCAAGGTCATCAAGTTCATCAGGACGGCTGCTAAATCCCTCAATATAATCAATAATTTCAGAGTCTCCAGTTAAACGTTTATAATATTCTTGAGCATCACCTGGTATTAAATGCATTACGGATTTTATGTCCTCTAATTTTGGAAGAGGAATAGGCTATCTGTTGGGCCACATTTTTGTGAGTAAATGGCTGAAATTATTATTGGTTACTGCTGGCCTTCCATGTTTTTTACCGATGTAAACTTCAGAATAATTTTCATCTGCAAAGCTTGTTTTCATAAATATATAAAATGGTTTTGATTTATCTAGCATTATCTCCCTTGTCTTTAACCAATTAATTTTTTGTTTGCTCATGTCAACTTTTCTATTACAGATTTGTTTTTCTGCTTCTGCTGTACCAAAAAAATCAGAAGAAGTCATTCTAACGACATAAAATTTGTTTATATTTCTGCAATTTTTCATTAGTTATGTAATCTTCGGCAGGTATAACCTTTGTTGATGTTTGAGTGCAGACTCTATGTCTAAAAAATTGGCATCATTAGGTAAGAAACTATGCCCTGATATGAGGAACCGGATATAAATCTTATTAAGTGACGCATGAGTTTCAAGTGCAGCTTTCAGACCATAAAATTAGTTCATCTACATCGTTAGATACATGATTTTTAATATATTTTAAAAGACATGATCCTACATCTTGGGAACCACGACCAGCTTCATTTTCCATCCATACATTGCATGATCCCTTTTTGCTCTTTCTAGAGTAAATTCCTAAGTTGTACAGCCAAATTTGTCTTTTATAAAATAAAATTCCAGTTGGTAGGCATGGAAGGGGCAAAGTTTTTTCCAAGTCGAATGTTAAATATTCTACCTTTTTATTGTTAGTTGCAGTATCCAAATCTTGTTACATTTTTGCCCTGGCTTCTTGCCAATTTTTGATATGGGTATCATGTTCATTTACTAACATTACTTTTACCTCATTATCTTGAGTGCTATCTATTTTTGCCTGATAAGAATCGCAGGTGTTACATGTGTCTTTTTTGAGACTCTTAAATTTTAAATTAAACTCAAATTAAACGTCATGAAGATATGTCTGTACACGACAAAGCTAACAGGATTATTAGGATCTTTGTATTTTCATTATACATTAGTTTTAGTGTCATTTCCGGAGGCAAAAATTGTACATCACCACAATGCAATCTGCGATAATGGCTCACATATTTTGGAATCCTGCCAATTTGATTAATTATTTCTTGTTTCCGTTCTTGTGATATTTTATTTTTTCCACCCTGTTTTTGTCCTCTTTTGTCTGTCAATGTAGAGGATCTAAGTTTTTTCATTGCAGTATCAACACGCTTAGTAGAAATTCCGAAAGTATTAGTAAATAAGTTGCGACATGCCTGTATTTTATTTAACATGTATTTTCTGGAATATTTACGATTGGAAGTTGCCTCGCCATAACTTCGTTTTTTATTGCCTTCATGAACCAACACACCAATGAAGGCTGTTTGAGCATTGTAGTCTCCCAACTCCCAATACTTGTTAAATTGTTCTTCTCTAACATTTATTGGTACTTTAACGTAGCAACTCATCTTACAAGAGCAATTAAAATCTTTGAATTTTTTTTTCTTAACAGTTTTCCCTTTATAGTTATAATGAACATTTTTTAAATTTCTCTGGCGCTTATTTTCTTCTCTTGTTAAACCAAGATATTTTCGTTTTCGTCCCATCATTGGCCTACCTGTATTGACTGGAATAGAGTTTATTACCTGTTCTAGAACTTCTTCTATTTCCGAATTTACATCACCTTCCTGATAATCTTCTTCATTGTGTTTTCTATTAGTTTGATATTCATCCTCTAATCTGAATTCTGGATCTACGTCGGAATTATAGCCATCATACTCATTATCTTGATCATTGTTTGAAGATTCCATCTAATTTAAAAAGGAAAAATGTCAGTTAAATACTAATATAAATAGTCGCGACTAAACTAACCTCATTTTCTGCTTTTGAAACATTTAAAACCAAATTTAGTAAATGTTGTCATCTGGAGGATCTGTAACTCATTGTTTAAGAAATGTTTTACTACCCAATAATTATTAATAATTATTAATTTGCAATATTTTCACTACTTTATAACACAAACATGCAGTGTATTTTATGCTATGTGATTCCCAAGTTTTGCAGAATGAAACCAACCCACTTAGATCTTTTCTGCAGATTATTTCATTGAGTACTGAAGTAATGTGGGTTGGTTCACTACCTGATAGATGGCAGCATGCACTTGCTGTGGCCTGGTTCCATTCTGCATATATTTTTTAACCACTATTCAAAGCGGTACCATCAATAAAGCAAAAAAATGTATTTTGTGGGTTGGTTCTTTTCTGCAGAAAGTCGTCCAATTAAGAGTTAAAGAAATTTAAGCTACATATTGTTCATGTTGACTGCTTCAGAGTAGGTAATGTTTAAAAATAAATTCATTATTTGTATCATTTTTGTTGCAGTTTTTACATGAATGCATAGATGATTTGATAAAAAAACATGATATAAGTTTTGATAATTATAACAGTGGTCCTATAGAATGGACTAAAGATGACTTTGAAAAGGCAAAACGAAGTGTTCAATCATTCTACAAACAATGTGCCATAGAAAATAAATTCCAACTAAACTCTCAAAATTTGGAAGAAAATATTTATGAAGCTTTAGAGAGTTGCTATATTATAAGGAAAAAAGATATATTTCAGCATTTAGCCAAGTCTTATATTCTAAAAAATGGACATAACTTAATAGAAAATATAGATTGGAAGTTAAAGTGGGTATTAGGGTCCTCTGATTTAACTGTGATAAAAGAACCTTATCTTCAAATTGACTTAAATGGTATTGAACTCTGTTCTGGAGAGATAAAAACTACTTGTCTTTCATTTGAAGCAAATTTGGAACAAGTGGATCAATTTATCAAAGAATTGACAAATATAAAGGCAGATTTAAATGCAAAATAAATTATTGTTGAATGCTAAAAATTTATTGATGGTCAATATAAGAGATTATACTCTTTTTCTTTTATTTATATTTCATTATCATTGTAACATGTTATTTATATAATCATTTGAATGAGATAAAATATAAGTATACTATATATTCATATAAAAGAAATTGAAACTAGACAGGTATAATGTTGTATTGAAAAGATCTTGTAATATTGAAAATACCAATAAGATGCTACAAATAAATAGAAAAATTGTGCAAATATGTGTGGTTTTATTTAATGTCCTATTGACCAAATCTTATTTTGTGAAATAAAAGTAGAAAGCAAGACATGTGAAACACCTACACCACCTTTTTTGTGAACTTTCAAACAAGTGCTTGATAAAGTTAACTGTAGTAGATCTCCTATAATCTGAAATGCATATTACTATTAATTTACAGAAAAGTGTGTGTGGATGACAAAAGACCTTTTCAGGCAGTGGATTGACGGATGCTTCATGTAGTAAGTTAAAAAATTGTTGAAATGTCATAATTTTTATCAAAAGGCGTTATTGTTTCTTGATAATGCTCTTGGTCATCTATCTTAAGAACTAACAACAGAGTAAATGCATCTCTTGGTTTTTGCTCTTTGTCAATCTTGGAATGCATTGCCTGTATCAACTATTACATTGTCATGCAAAATAGTAGGGCCGCATATTATCATCACTTATAACAACCATCTACTTTGGAAGTAATTGAACGAATTGCTGCCAAAACACAGATGACTTGGGATATTTGAAATCTGGTGCCGTGGAATAGATAAAGAGGAAAATATTTTTTATGAAATGTCAAGCATCAGCACAAGATGTCATCAACGTATTTGAGCTTGGTTTGCAATGGACTCATTATACATGTATAGGCTACAATGAACATTTATTTTTGAAAATATTAATGGGAAAAAGATTTGGTCTCATGCTTTAACAACATGTTTAGTACATGTTGTTAATGTGTATCCTGTGAAACACTCACATGTTTAGTACATATATACATTTGCTTGAACATAATTATTTCTTAATGTAAATAAGTTTAGTTATTATTTTTTGTAAGGTATATAGGATTGATGATATTTTTATAATAAAACGTAAGCTCTCTATTGTAATGTTTATCATCATACATATTTTTCTTCTTATTGTGCCATCTTCTAATGAAGGTTGGCGATCACTTCTTTAAACACTTCAGTATATTTTGCAACGTGAAATATCTGTTCAACACTGAGGTTAATCGAATCTCTGATATTCCTTAGCCATTTCTTCTCTCTACGCTTCCTTGCATGCTGACATGTAGAAGAAAGTATTTATCCTTTCGAAGTATGTGGCCCAGATACAATGTTTTTCTTATTTTAATTGTAGTCATAAGCTGTCTGCCATGTCCAATTCGTCCAACACTTCCTCGTTTGAGATTTTTACAGTCCAAGGAATTTTAAGAATATACCTATATAGGGGAGAAGTGGGAGGTGTGGGACACTTTTTGAATATTTTTTTTAATTATTTATCTGCTTCTTGTGAAATAATAATGCTAGGATATATTAGATAGCCCTTTGGCCTACTCAATTTAAAAAAAAATAGCTGATATTAAGTATTCTTTAAAATGAAGTATAATGGATAGTGTGAGGAGCTGTAAATGTCCCATGCCACTGGGAGGACTAGAACACTACTAGGGAGGTCTGGGACAGGATGTAATAAATGTTTTTTTTTCATCACAATAGAAACTTTTCTTTATTGTACATTGTATTCTGACAATTTAACCGGAAATACAAACAATGATTTTACTCTCTCTGTACCTCCAGATGAAATTGGTGCAGGCAAATTAAGCAATATATCCTGTTTCTCAATAATGCTATTGTCCCCCACATTCGAAAAATAAAATTTCCAGATTCATCCTTTTTTACGCATGAATTGAACTTCATCAAATGAATCACACTTCAATACTCTCCCAACATAATAAACAACAGACTTTTTAGTACAAACTTTAACAAGCACAAAATCGTCAGTCTTAAGATTCACAGAACTATTATTCCAATCTATTTCTTCCATTTCATCCTCCTTAGAACTCAGAGATATTTCTAGATCATCATCTATATCTTGATATGGAATTTGTACTTCCTCGGACGAAGACTCAGAATCTTCACAAACTTTCTTCTTATAAGATAAATGGCGGATGGCTACAGATAATTTACCAGACTTCTTCCATTCTGTCTCGAGAGCTAATCTTTCGGCCTCTGCTTTCTCTGGTGACTAGTTAAAATACGACTGCCCCTCTTCCTTCCTCTTCGAGCTTCTTTGCGTTGTGCAGCTTTAGGAAATGGTCGGATTTGCTCAGGTGTAATCAGGATTTTCATTGGCATCATAAGTTATTGAGTGCCGTTAGAGTCTTCAGAAGTTGATGATTTTTCAAAAGATGTAGTAGGATCTTTTGAGGAATAATTTGAACTGGCTGTATAGTCAATTTCAGGATACTCTTGTTCTGCTGAGAAAGACGTACCATTAGCTTGTGTAGATGGAGGAGGCCGGTCAGTTACTAAAGACATTAGAAATTCTGCTTCAGTGAATGGCTCACTGTTGAAAGGGTAGATGCCAGTCTTTCGAAAACTAGCAATAATGTTCTTCTATGTTACAGTCAAAGGATAAGCTTGCCCCACAAGATCACCTATGCAGTAGATGGATATGGTTTTGCCTGGGTGATTCAGTAGCCAATCATTAAAAACTGTTATATTGACTTTTAAATGGGACAAAAAACAGACACATCGAGGGGCTGCATTCTGTGACTACAATGTGGTGGAAACGTTAAAAGTATAACTCCCTTTTCTTTTGCTGTCATTATCACTTCTAACCCCACATGGCTCTCGTGGTTGTCTAAAATTAACAATATTGGTTGTTCCTTTGTTGTTCCAAGTGCATTTTGTGTGATGAATTATGTGTTCTAGATTCTGTTTAAAAAGATCACTTGACATCCAACCTGTCTTGCTAGTTAGTGCAATACTGCCTGGAGGTGCACCATTTAAGAAAAGCTCCTTATATTTGTTTCTGGGAAACACAGGTACAGGTGGTAAAGCGTTTCCTATTGCATTTACTATAAAAAGGCCAGTGATTTGCTCCCCCCTTTCAGCCGATGTCATTTGTGCTACTTGCTTTTCACCACGCTTAGCCAGGACCTTGGGTGGAATATTGACTGTACTTATTCCTGTTTCGTTACAGTTGAATATACGATCTGGGGTAAGATTATACTTTTCATAGATAGTTTTTAAGTTATTTAGGAACATATCAACATTGGTTTTGTTGAAGCTTGTTGCCCTTCCCAGACTTGTAGGTTCTGAAGACCTTAGCGAAAGTTCTTTGTGGCGTTCCATGAAACCTTTGAACCAGTCATATCCAGCCATTTGGTTAACTTTCCATGAATTGCATACTTTACATTTCAGGGCACTTGCATATTGCGACGCTAGAATTCTGACCTGCACTGATGTTAAACCATAATGCATTCTACTTGCAGCCAGAATGTATTCTACTAGAGCCAATTCTTGCTCTTCGGAGAATACCATACCACATATCAAATTAGAACAAAAAACAGCGCATTCCTTGTTGGAAGCTTCATCATATTTCTTCAAATGGTGTTGAAGAGCCGATTTTGAAATACTATAAGTCTTTGCTACCTGCCTTATGCTGTTCCCTTCTTTAATCTGCCGAATGGCCTCTACAATGCGAGACCTTAATGGAGCAGTCCTCTCAGGATTTTTTTTCTTCCACTTATGAGGCATCTTACACTATAGCAAAGCAAAAATATGCTATTAAAAGAATTTAAATAATATCAAACTAAAAATAATACAGCAGGGGAGTTCTGGGACAATGTCACACACCTCCCACGCATGCTATGTCCCTCTCCCAGTCCTCCCAGTGGAGCATTTTACAATAAATCAGTGAACAAACATAACCTTAAGGTGCTCCAGCGTTTTGGTTGTTATTTATACTGTGGTTTTGTATTATATCACAGTATAAATAGCAACTTGTTATCTATACTGTGGTCATACTCTGTTTGAAATTCACGACAGATACTGGCAACGGCTCCATGATGTGGGTACTTTCAACCGTTGGCGGAAATGAAATAGAACTGAGCTTTCATAGTTTTTGCTAACAAGTTTTTGGTCTAATGACTAGTACCCAAATCGACAGAGACATGTTTGCTTTGCGTGGACAATGGGGATTAAAACTGATTCGCTTCTCCTAATGACTTTATAATGATCTTCATTTCCCAAAGAATGTGTTTACAATGGAAGATCTATTGATATAAATAAGCTATCGACAATAAGTTTTTGATATATTTTACTTTTTTTATAGTATTTTTTCTTCATGTTATTGGTTAGTTCGACAATGTAACTCTTATTTATACATCGATGATTGAATCATGCTTTAGTTGAAACAATAATGATAGTCTTTTATAGAACCGTAGGCAATTTTTGTGTGCGCTTATATTCCAGTGCTATGATTCTTAAATCCGGTCCTGATGCGCCGCTCGGGACAAACCGGCAACGTGGTTGGCCATTATCCCGTAATAAATATTCTACTGTCTATCTATCCTGCCTATCTTACCTGTACTGCATTCTTGTGTGGCTTATACTATAGCCTAAAAAAATTGTTCATAGAATTGTTCTTGCGTATATTTTCTCTTTTATCGTTTATTTTTTTTTTTTTTTCATTGGGTATGATAATAACTTTATATTTTATACATTCAATGGAAGTAATTAAATAAAAACCAGTTTAACAATAATAAATTATTTATATTTACATGTAACGTACTTGAGAAAAATCAATAAAATGTACATCAAGTAAGT
Source organism: Diabrotica undecimpunctata (assembly GCF_040954645.1). NCBI lineage: Eukaryota > Metazoa > Arthropoda > Insecta > Coleoptera > Chrysomelidae > Diabrotica > Diabrotica undecimpunctata. Next base: position 120,972,396 of record NC_092805.1, read on the forward strand.
ATAATACAAAAATATGGAACATTAAGATTAGCAAAGCAAAAATATAATATATAAAAATTTAAATTATTTTTACAATTAAAAATTTTTCTAGATGTATTAAAAAGCTGTAAACGAACAACAATGTAAACATGTAAATCGATTAAAAAAATGTTATAAATTGATTGACTGAATTCGTATACATACTTTCTAAAAAGAAATTCTTTGTTTTTAACAGTTTTTGTTTAGAAACATTGTTTTTTATACATGCTATTTTCTTTCTCGTTATGCAAAAATACTGTTAGATCTTAAGAAAACCAAGCTCAGTGAAAGCACAGGTGTTCTCAGAAAGAATATACTGTAACTGGATAATTGCTTGCCAACGGTATAAATATCTGTAACCGGTCTATTCAGAACCTGAAACGTAAGAAACGAATAATATAATTTGTTGGAATCTTATGTAAGACGTTGGAAAACAAAAAAACAACTTTCTGTCTCTAGTCGTGGTTGCTGGGAGGGGAATTTCAATTAAAATTATCTAGAAGTGCGGACTCGAAAAAGTAAAAGTAAAGCAAGTTACCTTATCAAAATTACTTTAAGATAAAAATTAGAGAAGTGATACGCAATAGTATCCCACATATTAACAAAAATATCTATCGACGCATTTAAGTTCCCATTTTTTTTTATTTGCTCAAAGCTTTTTTGAAAGGATCTATTGAATTTTTAAAAACAGAATTTTATCAAAATATCTGGGAAGGGGATAATTATAATACTATTTAAGAGTGTATGGATTGTTTGATTACTGCTTAACTGGTGTTTACTGTCATACAGCAAACGCCAACTACGTTGTTCAAGTAAATTTAAGATCCAGTAACTCTAGGCGAAAATACGTAATTTGGCACACCTCATCATGACTGCTGTAATTCAATTTTTAAACTTATACAAAAACTGTTAAAAAGATACTAAATCAATATAAGTGTCAATAAAAAGGTAAAGAAGTTTTTGTCGAAATTATGAGTGCATATTATATTAAAAATCTTAATTTGCTGTTAAAAAAATGTAAATAAATAATAAAAATAATGCAAAATAAAGTATTTTAAATGATCTCGGTGAGTAATGATAACCACATTTCTTTACTTATTAGTTTATGATTTCTAAGAGAACGGTGTGTGTTGGCATTGGATTAATGCATATATGAGTGAATTACAAAAAATAAGTACATATATTTACTACTTTCTTAAATCCTACAATAGAATTGCCTATATCTGCTTTTTGGACAAATTTTTCATTATCTATCTGTTCGAGATAATGTATTCTACTATATCCAAAACTGGCCCTTCAAAAATGAAGATTGTATGTATCTGTAGCTTATTATCTTCTTTTTCTTTATTTTGATGACGAAAGTGCATATGTATAATAAATCGACATTTTCTTAGGTCCCTCTGTTGTTATAGGTTCTTCGTTATTTTTATACCTTGTTAGTGGAACACCAATCGTTGCAGCAAAGTGGCTGATGTATGTTGTTTGATAAAAAGATTTCTTCGAAAGATGTGTCTAAAATAGATTGTTTCTTGCAGAGTATTTCTATTAGATATCTACATTTTTTAAAACTTTTTATTATTGACGCATTTGCCCTACGAGCTAAACAATTCATTCTGAGTACTTCTATCTTCAACAGAACATTTCAAAAGTACCTATGGTCCTTTTATCTTATTTCTTAAAGTCGAACGTTTAAGTACATGGTGGAAAACTGAGTAGATTGGGCGCACTTATCTGATTTTGACCTCTACACTTAACTGGTAGTTTATTCAAAGGCCATTTGCCAAATCAATCGTTTAATACTTTGCCATTATTAATATCAACTGTATTTCTTCAGTGAATCGCGGATGTATAACGTGAATTAATCTCGATGTTGGTTATTTATTTCATTTTTGTTTATTGTAATCTGTTATTCGTAGATATCTAGCAACGTTATAAATGTCACGTTTGTTATTTTTCTTTAAATAATTATTTTATTTCAATTTCTTTTGATTTTATTCATTTGTTAACTTTCCCTTTTGTATTACTATTTTTCTTCTAAAAATAGTTGGAGCTCAACTTTCTATTTACTAAATATTCTGTCATTATCTAAATTCCAATTTTAAACTTTCACTTAAGTATTTCAATTCTATTTACCGTATTCACACCCCATATCTACTCCATTCTATTCTATGCCATAGATATATATATATATATATATATATATATATATATATATATATATATATATATATATATATATATATATATATATATATAAACGACTCCACTCCAAACGACAAAATATATTTGTCAGTTTTCGCTTGAATGGAATTCGTTTTTATATCGTTGAATCTTCTCTGGGGTGAGCACAAATTTCATTTCATATTTGTAGTTGATCAATTTTTTAAATATCTGTCTTTTTATAATTTACTCTTTTTGACTTTGTCTGTTTTTGTTTTTTATACAAAACCTCCAAGCGATGCTTTATTTCTAACTTTATTATTCCTTTGTATATGCATTTAGGATCTTTATTTAAATCATTTTAACTAATTTATTTCAATCATAATTATATCCAGTTAATTATCCTTGCCTTCAGCTATGTCCTTACAAAAAATTGTTTTCTTTCTGAAAACTTATTCAGACGGTAATACAAGGGTTCTCATTTTAGTTTTTCGGACTAAATAAATTTTTCTTGTCCCTTCATGTTGGGTAGAACTTGCTAAAGCCTCGTGGTGTACCACACATGGGATGACCACTGCAGCAGAGTAGATATCATGCAGGCAGAAAACAACAGCTGCTTGAAACTACAACGGGTTCAAACCCCGGCATCTCGACCTACATAAAATCTACTGATTCAGCTACAAACCATCCAACCAGCATCTGAAGCCATCAATAAGTTATCCCATCAACTATAGTTAGCCATAAGTATCAATTTCAAAATTTTTTGTAAAGCTATAGAAAGGATTTACTTTGATGACATTAAAATTTCATTTAATTTTTTTCAATGTACAATAAATATGATTAGTTAATATCTTGTTTTATTTGTCCCAGTCAAACTCATTTTTCAGATTTGCAATTAAGATAAGATGTTCTCACTGCTGAGAGACTGAGCTACACGGAGCGAAAACAATTGGCTCCCAAAGAAGTTGGAGATTGATTGTTATACATCTCCCAACTTTCAGAGGGTAGTTTTATTATTAGAGGGGAGTATATCCATCTATGATGCCGAATAATGTAGGTTCGATTTCCTAGGTCGCTCCTTCGAAGGCCCTGGCAAACGACAAAATCGTAATATGTCTAGCACAGCTTCTTTAACTTCGGAGTCGACGATAAACTGTAGGTCCCGTATATCTGTATACACTGAATGATAAACAACACATGTATAAGCAGAACACGCTCCAAATTGGGTAAGAGTCAATAGAAAACTTTACTTAAAATGCTAATAGTTTTGACTCTGTATTTTTTAGTTGAGTTCTAAATTGCACTTAAAAGTTTATATGTATGTAATATAAAAAATAGAATACATAAAATTTTTGTTAAGAAAATTAAACCAAAACTCAAATCCCCAAATTGACCAGCTAAGTATATATGAGAAAATTTAATTAAAAAGAGGAATTAATTCATTTGCTAACACCATTTACGAAAAATTTGTCCCGCCAATTGACATTCCAAGCCCAATTTTTGTATGATTCAATTAATTATAGATTTCGTGTTGAAACACCAAAAATGTACCTTTTAGAACAGTTAAACCCGAATCCCAAATGTGTGAATATATAAATTTTAACTAACACCACATATATATTGACTATCTACTTACAACGAAGTTTTAAAAATAGAAAGAATCTCTTTTTATAGCACAAAAATATAATCGCTACTTTACAACCAGACTTTTTACTGTATGTACTTTACTACTTAATAAGTAAGTACTTTACTAATCCTATCACAGTCCTAATATCATTTGTAATCTTACAGAACTTCCAAATAAATATTGACATAAATTAATTATTTGTCATCTAATATAATACTTAAAGGGACGACAAATTTAACTTGGATAATTACAAAAATTTATATGGAGCGAAATATGCAGGTCCCCAACATAGATCACAATATGGCTTATAATAAACAATACCATAATTTATAAATAAACTAATTTCCTTTTCTAGTTTCTTGCAGTTTCATAATTTTCCCCCAAATTTGAATACTAAATCTTAATGCGTCATCAATCATTTTATATTTGTAGATTTTTGCCAAATTAATCAATCATTTAATTTTTTCTGCGTATAATCCTTTAAATTTTGACAAAATCCAATCAATCATGATAAACTTGGTAACACATCACCCTGCATGGAACGGTATCAGAAATGTAAATGATTTCTTATTTGATTGTAGATTTTTGGTGCTATATTATAAAAATTATTCAAGCTTCTTATTGCTGATTGTTTATTTTCTTCAATAAAATCATCATAAACGCTGTTAAACGTATTGTGAAGTTTTTGTTAAAACACAATTCTTTATTGTGAAGTTTTTCAGATCATACTGTATGTTTCTTTCGCACATTTTTACAACTGGATACATAATATATCCTCACCGTCTTGAATAATCTTTTGTATATTAACAATTTGCTGTCTATTGCTAGCTGTAAGGTTTTAACAATAACTCATAGCATTGATAATGAGAGAGCAGAATACAGTGGTGCATCTTAAAATAAACCAGGGAAACCTTATTTAATAGCTGCAAACAACTGGAGAAAATCAATAATATGACTGTACGCCGTTTCATTCATCAAACACTCTCTGCTTTCTTTTTGCCGAAATAAATACAAGGTGAAATTTGTTTACAAATTTCATCTTGTATTTACCAATACCTTACCTGCCAATACATGGCTAAAACAGAGTAGTAGATGTTCTTAGAAGTGAATTTGATTTAGTCAATAAATTTATTTCAAACGTTAAAAAAGTATTTTTGAAAGCACCTTTATGTGTGCAAATCTATAAAGGAAAATTACCAGGTGTAAGTTTGCCTCTAGAGCCCGTTGGCAAATTAGTTTACTGCCTAAATCAAAATATTGCCCTTTAATGTCAGTAGATGTAAGAACGAATTTTTTCTGTGTCCAAACACACTTTTAGTAATAGAAGGCAAAAGTTTTTAGTTAAAATTTTTCCAAATATTTAATTATAAATTCATACTGAAATTTTTTAGATACTTAATTATAATATCAGTTTTTGTGTGTCACTTCATTTGTTTTTATGTGAAAAATAAATATGTATTAAACATAAATATTTATATTTAATATTTTGTTTTATTTTTGAGTATTTTTAATACTCAATTTAGGCAAATTTAGGAAAAATAGTAGCTAAAGCATATATTATTGCACATATTTTGGTAATGTTGCGTTACATATATTCCGCTCTCTATTGATAACATTTGAGTTTTGAGATTATTTTCTTTATAATGCGTTTTTCTTCGTCTTCTCTATCAAAACTGCTTATACCGTTCTTATTTTAATTTTTCTCCTATTCATTTCTTATAGTTCTTTCAGTGTTGCGACAATTCTTTCATTTGTTGATTTATTTTTCCTTTTTCTCTTCCTATATCTAGATATAGTCTATCTATATTTTCTTCTATTCCGTTTCTTCATTTAATATATTTCTTTTATTGTTTATCCATGTTTCATAGGCATATATTAATGTTAAGAAGGATACTTTGTCATACTCTTTTAATTATTTTGTTCTGAAACTATTTTCTTGTGGTATCTTAATGCAAATACAATTTTTACTGGGAATAAGCCACAATTTTACTTTAAAATTAGTTTATTTTGATGTTTATATATAAATAATCTTTCAATTATTTATATTATGTCTCTGCTTTATTTATTTTCTTCTTGTCTTTAATATTTCTACATTCCTTTTTCCTTCTCTGATACGATTAATCTCAGGAACTCAAACCTTTATCTTCAATCAACAACAGTATCATATGCGGCTAAAGTATTTATAAACGTGATATCTTCTCCTATTATATTTTTCATAGCAATTATAGATATTATCTGTTCCACTTGTTCTTTTACTAATTTCCCTTCGAATTATTTTCCTTTTCTTTCTGTTCATTTGCTTTTCTATTATCCCAATACGGGTTTTTTCATGATTTTTATCGAGTGGAAAGCCAGAAAATATCACCCTATCTGTTTGTGCCACTGTACTAAATGATGTTCGATTACTTAGCGTTTGTTAGTAAAGTTAATGTGCATTCGTTTAGATCGTTTGTTTTATAGATATTGTTTCGCAGAATCGAATCCTTATTTACCTTGATAATTATTGTGTCATCCTAAAATATGTCAAATATTTCATGGTGCGTTTTTTGAATGTTCGGAATTGTTGTCCAATAAATACAAGATGTATCAAAGGATGTTTTCATGTGGCACTTGTTGGCGCCCTCTTCGGTCACGTCCGATTTATTTGTGCAGCGAATCAGTTCGCATTAATCTTCTTTGGTTCTAAATTGGTTATGTGACTTGGTATCTTCTACAATTTTTTCTGTCTCTGCATATGTCTCTTCAGCCTTTGATTAAACACTTCCCAATTAACTCAATTATCTGGCCCAATCTATTTTTGAGTTTTCTTCTTGGTGTTCCTATCACTGGTTTCCACTGGTTGATTTTCTTGAAAACTTGTTTCTGGTCCTCTCCTTTCTAGATGTCCCATCGACCCCATATCTTTGTGCGTTGATAAATCAATCATTGTTGCTAAATTTCATCAGCTTTCAGCACTATATGTGATTACTCGTTTCAATGCTGATCTGTAAATTTTCAGTTTTGTATATTTGGCGAACAGCTTATCATTGAATAAGTTGTTGTATTTCCAGTACGTTGTCAGAATGCATTGGTTAGTTTCTTTACTAATTAATTAATTAATAAGCATTTAGTAGTAAGCAACAAATTATAATTATGACCTATAATTGCCTTTGTCCATCATTAATTTTCTCCATAGATAAATCAGATAAGCATAATCAGATAATATACTTATTCTTTTCACTATAAACGCTTACTGTTTTTATGAAATTGATTATGTACAAAGTACAGTAAATTCGTCTGGTGTAACGGGTTATAATATGATCATTTATGAATAAAAGGGTAAATTTAGAAAAAAAATTAGTTGGGAAATATTAATTTAAATTCGGATTTATGTAAATGCTGCCCTCATTTTGCTATAAAAAATAAATAAATTAGAAAAAGGCAAGAATGTTAAGCGAGGTTATAATCATTAGCCACCTTAGTCACCTATGTTTAACTTTAGTAAAGAATCATTGTTAAAATCGTACATTAGAATTTTTTCAAGACCCGAAAAATAATAAAATAATCTCAAATGTAAACAATTTACCCTTCTTTCATAATATTTGAATTTAACTACAAACAGTCATGTTCACAATATTTATCTAATATGGAATTTGGTTCTGGTAATACTGTATCATGTCATATGTACGAGTCCTGAAGTTCAAGAAGCTGTTTCTGATTATCTGCAACATATAATTTGCAGCCTCTTTATCGTTGACTCCTGGACTGAAACGACCTCGAAGCAACTTAATAGTTTGGCCTCTGAAACACGGAAGGCCCGTGTCTAGCATTAGAGAGACTAGTGATATGATTGCTTCACAATGCGGTCTAAAAAATAAAAATACTATAATTAATTATAAGGATATAATTGGGATAGTTACTCCCACACAAGGAATTTAAAATAAATATTACATAACCTAACTTGTATGTATAATTAAAGCATTCGGTCCGCTTCCAATCTCTTGCAGATATCTACGTTCAAGGTCAAGATTTAACACCATAAAACAGAACAGAGAAGATGTAGCATCGCAGCACTCTTACGTTTATACCAAGAGAGAAAGTGGGTTTTTGAAGAAGGCCCTCATAAGGTTGAAAGTGGATCTAGCTTTTCCTGCTTGTTTATAAAGTCGACCAATATTTCAATCTGGCACAACTTATATTATCCAATTTATTTTAATTATTTAAAGGAATATTGATTTTACTGTAAAAATCATAGATGTAATAGTACTAGTCTAATAGTGTAATAGCTGCAACTTTGTTAGATATTGGAATAAGTATTATTTACTATATTTATTGGAAATAAACCAGACTGTTAATTGAAAATACGTTATACTTGATGTTTAGATTTCCATTAAATTTTTAATTTGTATTTTGAGAACCATTTCCGAGGTGGACATCAAAACGTAAAATACAACGTTTTTACAATTAAAATTGTGGTGTATTCCCAATACAGTAGAAAATATGGAAATGCCACAAGAAAATAGTTTCAAAACCATATTATGGAATATTATGTGTTATGCTGTCAATTTGTTAGTGTACATCATTCAATATAAGTCGAATATTTGGAAGATTTGGAGAAGTTGTATCACGCGTAAAAAAAACGTAATTAAGATTAAAAGAAGGCAAGAAGTCAAATTAATAGGTGATATTAAGTAAAGAGCTACGTAATCAATCCCAACTATCAGCAACTCCGTTTTAACTGAAAAAGACTAACAGAAGCTGCCTTAGCTAATAGAAGACTTGCTACTGCAATGTTGCTTAACGTACAATTACAAATCACGCGGATTAAGATTCGCTAGTGAATAATTAACATTAGAATATTGATTAGTAGAAAAAATTTTTGTTTGTAGATGACGCTAAAGTAAGTCTAAAATCTATATATGGTCGTTATAGTATACAGAAAAGACTTGGAAACATTTTTTAATCACTATCTCTTCAAGTGAACCTTTTTTTTTTCGGAAGCCCTCTGTTATTAATTCGAAACCAATTAGCTTATTGCACATATTCGATTTATTTATGATACTTATCCCAGGGGAACCTTTTGGTAATGGATCAAAAATTTTCTGGCGAAAAATTTGTTTTGACCTACGCAAATAACTATGGTCCTTCACGCGCGGTCTATGAATACTGATTTGTATTTAGAAAACATTATACAAGATTATGCTATGCTGTTTGCGCCCTTTTTTATAGGGGCTACATTCATTTTTATCTAAGATAATGCAAAGTTTAACATAGCAGGACCTGTGTTAGGTACGTCATTACCTAAATAAAATTAATATTAGAATTTTAGAATAGTCACTGCGAAATTCAGATCTGGATCCAATTGAGCACCTTTAAGATGTTCTGAAAAAATCAGTTCAGTGGGATGTATTTGCCCTAATAAAAATGTAAGAATTTGAGTATTATGTTCTTTTAGAATGGAAAAAGATTCCCTAAATTCTACAAATCAATTTTTCTTCGTCTTCCTTCCTTTTGCTTTGCTTTTTTATCTTTAGATATCTAGTCATGATCTTGGATGGAGCGTACTTACCGTACTGCGAGGTATGCTTGGACACATAAATCAGAGAACCACTTGAAAGGTGCAGCTTCCATTTTCCCACCCATTATCATAACCATTTCGTCTGTTAGTTTTATGTCGGGTTCGAAACCCAGATTTCCTCCGGGAGAAGATTCAAACATAAACCCAAAGTCTGAAAATAAACAAATGTTAAAGCCCCAGTTTGTGCTACAGTTTTTCCAAAAATACCTCAAATATATTTAAAAATCTTAAGCCTTAAAAATTGACTTAACCCGTAACCACAGACGCGGAGTCAATTTGACTCATTGCAAGTGCGTAGTGACGAGTTTCGAGATTTCCCCTACTCGGGAATGTACTCTATATGGCCAGGCATATATGTACCTTTTCAACGATCAGTATTCAACGGTTAGTGAGACGGCTGTGTCGTTTGTATATGTTATTTGCATTTTATTACGACTTCAGTTTTCGACGGAGTCAAAAAGACTACAGGTCTGTGATAACGTTATATTTCTTGTTTCCATATTTTATAAATCTGCTCGGTTTATTTTATGTTTTAGTAATGGATTTCGAAAGTAAAACTGGTCCATCAAAAAGAATCAGATATGGCGATGCAAACTATGAAGAAACTTTGCTGAAATGGGCGGATGAGGTCGATGAAAACGAGAGCGATGCTGATTCAGATTCCGAATTTATTTATAGCGGTCATGAAAGCGATTCGGAGCAAGAAATAGACAATAATTGTGAAAGACTTTCTAGTGAAGATGAAGATGTAATAGAAAAAGGTGAGCCATCGCATGAAGTTTCTGTAGAAAACTATTTTTACGGAAAAAAACCGTTTCAAATGGTCCAAGATATCCCCTTATTCTAAAAATACACGCACTTTGCAACATAATATTGTAATTAAGTGTCCGGGTATAAAAATTACAAAAATTCATAAAACCGATCCAGAAGAAATTTGGAATGTTTTTTTTGATAACCGCATTATTCAGATTATTCTTGAATACTCAAATTTACGCCTGGCAAAATTGAGGGAGAAATATCAAAACAAAAATTCTAGTGATATTCGGGATTTAGATATTGTTGAGCTAAAGGCTTTTATTGGAATGCTTTTGCTTACAGTTATCTTCAAATCTAATCACGAAGATATTCGTTCAATTTTTGCTACTGATGCATCGGGCAGAGATATATTCAGATGTGTGATGAGCTCGAATCGTTTTGCTGTCATACTCTTATGCTTACGATTCGATGACCCAGAAACTAGACTCGCACGAAAAAAGGATGATCCTTTAGCTCCAATCTCCGAGATATTCAACGCTTTCGTTAAGAATTCTCAAAGAGCTTACACTCTAGGTACAAACACATGTATTGATGAAATGTTAATTTCATTCCGAGGACGGTCAAGGTTTAAGATGTACATACCAGCAAAGCCTTGTAAATATGGGTTGAAAATGATGGCGTTGACAGATGCTAGAACTGGATATTTATATAATGCATATATATATTGTGGTAAAGATTCAGATGGCTTTGATTTGCCAGATAATGAAAAAAAATATTCTAAGCCTACGCAAGCCGTTCTCAAACTTGCTAAGCCAATTTTCGGCACACACAGGAACATAACCGCCGATAATTGGTTTAGTTCCATAGAGTTAGTGAATTTATTAAAATCAAAAGGTCTGACATATGTTGGAACATTGAAAAAAAATAAGCGTGAAATTCCAGTTAGCTTTTTACCAAAAAAAGAAAGATCTGCAGGTTCTAGTTTGTACGGTTTTACCAGTGACATTACACAGTGACAAAGAAGCACAAGGCCGTTTTGTTAGCCTCCTCAATGCACCATGATGAAGGAAACGTAGGAGAATCTGGCAAACCGGAAATAATCGACTTCTACAATCTAACAAAAGGGGGAGTGGATAGCTTGGATGAAAAGTGTAGTGTTTATTCAACGGGTCGAAGAACGCGGCGTTGGCCAATGGCAATTTTTTATAGAATGCTGGATATTTCGACTGTTAATTCTTTTTTGGTTCATCAGTCGTGCCGAGACAATGTGAAGCTGAAACGTTTCGAATTCAATAAACAACTTGCAATGCAGCTAATAGAACCAGAAATGAGTCGTCGTTTTCAAAATATGCACATCAGTCGGGAAGTCAGAATGTGTATTGGTCGTGTTTTAAAAATAGAATTAGAATGCTCTAGTGCTAACCAAGAAGAAAAATTTGAAGTCAGAAAATACTGCAAGCGTTGCCCAGCTAAAAGAAGACGAAAAACAGCACACTTCTGCATAATTTGTAAAATTCCAATATGTATGGATTGTACCAAAAGAGTTTGTGTGGAGTGTGCACAATGAAAATATACGTTGGGAAAACTTACTGCACGTTTCCTTAATATTATTTTTATGTTAATTTCTAATTAATGTAATTGTTATGTTGTATATTTTTAACAAATTTTGAATAAAAACTGCTTAGCAAGTTTTTTTTTTAGTTAAAAATATTGCGAAAAATAATGTATCAAAATTTTTCAAAAATTGTATGCATTACATTTATTTCTCTACAACTTGATTGCGTTTTACTAAAATACATCCATAATTATATTAAACATTAATACTTATACCCTACTTAAGCAATATAAGGTAGAGGTAAGCTTAGTTTTCCCCATATATTTTTTTCAGTCATTCAAATATAGGAGTCATTTTGACTCAACGTCTGTGATAATGTTCAGTTAGTTGGACGTCTGTGGTTACGGGTTAAAAATTATTTATTACTACGAGATGTAAAGATCTGAAAAGTGTAGTTAAAAAAAACTACTACAAATGCCAATTGTGCTGAGGTTGAAGCCGGTTGCGCGAATAACGTATTTCGTCTCGAGACACCGGACTCCTACCGGCGAAAAGATTAAAAATTCGGCATTCATTCAGTGGCGTATCTGCCAATCTGACATACACTATTTCACTGACACGTTTTACTTAACCAATACCCATGAAATGGGTCATTCTCAAATCTAGTATATAACTAGTACTGATATTCCTTTGCTTCGCGAACTTCTCTACTTTATTCTGTAACTGATTCTATAATGTCCTTTTGGAAGCACAGCTTTCTTATCGCAAGCGACAGACGGAGCGGTGGATCGCGCAGAAGTATGATAAAATAAAAACGACTGAAACGCAATAAAACGATAATGCCAAATCGCGCGACTACACACTACGTGGAGTAGTAAACGCAGTACCATGCGTGTTTCTTAATAAAAAAAAATAAAATAACATAAAATAAAATAAAACAGAAGAAATTAAAATAAAATAAATTAAAATAAAATTAAAAACTATCACTCCGCGTGTAGACGATAATAAAGTTATGCCTCTCCTCGGTCTTGAGAAATTGTGATTCTTCTTAGATGCCTTCATACCGAATTTGCTTAAAGCTTAAAGTTATAAAATTAATTAAACTAGTTAAAAAATAAAGTTTTTCGGTTTGGAGGTTTCTGCAATAACGTACGCATTAACCGTTTTATAGATTTAATAAACACTTACCAATATGTATAATATGTCCATCAGTATCTAACATGATGTTGCCGTTGTGTCTATCTTTGATTTGTAACAGAAATCCGATAACACTGTATGCTGCCATCGAAATAATAAAATTTCTTCTAGCGCTCTGGAATTCTCTGGTACTTTCATCGCCATATTTTTTTAAAAAATATTCATACATTCCGATATCAGTCTGTCTACCTAGCTGATCTCTTGATTTGGCATTGGGAACACATTCTATGACGCCACACTAAAAAAATTGCCATGGTTATATTGCCTCAAATTTTATAATACACTTTCAGAATTATTAGATTTTGAAAATAAAAAATACACAATATTAGGAGATGTAACAACAAAGTTGGACTTTATAATGCATTTACTGTGTCAATAACTATTTCCTTTTGCATTTTAGTATTTCAGAGCTTCAAATAATGTAACCAAATTAATGATTATTTTAATTATTGTATACTTACCCCTGGAGCTGTAGCTACTACTCTATAAGGAAACAAGTATAATTCTAATCCAACCGTTTGAAAAATATTTTTAAATATTCCAATAACTTGTAACGCCAACATATCTTGCCTGACATCGTCTCCAACTTTGAAAATTGCAGCTTGCCACATTTCAGGACCCATACTCTGATCTTTAGCCTAAAAATTATATTATATAACCAAAAATGATTTTACAATACTTGCGACTGTAGTTCTATTTAACTAGATACTCTATGATGACTACTATATGATATGACTACACCAGACTCTATACTACTATTGGTCTTTGGTCGTTTTGTAGATTTTCATTTTTGTGTTTCGGTTTATCTTCTACGTTTTTTATTTCTATAGAACGCTGTATTTCCCGCTTGAATTCTTCTTTTCATATCTACACTTTAATTTCTTCTGTTGACTAGTACTCCCATATATTTGAATGTTTCAACCTTTTCGAAACTGAGTGCATCTATTGTCAGTTCTGTCATTTGTGTCTTCTTTTTCTTGCATACGCTCATGTATTTTGTTTTATTTTCATTTATTTCCAGTCCTCTCAGTTTGACTTCGTTTTCTATTTCTTGGAAGGTTTTTTTTAATGTCCTTTTATGTGTTGCTACTATGGTTATATCGTCCGCATATCCTATTATTTGCACTGAATTCTTATTTATAGTTCCTGCGTTTGACAGCTTTTTTATTATCTTGTCTAGTGATAAAATAAATAGTACCATTGAGAGCGCCTCTCCTTGAGTCTTGGATCATTTTTCTTCTGTTTAGTTGGTCAAAGCCTGTTAAAAGTATATGTGTTCCTCCGTCGTCTCGTATGTTTTCTCCTTCACTTTTTTAGCGTATGTATAGCGTCTATCGTGTATCTTCCTTTTCTATAACCATACTGGTAGTCTCTTATGCTTTGTTTTGCATATATTGTTAGTCTGCCTCTAATTATACCAATCATTACTTTATAATATGTTATATTAAGTAAATTAATTGCTCGGTATTTTTTGCATATTCTATGATCTCCTTGTTTTGGGATTGTCACTGTAATTCCCTTCTTGCATTCTTCAGGCATTATTTCTTTACTCCATATATTCTGAATTAGTTCATAAATCATTCTGTATAGTGCCCCCATACTGTATAGTATAAGTTCTGCATATATTCCGTCTTCTCCCGCTGTTCTCCCCTTTTTAAGTTTGCATATTTTCTGTTTCACTTCTTTATAGGTCAATTCTTCTTCTTGATCTTGTTCGGTGTTCGTTATTGTTTCTCTTTCTTCCTCTCTATCCGTTTCTTGATATATTTCTTCGAAATACTTCCGCCATTTTTCTACTTCTATAGCTATATTAGCTGTCAGTTTTCGGTTACCTAGTTTTAAATATTGGTACAATAGTTTTGAGTTGTGTCTTTTATTTTCTGTTTCTATCTCGTTCATAATTACTTCTACTTTTTGACTTTTTTTTATTTAAATACTTCCTTTCTTTGCCTTTGATCTTTGAATTTTTCTCGTTCCTCTACTTTGCTTACGCTTAACCATTTCAACCTTGTTTTGTTCGTTTCTTCCACTGCTAATTTGCACTCATCGTCAAACCAATTATTTATTCTTTTACTTTGCATTTTGCCAACCATTTTCTCTGTTTATTCCTTGTTTGATCTTTTTCCACTGTTCCTCCATTTGTTGTTCTTTGAACTGCATCTCTGTATTTATTTCTTGTACAAATCTTCTTTTTACTTCTTTCTCTTTTAATTTATCTACGTCCAATTTTCTCTGTGCTTTTTGCCATTCATTCTTCGTTGTTTTTATTTTACATTTTGTAATCACTAACATATATTCCGAATCGATGTTGGCCCCTCTGTGAGATCTAACGTCATTTATCGATTGTTTGTGTGTCTTTTTATCAGTACATGGTCTATTTGATTTCCCTTTAGACTTCCTGGTCTCATCCATGTTATTTCGTGTATGTTTTTGTGTTTATATCTATGTTTAATGTCGCTTCTAAATTACATAGTCTTTTTAGTTTTAGTTTTCTTCTAGTGATTCATAGAACTGTCGCTTTGTCAAGTGTTTTCTGTGGGTGCAAAGACATATTTATTATGGACAACTGGTACGGTTTGCTGTTTACTCTTATGTATGATATTCTTTCACTTATGGGTTTAAATTTCATAACTTTATGTCTCATTTCTCCTATCACCGTGGAAGAATTGTCAACGTGTGTATAGAAGCTCATGGCATTACAAGAATGGAGTGGCCACCGTGTTCACCTGATATGAATTGCATTGAACATATTTGGGCCGAACTATCTAGGCAACAACAGGCTCCTTCAACTGCCCCAAACCTTAGATCAGTTGGCCAATACATTACGCGTGATTTGGGAACGTATACCGCAGCAGTTCATCAATAATTTAATAAGAGGTCTTCCAAATAAAGTTAAAACACTAAGGCGACACAGATGTGGACCCACACACTATTAATTTTTCTTTTCGGGATATTAGAAATTGAGCAGGAATAGAAATTTCAGCTTGTTAATTTTACAATTTTTGTTTATTTTCATTTTTTTTATTCTTAAAGAATTTCTTTCTTTCGGTTCATCTGTAGAAAAATACGAAGTAAAAATAAATCTTTATTTATCACTCCATTTTTCCATTTGACCTTATGAACAAAAAATAAAATACACATTTTCATAATATCCACTTCAATATATATATATATATATATATATATATATATATATATATATATATATATATATTTATATATAACTATTAAATAAGTTAAACAAGTTTGGAAAGCAATTATCTTAAAAAAAATATATAAAAAAGGCTAGGTGATAAAAATAATTAGGAAACGACAAACTTGCCTTAAAATATTTAAAGTCTCACATTGTATGGCTATTTTTGTACTTATTTTTTATATCGACTCTCTTACTTAAAATTAATATTAATAAAAAATCTCAAAAAAAAAATATAAAACAAACTATTCATATACTTTTCTTCTAAATGATTGTTAATATACTTACTTGGTTTGTTGATACAGCCATTGCTATACTTTCTAATTCATTGATACCACACCTGGTAACTTTAAACCTAGCAAGATATGGAGCTTTTGCTGCACTTTGCATAGGAGTTCCACTTTTATAATCTATATCTATCACCATTGCTTCAGGATTGCTGGGCAAATAACATCCCGACTGCACCTAAAACATAAAATAAAGATCAATGATAAAATTAAAATAATAAAGATAAAATAAAAATAAAATTTGAAATAGATCAATGCGTCGTTATATTACATCTAAATACATTCTATTTCTTATTCCAACTTACCTTTACTTTACTTAATGCTTCTAAACACGCCCTTTTCCTTTCAATACCTTTGGGGAAAGGTCTAATTTCACCAGAAATATTCGTAATTTTATCAAAGAAATCGAACTCCCTTTCATAGAACAGTTTGGCAGGTCCAGAGAGATCACTGACAATATTTCCGACTAAAGACTCCAAACTTTCGTAGATCGCAGCTAAAAACATAGTTTATGAATAATATGTTAATATGAGAATGGAATAATAAGTGTTAATAATAAGAGAATAGTGTAGCAAGAGTATATGCACGACCGTAGACAAAATACAAATAGACTGAGCGCTGTAACACAGCCCCGTTCCCCCAGTGCAACAGAGAAAACTGACGCAAAACAGACCCTGCATATCTTTCTAATGGGCCGGGTTGGTTTATCTACTACGTGACCTAAATGACCAATGGGAAGGTCACGTGGTCGATAAACCCGGTCCATTAGAAAGAGATGAAGGAACTGCTTTGCGTTCGTTTTGTCTGTCGCACTGGGGGAACGGGAGTGTATTGCAGGGCTCAGTCTATTTGTAATATATGTCTATGTGCACGACAGAACTGTTCCATATTTTAAACATAAACTAAGTTTGAACTTTGCTTGATGAACAAAATCTAATGAGTAACGTACGAAACTACTACTGTAGATTAATACACAAAATGCTTATATGTGTACATAATGTGCGCCCAAAGTCTCTCCTCACCATATTTTGTAACCATAAAACTTAAATGAATAAATTGTTATATAACTAAACTAACGCATTATGTTAATTGGTTTTATGTTTTAGTGACATAATCATTAATAATGAAGGATAGGCGCCATTTCTAATAAGATCAGATGACAAATAATATCTCATTTGAAAATTAGTTTTAAGTTATTTTCAACGACTCCTACACAATTATCAGTTTCGGTCCAAAAATCCCAAAATATTTATTTTGCTAAGTGATTTTGTTAAGATAATTTTGAATGATAATCGTCTTCACTGATGTTTTTGTAGTAGTACTGAAGTACTTGCAATATAATCTGTATTATAGCATAATTAAGCCAATCAGTGGTTTTCAAATGCCATATGGAGTAAATTTCCAAATAAACTAAATTTGGTAATCTAAGTCTAAACTTAGTAATAAAATCAATGATACATACGATCTTTTTGTAGCATGTCTTCATCCATAAACATATTCGTTTTCATGTTCCAAATTAACTGATGTGCAACTATTTGCGACTTTTTCGCTATGTATTTTATAAATTCTGTTACATAACCCATCTAAAAAATATAAAAACATAATTAACATTGCTTCAAAATGAAGTTAATATTATATATAAAAAAATCATAAATACAAGATTGTACCTTGTCATGTCTTAACGCCTGTACAAGTTGTGGAATGTAAAATAGTACTGCATCTGCTGGATAGGAACTGAGTACCCTAACGGCGTATTGTGCAGAGATTGGATGTGAAGGGAACTGTCTACTGAAGTACGCCAGAGCCTAAAAACATGAATTTCATTATTTTTAAACTTCTTATAAAATTACTTAAATATTAGATAGGTACTTAAACTCTTTGGAATTGTTGGAATTTATTTTTCAAATTATATACAAAATTCAATATCGGGTAGTTTCCAAATCTACAATTTACAATTCCAATTTTATCTTGAAATGTGCCCTTTTGATTATAGACTCGGAGTTTTGTTTTCCCGTGTATATCTCGCGATTTAAATATATTGCCTATGGCCGTATGCTCTCTTTTATCTCGCTAGATCAAATGATCCTTGAGAGATGAGGATGACGCAAACTTTCTTCTAGAACTTCTTTTCTATTTATCGGTGTTAATCGTACGAGGCGGCGTTAGGTTGATTTCGATGATTTTTTGTTTTATTTTTTTAATATTTCTAGTTTAGCTATCGTCCAATTTTTCTTCTCTCCAATCTTTTTTTGTTTATGTCTCTCTCTCTCTCTCTCTCTCTCTCTCTCTCTCTGTTCTCTCCAATCATTTTGTGTACCTCAAACACTGTCCATCATGTGTTGTGTTACAATCTTTAAGGGTATTTCTGAGTCTACTACATTTAGTTGTTTTAAGCCTAGTTTGTTTCTTTGTTTGTAATTAAACCACATTCATGTTTAAGATAAATTATTTACCTGAATTGGGGAGACTCTTGCCCACGTAAGCATGTTAACTAATTTCGGACTGTCACTTAAAATCGCATCAGTAGTAACTAAATATTGCAATGCTTCTGCTACGTGAGCTACACTCGTAGGATTAATTTGGACTAGACTTTTTATTTCACCTATAATGGTATCATTCATCCTAAATCTGAAACAAAAATATTTTAAATCAACAGTATATACATAAATTAGGGTCATTATACATATAGGATTTAAAATCCACAAGAAAATTCCTGTAGTTGGTTTTATACCATGTATCACAAAAAAATTATTTAAAAATTCCTTTATAAAAGGCATAATAATAAAAACCCTATCGGGCTACATCACAGAAGGATTAATTGTGTATTTAATATAGAAGGTGATCAGAATAATTGATGTAAAGTAAGTTCCCATAGACACTTCGTCTAAGGACTAGCAACCCTAGTGGAGTCTTACGTTGCCATGTAATCAATTCCTATTGTAACTTAAACATCCTAATTTCTAATTATCAAAAATGTAACTCAAAGTTATTCATATAACATTTAAAGTGTTTGTACCCATGTATTTACTGGCTCAAAACATGTACATCCAAATAGCACTGATAGTGAATAGTTTTTCCGAAAACGTTCTGTGATGTAGCCCGATAGGGTTTTTATTATTATACCTTTTATAAAGGAAGTTTTTTTTAATTAAATTTATTATATAGGATTTAGATTTATATGCTGAAATGTTAATGAACAATCGTAATGGACGCATATTTGAAGAAACAAAAATAGGGAACAACCATTGTAGTGAACAATGCTAAAAAAAGCTGAGACGTAGATAACTGTCTATTCCGAATCTTCTAAATTACACTACTCTACTTACAATTAAACTGTGCTGTGTTCCACTACTCTGATAACAGTATAAATACTAGATGAGAATTTAAGAATGGAGTTTTGTTTATTGGCAGTCGAGTTAAAATAGTAAATACCCGACTGATAATACCTTTGCTGAAATCTGAGGACTAGTGTTTTTTAGCTTTAAGATACCATAGGAAAATAGCTTCAGAACAATAATTAGTAATTGTAGTAGGAGCCAGAAGTGGTCGTACACTGTTGCCAAACGTTGGAATATCCTTTGCGCCGTTGCGCAACAAAGTGACTTTTGCTTTCTGTGCTCTCCACAGCAGTTTTGGAGTATGCTTTCAAAAAACTCGATTGGTGCAAGACCGGCATCAATATGGACGGAAAAATGGTTAACAACCTTCGATTTTAAGACGATATTATCCTGATTGTCGATGATTTACACAAAGCTGAAGCAATGCTAAATGAACTTTAGGTACATGAGGTATGATAAAATAAAAACGATTGAAACGATAAAATGAAACCACTGTAACGACAGATCGCGCGACCATACTTCGTGGAATATTAAATGTAGTGCCATCCGTGTGTTTTAATAAAATTAAATAAAAAAATAAAACAAGTTAAAATAAAAAAATATATAATAAAGTTAAAATAAAATACGTTATAAAAAGTAGTGGAAATAGTAGATTACACAAGTGGAAAAAGTTTTCAATTAAGAAAGAAAAAAAATTATGATGAGAATGTATTGTCAGTTTTCTTATAAAAATGAAATTATTACCTAGAAGGTAGATAAACTGCTAACGTTGGTGATATATCCCATGCTAATCTAGTATAGTCTTGCCAATGCTTGTCTGTGATAGTTTTGGTTCTCCAAAATGCAACAGTTTCTTCACCAGCCATTTGTAGTTCTGGTCTTAATGTTGGATTATGCCAGACTATTAAAAATTCGATTTCCACAGCCTAAAAATGTTTCAAAATTGTTTATTGTTATTATTGTTTAAAAAATGTGTATGAAGTAGCCTATAAGTGCATTACTCTTATGGCACAATGGGAGATCAAATACTTAAGAAGCAGTCAAAACTTGAATCGACACACTTTTTTTGGGAGTGTTATCTCTTGGCAATATACTTCAGACACATTATACGAAAATATACTTCAGACACATTATACGAAATCCAGATATGCCCTCCTACAAGTCATCCTACAGGGAAAAATATTTGGAAAGCGAGATCTAGGAACAAGAAGAACATCCTGGTTAAAGAACCTTTTTTGGACAACCCGTGTATGAGTTCATTAAAGTGTTGCGCTGTAATTGTATGTAGTTTCTTTAGGATAGTGCTAGAGGGTTGGTTACGGCAACTCAAGTACTCTACTTTCTAAGCGGTGAAACATGAATCTACTTCAGGGACTCGCGTGTAACGAAATTTTGAGATGGACCCTCACACGGAAGGTAGAAAAAGACAAGATCCAACTCAGAAGACGATTAGTTAAAGCATACATATTATTCACAAAAATAATAACTAATAGACTGACAAATACATTTGACAACTACTTGTGGCATTCTGCAAAGGCAACAGATGACCATATACTACTTAAAAGTTTAAGAATACAACCACCCCTTCACCTGATTTGTATAGATTACAGTAAGGCATTCGCTTTCATAGAGCTCTGGACTGTTCTCCAAGGAATGAATATTGCAGATATAGATAAAATGACAGGCTGAGCACAAAGTAAATAAAATCGGAAAGGGGTATTATACAGAGATAGATGATATCTTATTACTTACAATAGAAAGTAGCCTGGTTCACACACTTACGATCCTTAGTAACCGAAAATAATGATATATGAACATAGATAAAGACATGGAAAAGTAGAGAAAACAGAAATATTATGCAAACAAGAAGCTGCTGATCTCTACAATCCTTTAGTTACCGTTGTAAAAGTTACAAGTGTACCATAATAGGACCTAATATGTGACCTATGATTGTGAAACGAGAAGTCTGTCGAAGAAAAACAAATATGACCTAAAACATTTCGAAAGGAAGGTGATAATTTTACTGATCTAAGATAACATATACCAAATGAGAAGAAAAGAAATTGAACAAAACAAGGAAGATATAATCGGTACAATGTCATCGTTGAAATGGAAGAAACTTGTTCATTGCTGACCAAGTGAATACAAACGTGATAGACAAAATCCAGAATATGAGATCAATTTCTACTGAATTTATAAACCAAAACTGACTCAAGTCAAGTTTAACTTCTGTTAATTAAGGGGATTATCTCGAAAATATGTCGTTAGATAAATATAACCAATAACAATCAATTGGTTAACAAAAAATCTGGATAAATTAATAATGTCAGTTTTACTTACCAATAATTCCAAAATTAAATTTCTCTTCTTTAAATAGCATTTTACAAAATTATCTGCAACAGGCATTCTTTTCGTCGATTTCGCAGATCTTCTACTTAGTGTGTTGGTACTATTCGAAAGAGGCACAGTATTGATCCAACCTGTAGCTGCTTTGTTAAAATCGTTAGGTTTAGCCAATTCGTTGCCCTGTACCGGAGGAGCAATTGTGAATTCCACTTCTGTAAATATTAATCTTTGTTAGAAAATCTCCCAAAAGTTTTGAAAAATTATAGTACTAGCTATATTAGAAGGTTGCTTTATTGTTACACATTGGCGCCCAACGTGGGGCCCAATGTGTAACAAAAAAGCAACCAACTACATCGTTGAGTACCTATTGTTTAACAATAAAACGACATCTCAGTCATGTAACTATGAATAAGACACTGGAGAAGCGGACCTTCGAAAACCAGATTATGCAAGAGCTTCAATCATTAAAGGGGCAAAATGAAACTAGAAAGTTCTATAATATCCTAAATAAGACAAGAAAAGAATTTAAACCACGGCTGACGATGTGTAGAGACAAAAATGGACATATAGTCAGTACCGCTGACGCAGTACAAAGCAGATGGGTTGAGCACTTCAAAGAACTACTTGGTACTGAAGTGGAAAATGATGCGTCACCCCAAAAACCAAGAAATAACACTCACGTAGAACCTCCCTCAATATTTGAAGTGAAAGACGCAATCACACGACTCAAAAATAGCAAGTCCCCAGGAGTGGATTGTATCCCCGCAGAGCTCATCAAACATGGAGGTAACAGCATTATGCACCAAATTCACAACAGAATAGTCAAAGTCTGGGAAGAAGAACAAATGCCAGAGGAATGATGCACTGGAATCATATGTCCACTGCACAAAAAGGGAGATTTGTTGGAATGTAAAAATTATAGGGGTATAACTCTTCTGAATACAATGTACAAAATATTCTCCAACACCCTGTACAGCCGTTTAAGTACGTACGTGGAAGAAATCCTTGGTGAGTATCAAAGCAGTTTTAGGCCAGGTAGGTCAACAATTGACCAGATTTTTGTGCTACGTCAAATCTTAGAAAAAACCAATGAATTTAATATTGACACGTTCCATCTCTGTGGACTTTAAGTCAGCGTATGATAGCGTCCTAAGAGGTAAATTATACGAAGCCATGAATGAACTTAACATTCCCCATAAATTAATAAGGTTCGTAAAAACAACTATGAGTAAAGTGATCTGCAGAGTGCAAATACAAGGCGATATGTCACAAGCGTTTGAAACATATGCAGGGTTACGGCAGTGAGACGCGCTGGCGTGCCTTCTCTTTAATATAGCATTAGAAAAGACTATAAGAGATGCCGAGTTACACAATAGGAGAACAACCTTTAATAAATCAACGCAGATTATG
Source organism: Diabrotica undecimpunctata (assembly GCF_040954645.1). NCBI lineage: Eukaryota > Metazoa > Arthropoda > Insecta > Coleoptera > Chrysomelidae > Diabrotica > Diabrotica undecimpunctata. The sequence goes on from NC_092805.1 coordinate 120,995,840, forward strand.
GCTTACGCTGACGATCTGGATTTGATCGCACGTACTACACGAGGACTTAAAGAGATGACTTCCACCTTCTTGACAGCCGCACAAAATATGGGCCTTAAAATTAACGAGGAAAAAACCAAAATGTTAGCATCTATTCCAAATAACAGAGATAGAGCTAGAAACGCCGAAGAAAACTTCAGTATAGACCAATATAATTTTGAGGTAGTAAATAAGTTTACATATTTGGGTTCTCTCATAACAAACGATAATGACACATCTGAAGAAGTAAAACGGAGGGTACTGCTAGCAAACAAATGATATTTTGGACTAAGCAAGCAGCTAAAAAACAGAAATTTAAGCCAGAAACATGGACCATCTCCAAAACAGACGCAAATCTTCTGCTCGTCTTCGAAAGGAAGATACTAAGAAGAATAATGGGCGCATTCTGTGAGAATGGTATTTGGAGAAGGCGATATAATTTCGAATTGTACGAGAAGTATAAAAAAATAGTAAATGGTAGAGATGTAATATCCTTCATAAAAATAGGTAGGCTTAGATGGGCTGGACATGTGTCAAGAGCAAATGAAAATTACCCACCCAGACGAACTCTATTATCGGTCCCAGCGGGAAATAGGAGTAGAGGCAGACCACGACTGAGATGGAGGGACGGTGTGGACGAGGACGCAAGGAAAATCGGCGCGGCAAATTGGCAACGGTTGGCGATGAACAGAAACGACTGGCGAAATAGACTGGGGAAGGTCAAGGCTCAACTAGAGCTGTAGCACCACTGATGATGATGATGATGCCAATTTTAATGTTAGGGGTTCGACTAGCGCTTTCTCAGGCATAGGAACGTCTTATCTTAATTCAAACTAAACAATGTTCAATGAGAACTTTGGCAGGGACAAATAAAAGATTATACTAAATAGACATATTTATTAGATATAAAAAAAAAATATAGTAAGCCAATTTTGCCTACGCTTTTCAATAACATAAATGTAAAAATATACTACTTATGGCTGATACAGAGATATTGTCATTTCTGGAGAAGAAGCTGAATGTATTTTTCAAATAGCGATAAATGGATGTATTATTCTGAAGCTATTTTCTTGTGGCATCTTAATGCAATTTATTTTTGTTGGGAATAAGCCACAATTTTACTTTAAAATTAAGTTTATTTGACGTTTCGATTTCCAAAGTGTATATCGAAACCTCAAGTAAAATTACTTTTAAATTTTGTGGCCTATTCCCAACAAAAATAGTAAATTGTAGGATGTAGTAGTAGCAGCATTGATGTAGGTTGTAGTAGCAGCAGCATTGATTTTGCTTCTAATACAGCCAATCTGCTGCTAAACATCAATGTCGCATTGATGTTAATGAAGTGGTATCAGCTAGGGGAACATCCATAAACTAGGTCGTAAAAATTTTTGACTTTTTAATACCCTCCGCCCTCTTCGTCGTAAAGTGTCGTTTACAGTCAAAACTTTACCTCATGTCGACGTCGCAATTTCAACTCATGACTCCCTTTTTCTGTGATTTAAAAAAAAATCAATGTTATTCCTGGATCTTTCAAAATAAGCTATAAAACTTTATCTACGAATGTATGATAACAAGAATAATTAATTAAGATAGAAGCCCTTTGGTAGAAGCTAATAAAAAATTATATTTATAGAGATAATAGCGACAAATTGAAATTCACCAAACGACGTCGGATTTCATTCGTGCCCCCCTCCCTCCTGTCGCATACCCTCGTAAGAAGCGAAGTCCCCTCTCCCCGTTCATGACGACGTAGTTTATGGATGTTCCCCTAGGATTGTAACTTGCTACAACCACCCTCCAATCGGCAGTTGTGGTGAACAACACACGTGCTTTTAATTGGGCAGTCCCAGCAAAAAGGGGACCAAGAAAAAGTGCAATAAAAGAACAATTCCAAGAAGAAGATTGGGAAAAAAGTCTTTCTAAACGAAATTTTTTTAAGTTTACAAAAGAGATACCGCTACTTCAATTAGTTTAAAGTGATATTTGACAATGACTATCAGAAATAACAACACACAAACAAATTTTGTATCTAGATAAAAGTTAGTAGAGAGTTTTTGTGCAAGCAAATACGTATACGTAACGTATCTTTTTGACATATAAGCAAGCGATTAATGGTTGAACTAACGCATCTAGATACGTATTACCTAACGTAACGGGATGGTACGTTACGTTCATACGCATCCCTATCGAGCCGAAGGTAACCGAATGAGCAAGGGAATCTTACCCGATTACCAAAATTTCAACATTCAAATTTCATAAGCACACGTGGTACGTGTATTTTTACATTTGTTTATGTGGTTAAGTATATTTGTTTTGATTTTTATAAATAATGAAAAGTAGTAGAAAACGACTTCACTTCAGCAATGAAGATGATTTGTTCTTGTTGAAGGAAGTCGTAGGCAAGAACCCTTACGACCATCCAGAAAGGTGGAATTTAATTCAAAAGAGAAAAATATTTTTATTGGTATCAAAATTAAAGCGGCCGTGTAGTTGTTCAAGATGTGGAGAAGAAGGGCATCTTCTATGTCTTCGTTTTTATCATCAATAAAGGCACCTACATTTAATATCGCCTCCATCTCAAAAATTAAAAATTGTTCAAAAAAATATTTGTTATTTATTTTGAATATCAAAAATAGGGTTAAATGACAAGGACAAGACTGGCACGGACAATTTATTAGTTAATCACTAATTCGATGAGGGCAACACCGTCGTTACGTTGCGTGCAGAACTTTAACTCTCAATTTAACCTTCATCTTCTTCGATACGTTAGTTCTTTACGTATAGGGAGATACGTTACGTTAGGTGGTTACAAAAACTCCCTAGTAACAGGGAGTATACTACTGGGGTAAATGAGAATTAAACTGGAATAATTGCCAATTTAAATTGAAGAATGATCATTAAACAGAGTATTTTTAGTTGAAAGAAAAGTTGAGCGCCAACAATTTTTAGAAGAAAAATAGTAAAACAAAACAAAGTTAACAAATTAATAAAATCAAAACTAATTGAAACAAAATTATTTGAAGAAAAATAACAAACATAAGACGTTTATAATGTTACAACATTAAGAAATATTTTCTATGGATTTGATTGTTAATGTATCAATAATAGTTTAAAAATTACCTCCTACGTCACTAGCCTTGAGATATTTCTTGTCTGAATGTAAGGTTTGCCAAAACCTGATCAGCGTTGATATATCTTCTCTGAGCTCTGCTGGACTTTGAGATGGACATGTAACAGGTTTGCAGAAGTAATCTAGACAACTACAATATATTCTTTCTCTAAGAACATTCTTTCCTAAACTTTTCGGGAGAATGTCACCTTGTAATAAAGCCAAACCACACGACAGGAGTCTGAAAAATGATTTATTTTTAATTTATTTAAATAATCTTTTAATATCAAAAAATGTGTATAGATTTTTATTACTTTATGTTATGCATTAATGTCATACCTTTAAACAAGGCGGAATCATTCCGTCGATAGACGAACAAAAGAGGGTTTATAGAAAGAGAGCTGGTTGATAATTTTGAGTAGTATTCGGCACAACATAAATAACTGTGTAAATCATATTTAGCAATGTTTAAAGACAAAATTGAAGACTTGACTGAAGGGTATTGGGGTTTTATCAATCCCTAAACTTTGAAACTGTAATTTTTAATTAAAAAATGTTTTCGGTACAATTTGAATTTAAAATTTTTTAAATTCCATATAGAAAATAAATAAACCAGATCATTTTATAAAGTCTAAAATTTGGCCAGAGGTTTCAAAATTTATTGAGCATAATACCTAATATTTATTTTTAATAGGAACAAGTTATATCAAATGATGCAGAGCTTTAATATCCCCCAAAAATACATCCGACTGGTAAAAACAACAATGGATTCGTCAATAGCAACTGTCAGAGTCCAAAATGAGCTCACTGAAAACTTTACAATAGTCCAAAGATTAAAGCAAGGAGGCGAGTTGGCACCGACACTATTCAACCCGACCTTGGAATATGTGATAAGACAGCTGAATATAGGAAGAAGTAATCTCCTAACAAATAAATTACTACACATTGCCGCCTATGCCGATGATATCAGCATCATGTCTCGCAGAACAGAAAAGGCGGCAGAAATATATTCACAATTAAAAACAAAGGCAAAAGAGACCGGACTAGAAATAAATATTCAAAAGACAAAAAAGTTAACACAGGCGCTAGGGGAAACAGACGCACAGTTGAATTAGAGGAGAATATTGAAACGGTAGGAAGTTTCACATATTTAGGAGTTGCATTAAAGACGGATGGAACAGAAGAACCAGAAATCCAAAGAAGAATAGTAAAGGAAAACAAAGCTTATTTCTCCCTCGATCATGTGTTCCGCTCCAAAAACACACACTGGAGATCGAAAATCAGGGTCTACAAAACTATTATCAGACTAATAGTATGTTATGCATGCGAGACATGGGTGATGACAGAAGAGACAAAAAGAAAACTGGAAGTCTTCGAAAGAAAAGTCCTAAGAAAGATATTTGGACCTATTAACGAAAACGGAATATGGAGATCCAGGTACAACCATGAACTTTACCAACTGTTCAAAGAGGCACCGATCTTAGAATTCGTTAAACTTCGGAGACTTCGATGGGCTGGTCATGTAGTAAGAATGGAGACAGAACGATTGCCGAAAAGAGCCCTAGATAGTAAAATGCAGGGCGCAAGACCAAAAGGAAGGCCACGGAAAAGATGGGAGGATGAAGTGGCAGCGGACGCGCAAAATTTGCTAGACGTGAGAAGCTTGAGAAGATCGGCGCGGGACCGACAAGGTTGGAGGCATAGTTTGGAGGAGGCCAAGGCCCGATTTGGGCTGTAGCGCCATTGGAGAGAGAGAGAGAGAGAGAGAGAGAGAGAGAGAGAGAGAGAGAGAGAGAGAGAGAGAATATCTAATATTTATTAATAAAAAACTTTTTCAAAGATACATGGCTTTACACCTGCCAGTGGTTAGAAATGCTCTAGTCGAGTACGAGAGAGTATCGCTCTGTCGATAAATCTATACGATTGGACCCTTCGAGACCACGAGACTGAAAGCAAGAGTGCAGCTGTAGGAAGTTATTGTATTATGAAATTTTATAACTGTATTTTTCATTCAAATTTGCTGCTAAGGTTTCGACACATTAAACTTTGTTTTTGGTAGATTGATAGCACCTTACAGTTCTTGTGTAAAGTTTTCTCAATAATTTTTTTATCAGCGATTTAGATGTTGGGCATTCACTTAAATAAATAATAACCTACTTAAATTTGACTCCGATAGCCGAAATATGTCTGGTTTGTGACGGCGGATTACTTCCAACGTTCATAGCTAAAGAGTGATGTATTAAGCTGCTGATCATTTCTACTTTTTCATAACTGCTGTACTTTATTGTTTCTACTAATTCACATATGAACTGGACCCAAATCGCATGTGGTTTTACAAATGGGGGATCTGGTTCCAATCTGCAACCTAGAAAAGCAATTTCAACATTAGTATAATATATTACTGTGGCAAATTATACAAGATAAATGATGTAGAGTTGGAATGTAATAAAAATATTACCTTCGTAGGCTGCTAGTGGGCTAGTATGATGTCTAGCTGCGGAAAACAATCCAAGCTTTTTCTGCACTGTACACTTCCAAGCCGAGACCATTTCTTGTAGAAAACGAATTTCCAATTCTGGTCTAGCGGTTATTAACCATTGCCAACATTCTACTGCTGTACGCATAGCTTCTACTGTAAATAATTCTACCTAAAAGAGAAATTGAGAATTAAAATCAATACGATTGCAGACGTTTTTGGGGAATATGTTCAGGGGAAATAGCTTCAGAACAAAATACAAATATATATATATATATATATATATATATATATATATATATATATATATATATATATATATATATATATATATATATATATATATATATATATATAGTAAAGACTACGACCGTCAATTTATATTTCTAAAGTATTCAACTAGTGAATTCAGAGGTTTAATTGGTCATTCAGCACCACCACGGTCAACATCACCTGATAAGATTTTAAGCACCTTGTCAGTCTTCAATAGTGTTGATCCTCACCTTCAATTTACATGTGAATTGGAGGTTGATAACGGCATACCGTTTTTGGATATGCGAATCATACGCACACATAGCAACACATTGGGCACTACGTGGTACAGGAAAGAAATGGCGAGCAACCGGTTCTTAAATTACCACTCTACACACCCAATAAGATACAAACATAACCTTGTACAAGCTCTTAGCTTTAGAGTACACACGTTGACGCATACGCGGTACAAGAGGGAATCGTTGGATTTACTCAAATCCATTCTCATTGATAACTCTTACCCCTCTCCATCATCCACAGATATCTTTTCTCTAAAAGCTATGGTCATTCTATTTCGGAAGCACCTAACGGTGCAATACTAGCCTCCATATCCAATAGCATACAGACGAACAGTTCCCCGTTAACCCCAAAACCAGCCAAAAAATATGCTTCTCTTCCATATTTCCCATAAATTACGAACAAGCTTACTAAACTATTCAAAAACTTACCCGTCAAAATATCCCTAAAAAATACTAAAACCGTTGGAAAGTTATTCTCCAAGTCTTAAACTCCACTAAGCTCTTTAGAGCACAATAATGTTGTCTATAAGATACCCTGTTCAGAATACAACTCCTGCTACATTGGCCAGACCAGTCGGTCTCTTCTAGGGCGTATAACTTCACACAAAAGCGACATTAGACTTTCCAAACCCTCCTGTGCCCTTGCATAACACGGCATTTCCACCAAACATCACATTGACTTCAAAAATACCAAAATACTGGCGGAACAAAATAACCATCAGAAACGCTCCTTTATTGAAATGTGTGAGATCCTCAAGAACTCATCGGCAATATCAAAAGAACCGACATCGACAATTTAAGCCAGGTTTACCACTCTCTCATCTTACGAAATAAATAATACCAATTATTCTTCAGTTAAAATATGGCTTATCTTCCATTCAAAATAATAACACAATCATCCCATATTTCCAAGTTTCATTAAAACATAAATTAAAAATAATATATCAAATATTTCCGCCATACAAATCCACCCGTCCAACTAATCATGCAATGACCCCTGTAGAAGTTCATAATTGTCTCAAACCTTGGAATTTGGTGATATATGGACCATATATATATAAGAATAAGTAGGGATAACCAAACATGCGAAATCCAAAGACGAATTACTTTAGCGTGAGCAGCCTTGAGACACACTTAGGGCCAACATACCATTAGCCTTTGAAATTGAGTGTGGCACAGACACGAATGGAACGGTCTATGCTGGGAGTAACGTTGCGGGACTGAATAAGAAACGAAGATCTGCGAAGAAGCACGAGTATTACTGATTTTTGTGGAACGCATAGACAAAATGTGGTCAAGAGCAGACAAACTTAGTAGAGGAAGACCACCTACACGTTGGGATGACGATATTAGGCGTATCACCAAAAATTGGCAACAAAGCATAAATTGGTAAAGAATGGAGGAGTTTAAGGGAGGCCTATGTCCAGCGGTGGACGTGATAAATGCAGGACCAAATTATATACTTGGAAAAGTAAGGAGAGCGTTAGGAGAGACAGCAATAAGTTGGCTAACAGATTTGTTTAATAGAATTATTGGAAGTGGGAAACATTACAGGTGAATGGAGAGGCAGTATCTTAATATCTGTGTACAAAAAAAGAGATGTCCCACAATGCATAAACTACAGGTTATAAAGCTACGTAGTCACACCATGAAAATATAGGAGGAAATAATTAATAGACGCATCTTCTTTAAGTGTCATGTCCGACGATCGAACGTTGGCGATCCTATTGGTTATAATATTTTTTCGACAGCTAGAAATAGATCAGCGTATGTCTTATAATACTACTCTCAGAGGTTTCAGAGCCAGGATGTTCTTCTTCAACTTGGGCCGCTTCTTTCTGTGATCTTGCCGTATTATGAGGTGCAGTGGCACTCGTTTATTTCTTTTACATTTAGCCGTTTATAAAACTAATACTAGATCTACCAATGTAAACATTTACTAAGGAAAGTTTAAATTTGATTGTTTGTGAAAGCTTTTAATTATGAAATTAGTAAATGTTTTAACACTTTTAACTACATTATTTATATATTTGAAATGTCTTCTCTGAATCTCTGGAATACTGTGATCTATTGTTTTCATTAAATGGCTTCACTTTTCTCACAAATCCTCAGTTTGGCAATATTTAATTTGTTCCTTTGCTCTTTTAGTTAATTTAACTTAAAGTATCACACCATAGCAATTCTTAAAACTGCTATTTGGCTTGATAATATGTGCTTAGAAACTTTGATCTGTTATTATAACTCTTTCATTATGTATATGTTCTTTTAGTTTATTGGTATTATCCTTTGGCATTTATATATAATATTTGGTATTATTTGATTCAAAATATGACTTACCTGTGACCAAGCTATGCAATGCAGAAGACTTCTATTTAATTCATTGGTAGAAATAAGTAGCGCTGTAGCTTGCCATAAAGCATCCCTATGCAATTGGTCTGACCTTTCTTTACAAGATGTCCAAACTCGATTGAGTATTTCGTTAACTAAAGTGTTTTTGTCTTTTCCTAATTCCATCCCTATAACCTAAAAATAATAGAAACGAATTAACTAAAAATGTAAAAAATTTAATGTTTGATTTTATATTACACATAAATAGGTATTTATTATAAATAAAAATTCGAAAACATTCTTTTTTTTTACCTTTTGAAAATTAACTCACATTTGCAAACAATTATCATTATTTTTTTAACAGAATTAAAAAAAAAATGGCACAGTAAGCGGTACTGTAGGCTAGCGCGAAGATCCATACTGTTTTTTGTATTTTTAAAATTGAGTAAAGTAATTTTATTATTTCTTTATATATAAACATACTTTAATTTATCAAAACTTTTGTAAATTCTGAATTGATATTTTGTCACATATTATGATGTGACTCTTCTTAGCGATAAAATTGAAAGTTTTTTCAGTGTATAATCAAGAAAATATAAATATATTCTTCGGCATGTTTAAAAAATGCACTGGTTGGGTTCTAACCTGACGCTAAGCTTTCGTCCATTTATTCTTGTAGCTTATGCCTTAACTAACAATTTGAAATTGTCACATTGACATTAGTAAATGTGACCAAGACATTTTCGATGCAATTTCCTAAACTCGGAAAATACTGCGCGAAATTAAAATGTAACAAATTCGAATTTCTTCTGATACAATGTGATGCCTGCAATCTAGATTTCTGCAAGAACCACTTCAAATATAAATGCCACAATTGTCAGTATATAAAAACCAAAAAGTCAAGTATAAAAAATCCAATTTTAATTAATAATAAATCTATCAGTAAAACGAAGAAAAAATTAAAGCCATTTATAGAAACGCATAGCACATACGAATATTCTGAACCAAAAAGGGTAAAATGTAGAAAACCAAATGGCTATTGGAATATAGGATATATTTATAGAAACAAAGATTTCATCAAGGATAGTTCCGGTATTATACATCCCTACACCACCATATCGGAAAATGTATGCGCCTTTGAAAACTGCAAACAGAAAGAACTTATGCAACGAATGTGTCCGCAGTGTCTGAACAAATTTTGTGTGAGCCATAAACATCCTATACATCATGATTGCTCCTATTTGAAATATTCGCCATAAAAAGATATCAAATTTTGTAAAAGAGATAAAAAAATAAATCGAGATTATGGTATGGTTCAAAATCTTATGTAAATGCCTTAACCTACCATTATTAACCAAAGCAATCAATTTTAATTGAATACATATATTATCCATTTTGTAATTAAAAAACTTTTAAACTCTTATATAGTTTTTTATTTCTTTCAGAAAAATAGGACTACTGAACAGTAACTTTAAATAATGCGCAATTACTTATTACTATTTCTTGTGCTGATCTTCGAATCTGTAAATTTTTGCCTGCTTTCTTGATTTTTAGTGTTCACTTGAATATGGTAGAGTAAGGACGTATTCCGACAAGTGCAATAGCAGAAAGTAGTTATTAAAATTCTAGTTATTAAAATAAACAGTAAAGTGGCAGTGGCGTACTAAATTCTGTTTTCTACAATGTACAATTTACACACACAGAACACAAACAACCAGTGTCTATTATAATATCAGCAAAAATAGCAGGTAAACAGCAGGTCCACTATTAACAAACATCCAGGAACACGTACCCAACTCCCCAACAATATCCACCTCTGGAATTCACATCCGAAAATGTACCAAACCACATATACTGGCAACAGACAAATACTCCTATACCAAATATTCCACAAAATCAATTCGCTCTTCCACCACAACCTCAAAAATTCCCACCACAACCGCAACCAACTTATTAAAACCAAAGCAACCCATCTACTGTGGGGCAGATCTTAAACAGGCAGCTAAAACTTAGAACCTAGCAATACTAGCAGTAAACGAAGATCCCATACAAGCCTCATAAGACCTGCAACATCATCTGGACATACTCAGTGATTGGTACATAAAATGGCGAACAAAAGTAAACAAAATCAACTCAAATAACATTTATCAGCCGCCACAACACATACCCACCTGTAAGAATGGACAATGTAAGAATACCAAAAGTAACAGACACTAGATACCTTGGCCTCCATCTTGACGTCTCACTTGGAAGAAACATATCCAGATCACAGCTCGACTTAAAATTCCGGCAGATGTATTGGCTCCTTGGACGCAAATACTCAAACCCTCTGGTACTACAGACCACACCTATGGGGCAGTGCAAAGCCAACGTCGCTGAATATCACGCAAAGATTTTAGTCTAAAAGGCTAAGATCGATAGTGGATGCACCATGGTGCGTAAGTAATCAAACTTTTCACTTCGAAAAAGTCAGTAGAGTCTTACGGTGCCATGTTATCAATTATAATTGTAACTTTAACATCACAGTATCTAAGATCCAATAATGTAAATTCAAATTAATAACATTTAACGGGTTTTTACCCAAATATTTAGTGGCTCAAAACATGTACACTGATGATGGAATATAGATTCCGAACACGTTTTGTGATGTATCCCGATTGGGCGTTTTAATTATATACCTTTTATAAAGGATTTTTAAATAATTTTTTTTACTTCGCTACGACTTAATCCGATCGACTTAATACGATCTTGGACATATAATCAGAGGACCAAGATATGAGTTCCTTCGGCTAATTCTCAACGGTAAAATCGAAGGAAAGAAATAGATAGGACGGAAGAAACTCTCTTGGTTGAGGAATTTGCGGCAGTGGACAGGTTTGACAGCAGACCAATTGCTACACGTAGCGCAAGACCGAGATCAGTATAACAATATTATAAGCATGGTAGTCGCCGACGTTCCGTATGGATATGGCACTCTAAGAAGAAGACGACTTAAAGATTCTCTTTATCAGATAAGAAATCCATGGAGCCACAGAGTCACAAAATGAACGTACCATTCACCACGAAAATGGGCTAGTAAGGGAATTATTCAACCATGGTCCAGCCAGAAGGAGACTAGATAGAACCTGGCCCCAAGACCTACTTCATAACTAAATCAAAATAGAATAAGGTGAGACATCATTGGATGCCTTTCCTTCACGACCAAAACCAGTAACACATTTACTTTATACTCTATAATGATGTAAATTGTAAATACACATAGTTATATTAAAAAAAATTCTTGATTCTTAAAATTTACCACAACGATAGTTTCATACTATTATATATCTCATATATCGGTGTTCCAATGCCGTTATCCCATAACACAAACGATAGAAATCTCTGGACAGTTTATTATTAATCAGAATTAATCTGATTAGTGGATGTATTTACTTGTTGGTATATCATCACAGGCTTTTGAGAGACAATGAATATGATGTGCATTTCTAAGTTAACTGCTGATCTTTCCTCTATTAACTGTTTTATACAGAATCTATTGTCGGTGCATGATCTTTCGGCTTTAAATTCGCATTAATCTTCTTCTGTAAATTCTGCTTTTATTAGATCTCTCAATAACCTTCGATACAATCCTCTAATGGTGCTGGTGACTGATATATCATTATAATTCTGACAGTCTTCTTTGTTGCATTGTTTTGTAGATAAACGCTACTTCCCATTGATTAAGAACTTTCTGATCATTTAAGCATTTGTTAAATATTTGAGTTCAAGATGTAATCAGTTTCTTCGTGCCGCCTTTTAGTAAGTTTGGGTACACTTCCTTTGGTTCGCAGGATTTTCCATTTTTTAGTTTGCTAACAGCTGTTTTTACCATTTCTACGTCCATTTTCATTTCTTTTTACTCCAATGTTAACCCACGTTTCTTACTGAATATATTGTGGTCCCATTTCAGGTTAATAGGTTCTTTTAGTGTTGTAACCACTGTTCTTCTGATATGTTTTGAAATGATAATTTTTCAGTACCCGTTAATCTAACTCTGTTAATGAGTCGCCATAATTGTGTGCTGTAATCCATAAGGATGGTCATGAAATTCTGTACATAATTTTCAGAAATGAAAATAGTTAAATCAAAATATCGCAATCAGCTAACGCACGAACATCTCACATCGTGCAGTAATTACGTACCTACCGTCTTATGAACAGTTTGTGGATAATATGCAGTACCATGCATCAAAATTAAAGACAAGAAAATTATTACTATTATTATTATTACAACTATTATTATTAGATGCCTTAATTATATTTTGTATTTATATAAGCTTTTACAATAAAAGCATTTTCATAAATCTACGTATTTTAGTATCCAGGGTCCAGCCTAATTGTAGTAGTGAATAGTCGATCGCTTCTAAATATTTTTTTGGTAAATCGCAGACTCTACAAGTCTGAGCAACCCTGTAGCATTTACAAATTCTTTGGTATATAAATTCCTTGATATTTATATTGAAATCCCCTCGTATATGTATTAAATTGAAATCCCGTCATATATGTATTAAAATAACGAAGAATGATTTCAGTGTATTTCTCTTTACTTTCATATAAATTAAAATACGCAAAAAATATTTTCAATTCCTCTTAGCGTCGCCAAGTAATATAAACACATTTTTAGAGTTTGTTTATGTTTTACAGATGTGCACGTCATCGGCATTCTTTTGCGTTTCATATTCTGCGTTTTAAATAAATATTTCCGTCAAGTGTTTTGTTATTTTAAGTTATGCGAATGAATTTTAAAAGATAATTGCTCATTCTCACTTGGGTCGCTGTAAGAGACAGTCGGCTTAGGTGTGGATCCAAATTTTACATCAAATTTGAAATGTTCCTCGTTGTTCGTCTCTTTTCATGAAAAATATGTAATGTATTGTGGCAGTTAATGGTGCAGTTAAAGTTTTAAGTGAGGATTGGAAGAATCGTCGTTTCCATCCTCGTTTTGTTTCTCCCTAGTTGTCATCCCAGGCTTTTTGGCAGTTTGGAGATGAATTTGTTCGTGTGTTCGTTACACAGAGAGTGAAGCCCAGTTCTACACCAGAACCACCAGTGACGTTCAGTTACAGAAAATTCAAAGTGTTTCAGTGAAAAATCCAGGTAACTTTTTGTTTCAAATTTTAAAGTAAAGACAGACATTTTTTTCTAAAGTAATAATTGCTTTCATAAAAATTTAAAAATTGTAATATTTAACATTGTAAATCTTAGGGCATGGTTAGCTGTCATTTTAATTGTTGTTTTAAATTTAATGTTAGCATAAGACATCTCGCTTTATTATTTTCGATATTTATTTGTTTTGTTAAAAAAAAAAAAAGGTTAACCTCTATTGCAATAACAATTTTTTTTGTAAGTTTATGTAATATCTCCAACTCCTAGATTTTGTAAACGGATGACATGTAAGTTTTCTTTGTTATTTTTGTACTCTGTAACTATTAATCTAGTAATTTGTGCCATTTATTTTTGTAACTGTTTGTGGTGAGACACAATAAATGTTAAATTTTTTGTAAACCATTTTGTTTGTTTATCTTGACTAACTCTCTAACACTTTTTTTAGTTTCATTTGAAAATATATATTTTTTATGTTTAATGATTCAATAGTTACAACTAGCTGTTGTAATGGTTATAATTTGGCACCTCGAAGCGGCGTCCTTTTAAATTGCTAGAGGTATTTCCTGTTTCCTTTTGTTTTGTTTGTCCCAAGAGATTCACGTTAGTACCCCTTTGTTTCATTTTTTATAGTTGCCCCAATCCGACCCCTTGCCATTTACTTATCCACGACCCCAGCTCTCCAGACAAACCCTGAGTGCCGTTCGCACAAGTATCAATTATTTTGCTTGCCCTATCTCCGCCCCAATAATTTCTGTCCCCAATTTTCTACTCCTTATAATAATACCCCATATGGAAGGCAAAAATATTTCGTTACAAAAATGTCGCCCAACGTGTGGGGCTTTTGAATATTCCTGCATCTGTAGTAGTCTTAACAAAGTAAGGCAGATTCCTTTCCCCCAAGCCATATCTTTTTCAATTTTTCCCTAGTTTTCTGCCATTTATATGCATCCTCTCTTTTGGATAGTCCCCAGTGTCTCACAAACAGTATTGTATATGTATTTTGTATCAACATATGTATTTGTTGTAGATTAACATATGTATTGTTGTTTTTTATGTAATGTACTGTAGAAATATTTGTATATATATTTTATGTGTATTGGTAAATCAAAGCAAATATTTTGAGATTGAATGTTTAAATATGAATTTTAAATGAAGTTTTGATATTATAATGATTTTTAAAAAAAGTTATTAACAGTAACAAATAATACCGTTATTGTGGCATTTATTTTTAATTGATTTGACAGATTTTACAGAATAATCGGTTTTTGTAATTTTTTGTTTGTTCAGTCATTTTGAGTAAATGTGTGTATTGTTTTGAGTGACTTTTGTTTGAGCTGATGAGTATAGTTGTGTTTTGCCCTTGGTCCCAGCTGTGTATTTGTGTTTTACCCTTGTCCCAGCTGTGTAGTTGTGTAGTGGTGTGTTCCCCTGTATCCCCTTTTTTTTTAACGAGTTCTGCTTTGTCCTTTTGTTTGTTTCCTACTAAAGCCTATCTCTGACGGCGTTCTTTATGCCACGGGTTAGTAGGAGATTGTGAACGAGAAGTAGTACCCTGTGTCCCTTTTGTTTTCCTAATTAGCTCATCTCTGACGGTGTATTTTATGCCACAGGTTAGTTGGAGATTGTGTTTCCCTGAGTCCAATGTTGTTTTCCTAATTAGCCCATCTTGGACGGTGTTTTTTATGCCACGGGTTAGTTGGAGATTGTGTTCCCTTGTGTCCCCTTCTGATTGTGCCAGTAGAGATTGTTTTTTGTGTTCCCTTTCTTGTATCTCAATGACCACAAGTGTAATACTCGTGATCAGAGGTGCTGTTTAGTTTTGACTAGGAGCAGTCTCATTTAGTTTTCAGAACAAGAATTGTCTATTTCGTGTTATTTTGTACAGCTCACTCAAAAGTCAAGTTTTCAATATTATTAGTATTTTTGTGTACCCCTCTGTATGTGCATTTTATTAAGTCAGTATTTTTGTCTCCCCCTGTATGTGTAGTTCATTGAGTCTGTTTGTTTTGAACTATTTTTTTAGTTAAATTGTGTATTTGCTTTCACCCAATTTTCGTTAAGTCTTTCCCAAGTTTTTATCCTTGTTTCTTTTATATTTAGTCTTCGTAAAATTGCGTAGAAATATTCTCGTCTATATTTTGTGAATCAAATCAATACTTTAGAATGATATAATCATTCACATGGTCATTCAATAATTATAATAATCACCCAACAATTTCTGTCCCCAATTTTCTACCCCTTATAATAATACCATGTGGTAGGCAAAAATATTTCGTTACAACCCTGAGCTTTAGTTTTATTAGAATAGATGAATATCCGAGGGAGCCAAATATGAGGAATAGGGCGGATGTTTTAACACTTTCTGATATCTCAATTTCCACACTATCAACACACTTTTATGGGCGTGTACCCTGTTATGATGAAAAAGGGGTTTCTCTCTTTGAGTTGGATCTGATTTCATGAATACTGCATCCAGATTTATATAAAGTTGAGAAAGGTATTCTTCAGTTATGGTTTTACTTTTTTCAAGTTAGCTAATTAGCAAAATTCCTTTACCATCCCAAAACATCGATGCCATGGCCTTTCCCGCGGATGGCATCGGCCTCGCCTTCTTTGGAACTCAAGAACCGGTTTCTATCTATTGCTTATGACTGCCATTTGGTTTAGATTATGTAGTAACGGATACGTGTTTTATCCACGCAAAGAGTTAAGTACTTTTGTTTTTCTTATAGGAGCCAAGCACTTTTTGAAAAGTGTCACACGAATACGAATACATTTTTGTCATCCGCAGTAATAACACGCAGCACCCACCTTACGCAAAGCTTTTTCATGTTAAATTTCTGGTTCAAGATGAGAGAAACACTTTTTTTAATATCCTTAGCGTCATTAACGATAACTTGTTTTACCATTAGAGATATGCTGGAAAATTCTATAAACAATTTAACAAAATGAAAAATATATTTAAACTCACCTCTCCAATATACTTCGATCTCATAGCTGAAGTAGACATTAATTTGGACGAGTCGCTCTTGACACACTTGGGTCTTTTATCCAACATGCTCACGCTTAAATGAGCATTGTATATATTAGGTGGACTCCATTGCATTAGTGACTCCAGAGCCATCGACAAACCGGTGTGATGCCACATCTCGCTAACCGGAACTTGGTTGATATACTCTTGAATATGGGAACGAGTCCAGTGAGGCGCCCACTTTAAAGCTTCTCTTATTATACGTTCTGCATTAGCAGCAAAATCTTTAACGATAGTCTGAAAATGTGTTAAAAATTAAACTTAAAATAACTATATAAATATATACGACAAAGTATTTATTTCGACTTTGGACAAATAATTCACCTTTTTAAAAAATTTTTCACCTGTTCTGTATTTGTCCTCTAAAAACATATAAATAAAAACAGCAATAAATATGTTAAAATGGTTAACTAGAAAATGTTGAATTTCTAATGAAACAACTGTAGTGAGTTTAATTCCTAAACGGCTTTTAATAACAGTAGTTCTTAATGTGGAAATATCTTACTAGAGAAAAGTGGGTTTACTAAAAAAATCGGTATTGAGTTTTATTTATCAAACGAGTTTTCATGAAGTTATATTGACTTAATCATATAATTTTTGATAAATAACCAAGATTGACTGTTGCCTTACCTCTCTTGCTTCTAATATATCCATAAGCTGGATAGAGAATGGTGTGCGAGGAATCCTTAAGTTGGGTGTTTCCTGATTGGGATCTATTTCCAAGGAATTAGACAAAACTTGCATTATATCTAACATCGTCCATAAAACTCTGAAATATTAAAAACATTTATGTAGTCCAATCAAGTATACCCTTAGTTTTACACACTGGAGCAATCAAACTACGAGGCGTGTTTTTTAAGTAAGTACCGTTTTGGAATTAAAAAAAGATGTGCAAAGATATGGCAATAATTTTATTTTTACATGAAAGCCTGTACCTTAATCTACTTTTCTACATAATTTCCGTGAATATTGAGGCACTTGTCATAACGTGGCACCAGTTTTTGAATACCCTCCTGATAAAATTCTGCCGCCTGACTTGTTAACCACTGCATCACAAATGTTTTGACTTCGTTATCGTCTTGAAGACGCTGACCGCCCAGGTGTTTCTTCAAGTGCTGGAACAAATGGTAGTCGCTGGGCGCCAGATCAAGGCTGTATGGAGGATGATCTAGAGTTTCCCATTTAAATGATTTGATGAGATCTTTGGTCTGATTAGCCACATGTGGACGGTCTTTGTCATGCAGCAAAACGATACCCTTTGTCAACTTGCCACGTCTTTTGTTCTGGATTGCACGACGCAGATTTTTCAATGTCTCACAATAAGACGCTGCATTGTCTCATTACGAGGCAGAAACTCCACTAGCAATACTCCTTTTCTGTCCCAAAAAACTGTGCACATGATTTTCCGGGCAGAAATTGTTTGCTTAAACTTCACTCTTTTGGGTGATGATGAATGTCGCCATTCCATGGATTGTTGTTTCGATTCTGATGTGACGTAGGCCACCCACGTTTCGTCACCAGTAACAATTTGGTCTAAAAAATCTTCACCTTCACTGTGGTACCGGTCAAGGAAAGTCAATGCACTGCCTAAACGTTGTGTTTTGTGCAAATCCGTCAACATTTTTGGAACCCAACGTGAACACAATTTCCGGTAATTCAAGTTCTCGGTAACAATGCGATACAAAACACTACGAGAATACTGAGGAAAGCAGTCGGACAATGATGAAATTGTAAAGCGTCTGTTTTCTCTCACCTTTTCGTCCACTTTCTGCACCAAATTTTCATTAACGACCGAAGGACGCCCACTCCGTTCTTCATCATGCACATTTGTGCGGCCATCTTTAAATGCTCTCACCTATTTCCTTACCATTCCATCACTCATAATGTTTTGTCCGTAAACTTCAACGATCTCACGATGAATATCGATCGGTTTTACGCCTTTAGCACTAAGAAATCGTATAACAGCCCGTACTTTACAATCAGCGTGACTCACGATTGTTGGAGGCATCTTAAACACTGGAGTAAACAAGTATACAATGAAGAATCAGACTGTAATGGCGTCAGTGCGTAGACAAGAGATGTAGGTAATCAGCGCTCATGCACGGAACGCCGACCGTAGCGCTGCGGCGGCGGAATCGTAAAACGGTACTTACTTAAAAAACATGCCTCGTAAATTTTAAAATTAATGGAAGTTAATCTCTATCTTTTGAGATTATTTAAGATCAGTGATGTAAGTTAATTTACAACGCACCTTAACTTTTTTATTTAGGCATAGGCAAAATAAATTAGCAAACACTTTTACAGACAAAACGCTTTATTGACGTTCAGTTCTCGGAAGATGAACTGAAAAGATAAAAAGCTTTTAACTGAAAGATATTCTGATTAATAATATCTATAAACAATGGTATTGGGATATTACAAGGTGTAAAACGAGAGTGATTCTTTCTTGCTAAACGTGTAGACGTCATCAGACATTTTTAACTAGATAAATGGATGAAAACGTGCTAAGTATGGTAATGAAATAATTAAGCGTATGTTACCGATTAATGTAACTTGCTTGATTTGTCGTTAAATTTAATTTCAATTTCTTAAAAATATTTTGAATTTCGCCCGAATTAATTATACATTTACTTCAATGAAAAATGGACGATTTGATTAACCCGAACATGTTTAATACATTTTAACAGTAGTACAGGGTGTTTCAAAAAAAGGTAAAAAAAGGTAAGATTTGCTTAGTAAAAAATTTTTGTAACACCATCCGTTTTCAAGATACAGGGCGTTGAAGAAAAAAAAAATTTTACGCATTTTTTACGATTTTGCCGAAACTACTGGCAACATTGTAATGAAATTTTATACGAATATGTTTTGGAAGCTGATACATCCCATGAATTTGTTTTTATATCTGATTCTCATAGAGGGCGCTAGTTACACGGATCGTACTAAGTATTAGACAATATAACTTTTTTAAGAGTATAATTATTAATCAAAATTTCAAGTAAACTTAAACATCATTCAATTTTACACGAAAAAGGTACTTTTGGTAAAATTCGATACTGTGTACCGTTTTCGGAATATTTTGATTTGAAAATTATGAAGTAATAATTGATGCTGGTAGTAACGATAAAGTTCTAATAGGTATACCTCTATTTTCTCCAAGCGTGCCATGGAAATCTGACATTTATTGATTGTTATGACGATAAATCAACAATAATTAGTTTTGAAACCTTGTTATTTGTAAAATCAAATCAAAATGTACTCAAATGTTGAATACACTGACATGTTATTAACCTTAGGCGAATGTTTAGGATGTTCTAGTGCAGCTGTGACACGTTATTCAGAAAAGTTTCCTAGAAGAAACTTACCAAGTAAAAAAAACATTTAGAGCATTCTTTTTACGGGCGAGGCCACCTTTACGCGACAAGGTATGTTTAACTCCCATAATGCACACTACTGGTGTGATGAGAATCCACGAGTCAAAAGGGTATCACATTACCAACACTCATAAGTTAATGTTTGGGCAGCAACTTTAGGTAACAAATTAATAGGTTATCATATTCTACCTGGAAATTTAAATGGTGATATGTATAT
The DNA here is from genome assembly GCF_040954645.1 of Diabrotica undecimpunctata. NCBI lineage: Eukaryota > Metazoa > Arthropoda > Insecta > Coleoptera > Chrysomelidae > Diabrotica > Diabrotica undecimpunctata. Next base: position 121,016,085 of record NC_092805.1, read on the forward strand.
TGATTTTTTAAACAATTCCTTATTCGAGATATTAGAAGATTTAACGCTAAATGAGCGAAGATCTTTATTTTTTATGCACGATGGAGCTTCACCACACTTTGATAGAAGGTGTCGTAATTGGTCGAGTAATCATTTTCCGAATCGATGGATTGGTAGAGGTGCAGAAGCTCCGATTCATTGGCCTCCTCGGTCATGCGATTTTAACTCTTTGGACTACGCAGTTTGGTTGTATATTAAGGAAAAAGTCTATGCTACAGAGGTAAATTCACGCCAAGAATTGGAAGAAAGAATTCAACGTCAATTTAATGACATCATAGCTGATCCCCTACCGTTTAGAAGGTTAATGGAATCTTTAGAAAAAAGAATAGACTTGTGTATTCGCGAAAACGGAGGGCATTTTGAACACTTACTGTAATTGAACTTTATTTTATGTTCTTAGTCATTCATTTAATTTTCTTCTTGTGAGTTTTGTTTAATTACTAACTAGTTTATACCAGCATCAATTATTACTTCATAATTTTGAAATCAAAATATTCCGAAAACGGTACACAGTATCGAGGTTTACCAAGAGTACCTTTTTCGTGTAAAATTGAATGATGTTTAAGTTTACTTGAAATTTTGATTAATAATTATACTCTTAAAAAAGTTATATTGACTAATACTTAGTACGGTCCGTGTAACTAGCGCCCTCTATGAGAATCAGATATAAAAACAAATTCATGGGATGTATCAGCTTCCAAAACATATTCGTATAAAATTTCATTACAGTGTTGCCAGCAGTTTCGGCAAAATCGTAAAAAATGCGTAAATTTTTTTTTTCTTCAACGCCCTGTATTTTGAAAACGGATGGCGTTACAAAAATTTTTTACTAAGCAAACCCCAATTATTTTTCAGTTTTTTACCTACCCTAGAGACGGGGTTACCTTTTTTTGAAACACCCTGTATACATTGTAATATGCCAATCTAAACGTTCCTTAGGTATAGTCCCTATAAACCTATCACCTAAGCAATATTTAGAGTAAGGATTCACACAACTAAAGATAGATTTGTAAAAGAAAATATTAAACGACCAAGTACTTCGTTAATTGAAAAACCTGAATTAATAATTTTTAGCGGTAAATATACTCCTTCTCAAGAGATAATACCATTTTAATCAAGGATATATTTCAATGATAAGATTTAGTGAAATGAGCCGACTCAATTAACAGGTGAATTCGCTGAAACTTCTTCCTCGCCTTGTCTACAGAATTAATGTTTCATTGTTGTTTATGTAAAATATGTTCTCTGACTGTTCCATTTGAAAACAAAGCATTCAATCTAATGTTAAATAATCATATTCATTTTTTCGAGTTCTTAATAATTATACGAAATAAATAAATCCTGACAATTAAATCCCTTACCTTCTACTCCACAAAAGATGTGGAAACTTATCGATCAAACTTGCCAGGAATTTATCAGATACCCTTCGTATCTGTTTGTGTTGATGATTAAAGTTAACCAATAAAAACTGAGCATGCAGCTCTAGATCTGCTTCTCTAGCTTCATTTTTGGGCCTATCTTTCATCACGTCTAAAAATTTGTCAAACACTCTTTCGCTGACGGACTGAACGCAATTCCACATTCCAGCTTTGTCTTTTTGAAGAGCAGAATCACTTAAATATTCTGAAATAATTGGTACCAAACTTGGTTCTCCAGAATGTTCCACTCTAACAAATTAAACAAAAATATTTTCTATTAGTAAATTTATCAAAAAATTTTACCGAGTTTCATAATTTCCATAAATATCAAACATTAGGTTAAACAGGATTGATTTGGTATATATGATACTAGAACTATATTATACATGGACGTATAAATAAAGATATTATACGTCCATGATATTATATTATGTAAATACATGATCTTAAGTCGAGATAATGTGTAAAAGATCTAAGCTAAAAATAATATTTTGGATACCTTAATGTTTCCACCCAATACACACTCAATAAAAATGTACACTGAGCAAAAGTGAGCTTGTTTACATAAGCAGTAATGTCGGTTGGATGCTTTAAAAGGTCTAAAATTTGAGTCCTCAATTCCTGTAACTCATTCACTGATACGCTTTCGTTTCTAACAGCACTGGTAAACTGTAATTCCCTCATTTCGGATCTACTGGAAGTAAACGATACCAGAGTGGGAGACTTGACTGCTATTTCTTTTACACCTTCATACCATTCTTGAGGCCACAAACCTAAAAATTTTTAAAATATTACAGCTAATCTAGAGGACAATTAGTGTAAATGTAAATGGACAATTGGTGTAAAAATATACTGTATGTGAACTATGTATTTTATTTTAATTTCAGTTATTTCAAGACATAGTGTCTACTTTAATTTATTTAAGTTGAGATTGTCGCCAATTACAATTTTGCTTTATTCAGTTTTATAAGAACATACCACTCTTGTCAATAAATGTTTGAAAGAATTTCTTTACTTGTTTTAATTTGTATTACAGCAAAGTAATAATAATTACATAATTAGGCATATAAAAATGTGTGTCCTTTGACGGTTATAATTAAGGTAAGATTCTTGGTAAGTTGCATTTTTTGTTTCTCACTGTTGTGTATTGTATGAACTCAAGTATGAACTCACTTGGCTTACAAAGGTTGTAGAAACGGATTCTTAAAAGTTCAAAGAGTAAATCGGAAAAAATTATAAATTTTGTCCCAGTAAAAAATTGCTGCGGGATATCGAGAGTAATTTAGCATGGTTTGTTAGGTAGATCACGGTCATATATCGGTCTATTTTGAGGTTATGTATGATATTAGCGGAGGAATGCGATGGATAGAGACGACTGGAGAGAAATTCTTGAGGAGGCTAGGACCCACACAGGGTTGTAAAGCCTAAATGATGATGATGATTCCATTGGGTGTTTATTACGATGCCAATGTTCCCTACATTAAAAAAATATTTTAGCTATTATTAGAAATATGCTTTATCGTCACTGAAAATTGTACAATTTTATGGACAAATCTTACAAAAAGTCAAAAAAATAACAATAACAATTAAAATTTACTGAAATTACATAAATCGTCACTATCACAAAATACAATATACAATCCATTGCAAAATTTCACTAAATTGCAAATTGCATAATAAAAGCTTACGGACTAGGTAGTTTACGAATAAGTTTAAGCTGCTGCAAGTGATACACAAATATATATATATATATATATATATATATATATATAAATACTTTGTTGCTTGTACCTAAACGTACTGTAATTTCTTAGTTATTCGTTAAGAAACTCTGCCGCTTAATAATGTGATCTTTCAGATAGATAAGCTTTTGTCAATTTACGGAACTTAAGGAAAGAAGTTGTAGATTTAAGTTGCAAAGGGAGATGGCTGTATAATTTTTTTGTCGAATATTCTATAGATTTCTTTACTAACTCAGTGGACGGGATCGGCAAATACAAATCAAAGCTTGAATTTCTGATGGAGTAGTCATGATTAGGTCTTGCTGGAAAAACATGTAGGTGTTTACGAATTAAGCCAATAGTTTCTAGAATATATAAAGAGGAAAGAGTTAAAATCCCGTGATATTTGAAGTAGCTTCTGCAATGTGTTATTCTACTGAGGTCAAAAAGATACCGTATTGCTCTTTTTTGTAATTTAAAAATAACATCAGATTGGGCAGCTGTACTAGAACCCCAAAAAGGAACGCAGTATCGAAGATAAGACTCGAACAAAGAAAAGTTTGTTATTTTTTAAGATGCTAAATTGATTTCCTTCGAAACAGATCTTATTGCATAGCAGGCTGAGGCTAGTTTCTTACTTAACAAATCGATATGAAGGGACCATTTAAGGTTGCTGTCTATAAAAATACCAATAAATTTTACAGAATCAACGATACTGATCTGGCTGTTATTAAGTAGCAAGGGTTTAAGAGCTCCTTTATAGGATAATGTACTGTCTTATCCACGTTAAAAGAGAGTAAATTAGAGTCGGACCAGGTTTTTATTTTAAGTAGATCAGAAGTTATAATTGCATGAAGAGTTGCAATATTAGAGTTCCTCCATGTAATGCTGGTATCATCAGCAAAAAAAAATTTTCCATCGATTTTTAAATTAGTGATGCCATTTATAAAGATAAAATAAATACTGGCGCATAAAAAATTCTCCTCCACTTGCTGATGCTTTCTTAGAAACTAGTGAGTATCCTAATATCTATGGCAAAGAAAAAAGATTACCAATATATAAAGCTAATTTTCAGGTAACATTAAATAAACCAAAAGTCATTATACCAAAGTACACAGAATTCCCACAAATAAACTTTGTCTTACTTAGATCCATATTGAGTGACTATAATGATCACGTAATAATGTATACCGATGGTTCCAAAAAAGAGGATGGTGCCACAGGTTGCGCAGTTTACATTCCACATAAAAGCGAATCTTTGAAAATTAAACTTCCATCACATTGTTCAATATATACTGCTGAAGCGGTAGCTATCGAAAAAGCATTAGATTGGCTAGATTCACACAATTTAAATAAAGCAGTAATATTATCAGATTCATTATCGGTCATTAAAGGATTAAACTCAGATATGACTCAACATAAAAGAAATAATATTCTTTGTGCTATTAAAAATAAAATATATAGTAAAGATATTACAGTTATTTGGGTTAAAAGTCATATAGGTATCGAGAGAAATGAACTGGTTGATCAGCTTGCTAAAGATGCGACCCATGTTGGACTCTATATTCCCATATTTACATTGGAGGACTTACAACAACATTATTATAACAAAATTTTTATAAATTGGAAAGAAAAATGGAAAAACATAGCAACGAATTCAAATAATCAATATTATACTATCCACCCTACCCTACCACAAGATGTTGACTATATTTTCAAATATGCAATGCCAAAGAAGTTGACAGCCACAATTACTCGACTGAAAACTAATCACGGTGCATTCCCAGCTCACTTGGCTAAGTTAAATATTATCCCTTCTGGGGTATGCTCATGCGATAATATATCACAATGTGACATCAACCATATTCTTTTTAAGTGCGATAAACATAGGTATGAAACAGATCAGCTGTATTCAAAACTATCAGAACTTAAAATTCAGACTCCCATAAACATCACCCATTTACTCTCCTTAGATAGTAGAGAAGTATACGAACTAATATGTAACTTTTTATTTAAAGTTGGTTACATTATTTAAAAACTAATATCTTACATTACAATTCTGTGGCTAAAGGACTAGTTTCCAAGCCAACTCACCAAACACACACACACACACACACACACATTTATAAAGATAAGGAAAAGTAGAGGACCCAATACTGAACCTTGTGGTACTCCACATACAATGCTTTTGTGACTAGAGTCAGTATCATTTGATCTAACTAGTTGTTTCCTATTCCTCAAGTAGGATTGGAACCAATTGAAAATGTGAATTACACAAACAAAAGCTTTGGCATAGTCACAAAAAACAGTGACAGTACAAAGATTATTGTTTAGTGCTTGATAGACCTCATGTAGTACAGAAAAAATAGCATCGCTGCTACATTTGTTAGATAAAAAGCCGAACTGACTTTGTGATAAAATGTTGTTTTCAATGAGAAAGGACATAAGTCGGGCTTTTACAAGTCTCTCAATAATTTTGGATAGGACCGGTAGAAAGGCAATAGGTCTATAGTTGCAGACATTAGATTTTTCACGACCCTTATGAAGAGGATTAATAATGAAATTAATCGTTAATTAGTGAGACCAGGACTTCCAACACATTATTTGGGAGATTTAACAAAATTTTTATGGATAGTCCATCAGTACTACAGGAAGATTTGCTTTTGATACTACTGATTGTTTGGATCAATTCAAATTTATCAACTGGTCTTATAAAGAATGAATTCGAGACCTTTTTTGAATTGGGGAGATAGAAAACAGGATCTTGTTGTCGTAAAGTAGCTGATGTTATATTTTTACTCACATTAACGAAGTATTTATTTAGATTTTCAGTGTTTGAAAGAGAAAATGTTAAAGCTGTGTTAGTTTTATTTCGAAGATCGTTTATTATAGACCAAGTTTCCCTAGCAATATTTTTAAACCTTCCCAGACGATTCTCATAGTACATTTTTTTAGCTCTTTTGATAAGTTTTAGGTTCCTCTGTACTTGGAGATATATTCAGTGACAAAGACGTTGGTAGTAAATTTTTTTATGTACAGTAGTGAACGCATATTCTTGGTTGATATGCGGATACCTTTGGTAGTCCAGGATTTGTATTTTGTGTGTTTTGACTTAATTGTAATTAAAGGAAATGCCTTATTGAAAATAAAGACAAGCTTATCTAAAAAAATCACTGAAATTATAGTCCACGCCCACAGAGGGAAATGACACCCAGAAGTCAAGCACAAATTTTGGAATTTACGAAAGTTCTGAGCGGAAAAAATCCTACCTAAACGTTGGGTTTTCGAGGATTGTTTGTTAAGAGTGTTAAACTTGATATATACTGCTTCATGGTCAGAGCATTAATAATTGTAGAACGTACATCAAGGGGTGAGAAATCTGAGACAATATAATCAATTATTGTAGATGTTATTTTAGTAATTCTAGTAGGAGAATTAACGTGCATTGTGAAACCATACGATTCGAATATATTGACCAAAGATAATTTGGTAGCACAAGCAACAGCGTAATTAATATTCAAGTCACCGCATAGAATCTTTCTGCTTTTATTGGGCAGGTCGTCTAACAAATTTAACAGGTTCTGAATAAATAGTTCCGTGGAAGAATCAGGTGATCTATAAATGTAAAGAATGTACAGATTAAGATTCCTAATCATATTCTTAAGATTCATATTTTGTTATAGGAGAGAAATCATTTGTAGAAAGAATTAGGGTGTCACCATGAGCTGAACTTGGATGATCATACCTATTATAGTACATCCACTAATAATTTTCCAACATAAACATGCCTCATTCTGGTATTAAAGAGACCGCCTTTCAAATCAAGGTTGTCAGACATATTTCCTAAAATTCCTAAGGTTATATTTAAAAAATATTCTGTATTCTCTATTCGTTATTATTCAATTGCTAGTCAACGAACGACACTCTTAAAAAATGATATGAACATATTCTCAAAAAATATATCTATAAATTAATTAACTAGGTACTAATATTTCCATGGACTCTTCACTAATGAATTAAAGCAACCGTGAACGTTGTATATATTACTTATGCTCTAAGTAATTTTCGAATATCGGCAACATTGTAGTCTGGAGAGAATTTGGACCTTCGATCTATCTTGACGTTGCCATGTTGGTGAATTTAGCGGTAATACTCTTATAGATATAATGATCGACTTTTAAGAAATCAGACAACTTTTAAGAATCCAAGTTCTCAAAAACGGTTACAAGAATTGTATTATTTTTTTCCAAATTTCATTGATTTTATACCTTACCTGGAAACATGAAAAATTGCAGATATATTAATATGTTATATTAAAGTTACATTCAGTAATTTTAAACTCATGCATTATGGCAACAGCGAAGCGCAAAGCGATAAATCGCAATGAACACCTGTTTGTCTGGCTATGTGACACCCTAAAATATTCCTTTTTGCAACCAGATATCACAGGCGGAGGCTTATTATAAGGTAAGTAATATTATATTTTTCTAGAATGGCATTTTGGAGACCATTTGAAACGAATGATCAAGATGCATCAACTTCTGTGTTATCAATAAATAATGACAGCCCGGAATTAAAAAATAAAGATTTGCACGTACAATCCCAAAGAATAGTTTTAAATATGTATGAGTGTTTGAAAAAAGAAAATATTGGGATGGCTGATAATGCAATTGTTTCGAGAATTCATATATTAACAAAAATCGGGTATAAGACGATATATACAATTATTAAATTAGGCACTGTTACAGATCATTCCTTAAAACGAAAGCGACCAAATAAAAAATTGGGTAGGATTGACACTGCTGCAAAAGACGTTATTCAGCGAATAGTTTACAATTTTTACAAAGAAAATAGAGTGCCTACTTTAGAACTGATTCGTGAAAAATTGAGAGATTTCCCTGAATATAATTATACATCTTTGGAAACACTGCGCGAGATTTTGATAAGTTGTGGATTTAAATATAAGAAATTAGATAATCGAATGGTAATAATGGAATCTCGGCGTATTGTTGAACTTCGACGAGAATATTTGAGTAAAATAAAACAGTATCGTAATTCAAACAGAAACATAATCTATTTAGACGAAACCTGGTTCGATACGCATGATGTTGTCAAGTACGGCTGGGTTGACAACACAAACAAGTGTGCGTTAAATACACCGTGTTCACGAGGAAAACGTGTTATTATTCTTCATGCCGGAAGCAAAGATGGTTTTGTATCTAATGCATTGCTATTGTCGGCCAAAAATATAACAAAGTCTTCTGCCGATTATCACGAAGATATGACAGCCGATTTATTTGAAAAGTGGTTTGTTGAACAACTCTTGCCCAATATTCCGCCGAATTCAGTGATTGTTATGGATAATGCGTCGTATCATTCCCGCATATTAAATAAAATACCTAATAATAACACGAAAAAGGAGGAAATTTTAAAATTTATGCAACTTAAAAACATCACTGTTCCTAAAAAGATTCCAGTAAAGAAAGAATTAATTAGAATGATCAAAAGTCGGAATTTTAAAAACGAATACGTTATTGACACCATTTGCAGCAGGCACGGCCATACTCTTTTGCGATTACCCCCATACTATTGCATTTTTAATCCAATTGAAATGGTTTGGGGTACCGTAAAAAAACGATTGCGAACATATAATCAGTCACCAACATTAAGCGCAGTGGCCATTGAGAATATTCGAGAAGTAATTAGTGGCATTAATAGCGATGTGTGGAAAAATTGCGAAGCTCATGTTTTAAAAATAGCAAAACGAATATCCTGTTTTACCGGCAATAGCACCAATAGTTATCCAACCTGGGAACGATTCGACTTCAGAAGACTCTGACGATTCTTTTTAGTCCTTCTAATTAATTTCTTTACAGCTATCGCGATGCATCTTGAACACTAGTATTCATTATTATACAGTGTGTCACATTTAAGATGAAGACACCTCTATATATCAGCTATCAAAATACATACAGATTTAAAATTTTGCACAGTCATACATGTTGATAGTGCACATTTTTTTAAGATAGTCATCTGAAATTTTAATTTTAAACGCGGCTTACTGCGAATCCACAAACAGGGTAAATTTTCGATATTTTGCTTCGCGTTAGAGAAATCGGAAAAACTTATTTGGAAAAGTTGTTCCACTTATTGTAACCGCACATACCAAATTTCATGACAAAATTCGCAATTTTAGTTTTTCAGTATTATTTGTAATCTCGATCATAAATCTACAATTGATGCATCTCGGGACAGCCAACTGTCCGTTTTAGAATCCTGACTACAATTGAAGATCTTATTTCCAAAGTGTCTTAAATCCATATAATGAAATCCATGAAATTACAGATTTTCATACAAATTTAACATACAAATTATACAATTTTCATATGCACTTTTAAATGGTAAATAAGAAGTTGTTTTGGTACATATAACTTTATTCTAGACTTGAAGAAATCTATAAAGTTTAAAAAAAGAAAATTAAATCTTATCTAAATATATATATATATATATATATATATATATATATATATATATATATATATATATATATATTAATCATCTTAAATGCGACACACTGTATAAAGTCAGAACAAAAAAAAAAAAAATATAAAAACAAAAAAGAAAAAAAATAATAAAAACAAAATGAAAAAAAAAACTAACTTTATATTCTTACTAACATACCCAACCCTTTCCTTTCCTGGCAACGAAGGCTCATACCTCCTCGTGGTCCTTGCTGGACAGACAATATTTTGAGATTTTCTGTCCTTGCTGGATAGACAATCTTTTAAAATTTTCTGACAGAATGAGCCATTATTTACAGATAATTGTAAAAAAATATTCTGGTTTATGTAAAAACTAAATAATAATTCCAATATTCTTATAAATCACTAAAATTAACAAGCTTTAATTTGAAAGAATTAATTTGTTATTTATTCGATATTCGATGTTGTGAGCCCGCTCCCATTAAAAAAAAACTGATTCTGTCCTTTGAAGAGTCCTATTCAAAAATGCCCCGTTTAAACAAATCGAAGGTTGAAGGGTGCCGGACATTTTTGCCGGAAACAATTCAAATTCAAAAGATCACCTTTTTCTGCTACGGAAAATATTGCCCCAATTTCTCACCAAAATCAATGTTGAGACTTTAGTTTAGATACTCTTGAATCTCAAAAATACTCATTTACATATTTTTCAAGCCTCGAAAATACATATTAGGTATCGCATTTTTCGGATTTTAAATCGCCTATATCTCCAAAACTATTAACTTTTGAGAAAAATGACATAGATCTTATTTAGAGTCACCCAAAAACCTAAAAAATATTTCTTGGAGCACAAAAGGTGATATTTTGAAATCGGTAAGATAGTTTCGAAACAAATTCAGATTTCTGCTTTAATCTGGAGCCTTCTAAAAATTGCAAGACATGACCAGACGATGATAAAGATGTTAAAGAAGACATGGGGAATCTAAAATTTGCATTCCACGACATGTCTATTC